>NC_067399.1:237711455-238017080 GCF_016432865.1 Antechinus flavipes | reverse complement strand
GCCAAACCTTTTGTTTCAGTTTTTCCCCTCAATCCCCCCACCCCTCCCCTAGATGGCAGGTTGACCAATATATGTTAAATACAATATAAGTATACACATCCAAACAGTTATTTTGCTGTACAAAAAGAATCGGACTCTGAAGTAGTGTTCAATTAGCCTGTGAAGGAAATCAAAATTACAGGCGGACAAAAATAGAGGGATTGGGAATTCTATGTAGTGGTTCCTAGTCATCTCCCACAGTTCTTTCGCTGGGCTTAGCTGGTTCAGTTCATTACTGCTCCATTGGAACTGATTTGGTTCATCTCATTGCTGGAGATGGCTACTTCCATCAGAATTGATCATCATATAGTATTGTTGTTGAGGTATATAATAATCTCCTAGTTCTGCTCATTTCACTCAACATCAGTTCATGTAAGTCTCTCCAGTCCTCTCTGTATTCATCCTATTGGTCATTTCTTACAGAACAATAATATTCCATAACGTTCATATACCACAATTTAGCCTTCTCCAATTGATGGGCATCCACTCAGTTTCCAGTTTCTGACCACTACAAGGGAGGCTGCCACAAACATTTTGGCACATACAGGTCCCTTTCCCTTCTTTATGATCTCTTTGGGGTATAAGCCCAGTAGTAACACTGCTGGATCAAAGGGTATGCACAGTTTGATAACTTTTTGAGCATAGTTCCAAATCAGCAGGTAAATATGATTTCAGTCACCTTTTCCCCCAGTTGCATCCAACTCTTTGTGACCTCATGTGGTTTTTCTTGGCAAAGATGCTAAAGTAGCTTCCCATTTTCTTTTCTGGCTCATTTTACAGATGAGGAAACTGAGATAAACAGTTGCTCAGGGCCACGCTGATCATAAGTATTTGAAGCCAGATTTGAACTCAGGAAGATGAATCTTCTTGACTGTAGGTCCAGTACTCCATTCATTGTACTGCCTAGTTGCCTCCAGGATGTGAGTAGAGAATATCTACTCATGCAGCTTGACTGAAGAATGATGTATGTGTGAAAGAGAATAATGATAATAAGGCTAGGAAGGTAAGCGTGCTGGAGACCCCTCCAAGTCAGAACAAGAGGCTATTCTTTATTCTTACAGGTAGTGTAAAACCACTAAAGCTGTCAAAGCAGAAGGATCTCATTATAAGAGCACAAATGTGGAGATATTTAGGGCATCATGTTGAATAATGGATTGCAAAGTGGAAGAACTAAAGGAAGGCAAAGAAATCACATTTTGGCAGCCAAGTAGATAGGATAATGGAGAGAATCTTGGATCTACAATAAAGAAAACCTGAATTCAAATCCTCTTTCACATGTTTATTAGCTGTGTGATCCTATGCAAGTCACCTCTATTACCTTCAATTTGCTCATCTGTAAAATGGGGATAATAATAACATATGGTTCACAGAATTTGTGATCCTTATTGTAAGAGTTAAATGAAATGATATATGTAAGGCAATTTGCAAATTGAAAGCATTATATAAACATTGGCTATTATTCTCATTATCATTATTTTCACACATTTCTTTTTAATAGCTGGCCTAAGATCAGCATTGATTTTTATAGTTAGAATCAGTCTATGATCATAGTCAGATAAAGATTGGATTTTAAACATTCTTGAACTTATCCTTTTTTTATCCTTTTCTTAATGAATTTCTCCTGGAAGCTCCATTTCACAGAAGGGCCCGGATCAGTTATGTTTGACCATCTTGATTTTACCAGATTCAGCCGCTATCTCCCTTTGCCCCAGTGACTTCCTTTTTTTCATTGGTAAATTCCTCCCTGCACCTGTATTTTGAAGAAGGGCTCAGACTAGCCACATATCACTCTCTGGATTTTGCCACCATGCTTCTGTGGGTACCTTCCTTTTTCCTATCTGCTTTTCAACTTCTTTTTGTGTTTTGTGTCCCCCTCTTAGAGTGTAATTTACTTCTTTTAAAATTTTATTTTCAATTCATGAGACAAAACAAGCATTTCCATAACAGTATAATAAAAAAGATGATTGCATATCAAGCTGCAAATATACCATGGATAAGTTGCTAGAGCATAAGTTTCCTGAGGGCAGAAACTGTCTTTCTTTTCCCTTGTATTAGGTCGCAATACTGAGTTTAGAGGCTTGCACGTAGTAAGCAATAAATGCTTATTGACTTAAGGAAACTGTTAGGTGTGTTTATGGAGAATGGATATTCATTTGTCAGAAATATTACATAAAAAGGACTCCTATTCAGGTATGAGTTGGGCTAAAGGTTTCTTCCAGCGCTGAGACTAATTCTGTGGGTGTTCCAGGCTGGGATAAGCTTCTGAAGGCCACGTCTGTGTAGAATTTGCAAACTCAGCTGGTTTAGTAAACAGGCATTAAGCCTTCTCAGAGCCAAACTCATGCCCAGAAACTTAGGTTTGCAGGGTGAGAACAATCCCATTAGCTTTACCCAGAGGCAGCTTCCCTAGGCCCAGAGGTGACAGAGTTTAGAGATGAGCTCTATTTATCTTGGAAGGACTGAACTCTTTTGTAACATACACCCATTGTTGCTGAAAGCCCAAAATACTTTTATTAATGGAAAAATAGAGATGTATCTACGGAGAAATATTTTGACAAGCACAGAGGAGCCAGAGCGGTGGGATCAGAGCACATCCTCAGGAAGTTTGACTCCTTATCTTCTAGGGAGACTAAGGAAAAGAAGTGTTTCAACTCTGTGTTTCATTTGTGCTGCAAAAGGCAGGAGGGAGACCCACTGTTTCTACTTTGCTGTGTTCTGAGAGAGAGTTTTCTTGGCAAGATTCCTCTTTCAGATCTAAGTTTCTGAATGCTAAGTGGCAAGGCTATGCAGTGGCCATTGTGGGTGCCATATGTTTCTCCCTGCAACTGGGTCACACCTGGGTCCAGATGTTTTCCTCAAACACCCATTTCCTTCCAAGTGCAATTAGAAATGTTTACATTGCTCCCCAAAGCCCTTTTTGCAATGGACTAGTGAGTCATCTTGAAGTTTACCTCTTTCCCACAAGAGAAGATAAGCTGAGATGGGCCTTTCCACCACTGATTAGAAACCAAAGGGTATCTGTGATATAGTGGCCTTGCCTAAAGTGCCTTCCACTAAGACAAGACTGAACAGAATTCAAGCAACTCGGTCCTAGAGGCCCTGGAAGAATACCTTGAAAATATGTAGGTAGCTGGTTACTCTCCTCCTCCTCCTCTTCCATTTCTCCTCTTCCTCTTCTTCCTATTCCTCCTCCTTCTTTTTTTCCTTCTTTCTTTCTTTCTTTCCTTCTTTCTTTCTTTCTTTCTTTCTTTCTTTCTTTCTTTCTTTCTTTCTTTCTTTCTTTCTTCTTTCTTTCTTCCTTCCTTCCTTCCTTCCTTCCTTCCTTCCTTCCTTCCTTCTTTCTTTCTTTCTTTCTTTCTTTCTTCCTTCTTTCTTTCTTTCTTTTTTCTTCTTTCTTTCTTTCTTTCTTTCTTTCTTTCTTTCTTCCTTCCTTCCTCCTTCCTTCCTTCCTTCCTCCTTCCTTCCTTCTTCCTTCCTTCTTTCTTTCTTTCTTTCTTTCTTTCTTTCTTTCTTTCTTTCTTTCTTTTTCTTTCTTTCTTTCTTTCTTTCTTTTTTCTTTCTTTCTTCCTTCCTTCCTTCTTCTTTCTTTCTTCCTTCCTCCTTCTTTCTTTCTTTCTTCTTTCTTTCTTTCTTTCTTTCTTTCTTTCTTTCTTTTTCTTTCTTTCTTTCTTTCTTTCTTCCTTCCTCCTTCTTTCTTTCTTCCTTCTTTCTTTCTTTCTTTCTTTTTTCTTCTTTCTTCTTTCTTTCTTTCTTTCTTTCTTTCTTTCTTTCTTTCTTTCTTTCTTTCTTTCTTTCTTTCTTTCTTCTTTCTTTCTTTCTTTCTTTCTTTCCTTTCTTCCTTCTTCCTTCCTTCCTTCCTTCTTCCTTCCTCCCTCCCTCCCTTCCTCCCTCCCTCCCTTCCTCCCTCCCTTTCTTTCTTCTTTCTTTCTTCTTTTTCCTTTTCAGATATCAGATAGCTCACGTTTTAAAATCACATTTCTACCCTAACTTGTTCTATAGACTCCTTTGGCAGTCTGGTGAAACCTGTGAGCCCCCCCCCCCCTTAGACTTTTTAAAACACATGAAGGAAATACTAAATTTCATTTCGAGGTTAATTAAAATAAAGGTGGAACATTTTTCTTACTTAAGTTCACAGATGTAATATTTAACCAAGAACCCCTCTTGGAATTATGTGGACCCCAGGTTATAAACTCCTGACTTAAATTTTCGTGTAAACTTATCACATGATTATTGTTCACAAATGAGGCTATTCTCAAAGCTGTCGTTTCCAGATGTAGGAGTGAGCCAAGATAAATCTATAGAACTAGTGGGTGGAAAGTTTCTGGAGGCTCTAAGCCCCAGTTTCCTCATCAAATGAGGAGTTTCGATCAGGTGTTCCAAATTGATATTCATTCATTAATTTAGTATACTTCATAGTACATAGTACATTCAGAGTCCATATTAAGCACTTAAAGAAATGATTTTAATTTATTCATTCAACAAGTATTTACTGAATACAAATTCCCTTACTCAGGGGGCTACATGTGAAACCATGGACTCAACTCTAATGTGGAGAATTTGTATGGGACTGTCATCCAAGAAAAGACAAGAGACATTTCCTGAGATTCCAAAGTGAAAGAAGCTTAGGAATATGGTGATATGTTAGATAGGCCTCAAACTACCTTTATAACATTATTATACGTCACTACCTTTCATGCAAAGGGGCCTTCTTGTTGTTCTTAACACACAATGCTTTATTTTCTATCTTTCTTCACACACTGTCTATCCTACATGTTTGGAAAGTGCTTTCTCCTTGCATCTGCCTCTTAGAATATTTGGTTTCCTTCAAAATTCAGTTTAAGCAACATGTTCTAAATATACAAGGCTTTTCCTAAGGGTAGTGTCCTCTTCCCACAATTATCTTTATTTTTGTTTATACTTATACATTGTACATGTACATGTTGTCTTCTGATGGAAATAATATATATTTGTGTATATGTGTACATTCCTATACATGTATGCCTATGTATATATGAATATGTATGTGTATACACACTTGTGTATATGTATTGATATATGTGTGTGTATATATATATATATATATATATATATATATATATTTTATATACATATACATATACACACACACACCACATTCCCCAGGGATAGTGCTGTTTTATTTTTGGTTTTGTATTTTCTAGTACCTAGTACCTAATAAATGCTTTTTGGTTAATTGATTGCCTTTGTGGAACAAAATGTGGTGCATACTTTGCAGATAAATAAACCAATAGATGCTTAAATAATAAATACAAAGGTATTAAAGATGGTCATTCATGGCCCAAACCATGGGAATCTAATATCCTACATGTCTTATCTTTGAGGATTAGTGAAACCTTTTAAAACAAACTAAAAGTTAATTCAATTGAACTTTTAAGCATAACTAATATGTACCATACAGCACTTCAAAGAGGAGAACATTAGAGCTGGAAGCATCCCCTCAAGGGATCCAACTTCCATCTGTGCCACAGGCACCAACAAACTCTGGGCATCTGTGGAGGGGTCCCTGCCTCATTCTGGCTGCTGGCCCTAGTCTGTCCAGCCTGTCAGGGATCAGTGGCTGTAAATCTGTTTTGCTGCTTACTAGAGACTGTTTTGCTTCTTCTGAGCCTTCTCAAGTTTACCCAGCCTGCCTGCTTAAATCTGTGTCAGCGATCCACTCTCTGCTGTTTGTATTATGTTCCTGGACTCAGAAATGGCTTTAACCTCCTGACACTCTTTTTCTGTTCTTCCCTGTTGGTTTTTTAGGGATCTTTGGGACTTTGGAAGGGATTTTGTTTTCTTTTCTTCTTCCCTCTCCCCTTTTTTTTCTTTGTAATTGGAATTAAGTGACTTGCTTAGGGTCATATAGATAGTAAATGTTAAGCATCCTGAGACAGGATTTGAACTCTGATCCTCCTGATTTCAGGGCTGATGCTCTATCTACTGTGCCACCCAGCTGTCCAAGAAATTTTGTTTTTTTTTTTTTTTTTTTGACTTGTCATAGGATCAAAGATGTAGAACTACAAGGAACCTCAAAGATTATATAGTCTAACCCTTTCATGTCTAAATTACATGTTTAAGGTTACATAGATGAAAAGAATCAAGAACAAAATTTGAACTCAGATCCTCTGACTCTAGAGGTAGTGTTTTCCCTCTGGATCATTCTTCCTCTTAAGTTTTTTCTAATTTTCCCAATCTGAGAAATAAATATGTTGATTTGTAAAGTCCATTCCAGCTTTAATTAAAAAAAATATTCTGATGCTTTCAAAAATCTGATTTCAAAATCCCTTCAAGTTTTAGCATTGTATGAAGAGGCTATGACAAAAATAGCCAGCATTTATATAGTGCTTTCAGAGTTATAAAATTTTTGCCAAAAATTAATTTTATTCTCACTGAGATTATGGGAGATAAATGCTATTTCCTTTTTATAGATGAAGAAACTGAAGCTGATGATTTAAGTGACTCATCAGCACTACACAGATGATGTCTGAGGCAAGATTCAAACTCAGTTCTTCATGACTCTAGAGTTAACACTCTATCCACTACCACCTAGAAACTTATACAGATATAACTCATTTTATTGCATTTCACAGATATTACTTTTTAAAAAAACAAATGAAATGTTTATGGCAATCCTGCATCAAGCAAATCCATTGACACCATTTTTTCCAACATCATGTGCTCACATTTTGTCTCTGTGTCATATTTTGATAATTCTTGCAATATCTGAAACTTTTTCATTATCATTACATTTGTTATGGCGACCTGTGATCAGTGATCTTTGATGTTACTATTGTAATTGTTATGGATCATCACAAATTACACCCATTTAAGATGGTGAATTTTATCAATAAATGTTATGTGTGTTCTGTTTTGCTGTTTCCTGTCTCTTTCCCTCAAGTCAATGTGGCAAACTTAATTGTTGTCTTATTTTAAGAAATCGCCATGGCCCAATCCCAGCTTTCACCAACTATCACCCCAAATAGTCAACAGTCATCAACATCAAGTAAGACCATCCACCAGCAAAAGGATTGTGGCTCATTGAAGGCTCATATGATGATTAATAATTTTTTAAACAATAAAGCATTTTTAAAGTTAATTTGTATATATTTTTAAAGATATAGTCCAGTTGCATGTTTAATGGACTATGATATAGTATAAACATCACTTTTATATGTATAAGGAACTCAACAAATTCGTGTGACTTTTTGCTTTATTGCAGTAGTCTGGAACCAAACCCCACAATATCTCTAAGGTACGCCTGTATTAGAATCCTTTTCTGAACAATGACTCTTCTGTTTCTGTGCCTGCTAGGTTTATGCTGCAGAGGGTTATAGCCAGTTAGATTGTAAATCCTGGTCTTCCTTATTCAATACTTTTCTTCCTCTTTACTTCTGCTCAAGCCATTCCTTTTGTTTGGAATTTTTTACTCCAAATCTTCATCTGTTGGTAACTGCAAATTCAATTCAAATGCTACTTTCTCCACTGAGAATTCCCTAATCTTTTGGATCTAAAAATTTTCCCTCCCTCCTAACATCAGATTCTCCTATTATGGATCTATTGGTTTCTGGTTTGAATTATGTGTATTTGTAAACGTATCTAATCACCCCCAAGAGACTGTAAGCTGTTTGGGATGGGGATCATGTATTTTTTTTTTTTCTTTGTAGATACTTAGTGAATGTTGTTCCTAATGCCAGATCTAATGAGTACTTAATAAATGACTATGAATGTTACCTACAAATCTGACACTGGTTTCAGGGATATTATAAAGTAAGTCTAACAAAAGAAAGATCTCATAGCTCAAGGAGTTAGGAATCTTCCTTCTGATCAATCTGGGCATCTCCAACCAGGAGGAGCCACAAACCCTAGCAATTGAAACAGTTAAGTTTGCTACTTGAAGATTACTTTTCTGAGATGCTTGCATAATCTTTTCCCCAAAAAAAGATAAAAGTTAGTCCTACAAACCATAAGAGATTAAACAAACAAAGCCATTTGTTTTCTAGGAATGATTCTAATAGATCCAATGGGAATTTGTATATGTTCAGGTATATTGTCTCTTCCTTGGACATTGTGTGATAGCACATCTGATATATATATTTTTTGATATGTTCTATTTCATAGAATGTCATAGCTGGAAGAGCCTTGAGAGCAAAAGTCACAGAAATCTAGGGTAGAAAGGAATTTAAGAACATAGAAAATAGAGGGTTTCTGAGATCATAGATCATGAAATTAAGGGTAGAAAAGGATAGTGAGAGATAAATCTGGGAAGGTAGAGTGGGCCCAAGTTGGGGGATATCTTGAAGACCAGGCATTTATGCTTTATTTTGATGGGGAATCACTGTCAGTTATGGAGTAAGTCATGTTGGAGTCATGTATTCAGAATATTATGTGATATCAGGGTAATAGGGATAAACTGAAGAAAGTATGGCTTAAGGCTGGGAGGACATATAATAGCCTAAATAGAAGGGATGAAGACTTAAACAAGAGAGGGTCAGGAGGAGTGGCAACTGACTGGGGTGGAAAACAGAGTGGGAGAAAGGAGAAGTCTGGAATATTCTAGTATATAAAATTTTATTTTAAAAATCAGAAGAAGGGGCAAGTTTTGGAAACAGTACAGTTTTTGACTTGTTGAGTTTGAAAAATTAAACATCAAGTAACATCAAGAAGGATATCTAGCAAACAGCTGAAAATATGGCTCTGGAACCCCAGTGGAAATAGTTTATGTAGAAACTATTTAATTTTTGTTAACTATCAATCACCAAGGGAGAGTGGCTGAAGAAGAAAGAAGACAGAATACAGACAAATCTCAGGCAGTCAACTGAAAAGACCCTCTGTAGTATTTCTGACAATACTTGGCAAATTGGTGTCCATTCTCTGCTTAAAATACTTCTAATGATGTAACTAGAGATAGTAACTTCTAGTTACTATTTAACAAGTCAATTCCTTTTTTTTTTTTTTTTTTTAAGAGAAACGGAATTTGGGACTCAACGGGCTGGGTAAACTTGAGAAGGCTCAGAAGAAGCAAAACAGTCCCTAGTAAAGGGAAGAAGAAAAGAAAACAAAATTCCCTCAATATCATTGAGGGAAAATGTTATTTAAAAAGTAAATTAAAGAAAATATAGGAATGAATCAATGGAAGAAATAGCATTTATGCCTTTTTCATGTAAATAAGAGAATATTGATCTGCTACTTTAACATGTTTACCATGTATGAGACTGCCTGTCATCTCGGGGAGGGGGTAGAGGGAGGGAAGGGAAAAGTTGGAACACAAGTGATTGCAAGGGACAATGTTGTAAAAATTACCCATTCGTATGTTCTGTCAGTAAAAAGCTATAATAAAAAAAAGAATATTGATCTGGAAGAATATAGGATCTCAGACAGCAAGCATTTATTAAATGTTTGCTATATGCCACACATTATGCTTAGCTCTGGGGACATGAAAAAAAAAATGTAAAAATGGCCCATTCCCTAAAAGATCTCACTTCAGAGCTATAAGTAATCTCAAAGTTGGTCTTATCTAACCTTATCTAACAATCTGCTCCTTCTTTTATTTTTATTTATTTCCAATTTTCTCATTCTACAGAGGAGGAAATGAAGGCCCAGAGAAGATGTGACTTATTCAAAATCATACAAGTAAGGTCTTGGAAAAATGAAAATTCAATAAATGTTTCCTTCTGCAGGCATATTTCCTTCTTGCCCAAAGAAGGAGAGAAATCAGTTCTGGCTACTTGTGGCAGAGAAAGTGAAAATCTTCTGTCGGTGTGTCAACTCTCTTGTTTCTAGGAAAATCTTCCCCATCTCTTAGAATGTGTATGGCTGCCTGTCAATCTCTTGTTTCACTCTAACTCACCCAGGCCATAAGGAGGGAAAACTCTCTCCGGAAAGTTGAAGTCAGCGGGGCAGTTTGCTCCAGTGGGGAACACAGTGGTACTCTCCAAACGCCTTGGAAACCTCACAATGTTGTCACATTCAGCTTTGGGGAATGCTGGGATTACTGAGGAGGACCTGGCCAAAGCCGCCTCCTCAGAGGCTTTTGGGGAGGGAGGGGAAGAGAGCAGGATTCAGCACTTTTAAGTTGGAAAAACTGGTGCTGGGGAATTATTTTCAGAACACTTGGTCATGTGAGCTACCAAGAGTGGATTGGTAAGACTATTAAGGGAAAGACAATGTATTTTGAAATGATCGAGGCTAAGTTACTCTATGCCATAACCACTAAACTGGGCATACTTCCCTGCCTACAGTGCAGCAATGAGGCAAAGCTTTCCACTCTCTGGACAAATAGGGAAACCCTCTGGTAATTACTCCCCCCACCAGTGCCAGTTTTCCCTTCTTTTCTCTTATCCTTTCACCACTTACTACTGTGCTTTAGCCCAGGTTTCCCAAATCACTTCCTATTTCTGAATCTCAATTTCTTCATTTATTAAATGGGGATAATAATCCTTGCTTAGTCTTAGTTTCCTCATCTGTAAAATGGACACATTAATATTTATATGCCTTATAGCCATTTCCCACACTCCTTCAAACAAATTGTAGTACAGATCAAATGACTTACAATGTGAGGCACTTTAAGCACTATATACATCTTATCTACAACTTATAGTTGTACCAGTTTTTAGTGGTTTGCTATATAATAGAAATCATATAATTACAAATATAAATATAAATTATAGTTGAGAAAGCATGGTGAGGAAGTGGAAAGAAGATGGAGCTAGAGTCAAAAGAGATTCAAGAGTTCAAATTCAACTTCAGAATGTATATTGCTATATCTTATAACCCCTATCCCAAAGTCCATTGGTATGGCAGTCTCTCTTTATTGATGAAAATAAAGGCCCCGCCCTCTATGAGGGGTAAGGCAGAATTGGCAAGAGATAGAGAGCTTCAGTTCTCAGTGAGTTCAGTTCTTTTGGGTCTGGTCAAGCTTAAGTTTTCTGAGTATCAAGTTGACTTCAGCTTTGAGAGATGAGATGGAAGAGACCAACCCTTCCCTTCAGATTGCTGAAGGAAAAGACTTTTGGGAGCATCTGAAGGGAATGGCCCTGTCATGTCCTTATATCCACCTTGTCACTCTAGACACTCTGGGGAAATTTTCCTCCTTGAGTTAAATCAATAGTTGAACTGAGTTATCTCATTCTCAATGGGAGAGTGTCTTCACTCTCTGTTACCTAGTGTATATTCTCTTATGTATAACTACTCTGATTTCTGTTTTGCTACAATTTGGCCAAAAGGATTTCTTTGCTATTCACTTATATTCATTATGGAACTGGTATTTTGTGGAAAGATGTTAAGTCTTTGGATATAGATCTTGGGGTTCATTTTCATTGCAGAATGAGGAAGCAATCAGAAATAGCTCAAGCTCAATCATATTTCCTAGGAAAAAATTTTTTAAAGGAGCAGAAAGATATTCTTGAAGACTGGTACACCCTCTCTCTGAGGAGAGCAGAGTTCTGGCCTCCAGCCCCAACCTCCAGCTTTTCCCTCCTGGCAGCAATGAAAATCTCTCTTGGAGAAGGGTTGGGGGAAGAGGCTGGAGATACGGCCTGAAAGTCACTCACAATGACAGGCCCACTCCATTGTTTTATATATATATATAAAGACGTAGATATTTCTTTCTGTGTGTCTCTGTTCTCTGTCTCTTTTTCTTTGTCTTTTTCTCGTATCTTTTTGTGTCTCTCTCTGTTCCCCCCCACCTCTGTCTCTATATCTGTCTCTGTCTTTTCCTCTCTCTCTGTCTCTCTTTATCTCTCTCTGTCTCTGTCTCTCTATCCCTCTCTTCTCTATGTTTCTTGTCTCTCTCCGCCTCTATCTCTATCTCTCTGTCTCATTTTCATCTCTGTATTTCTGTCACTGTCTCTTTGTATCTCTCCCTCTATCTCTTCTCTGTGTCTCTGTCTCTGTGTGTGTCTCTCTCTGCCTCTGTTTCTCTGTTCCCCTTTCTCCTCTGTGTCACTGTTTCTGTATCTCTGTCTCTCTGTTTTTCCTCTGTCTCTGTCCTTCTCTGTCCCTCTGTCTCTGTCTCTTTCTGTCTCTCTTTGTCTCTCTGTGTGTCTCTCTCTTCTTTATATTTCTGTCTCTGTCTCTCTCTGCCTTTGATTCTCTGTGTGTCTGTCCCTGTTTCTCTTTCTGAACATCTGATAGCTGGCAAGTCATTTAACTTGTCCAAATCTCAGTTTCCTCATCTGTAAAATGGAGATAATAACATCTGTAGTATTTAACTCATGGGGTTGGTGTGAGGAAAGTGTTTTATAAACTTTAAAGTGCTATTAAACCAAGAACTATTATAAAATAATATGTAATAATAAAATAAAACTACACAATTATAGTGCATATATATAATATAAAAGTTCACATTTCTATAGTACTTTACAGTCTAAAAATAATTTTATCTACTGTATTCCTGTGGTGTATGTAGATAGCATAGGAACATTTTAATGATACAGAAACTGAGACACCAAGACTTACAGTGACTTGCTGAGTTCAAATAACTCAAAAGCAATCAAGATTTGAATTCAGTTTCTGGCTCTTGATCCAAAAATGTTTCTGTTGTTCTCTACTCTTGATGCTGGGCATTTTCTTCTATGTCACACAAGCCTTCTTATGGTACAAGTCAATTCCACCACTAGACTTCTTACACTAGCAGACCCTGAGGCTCTTCTTTTGATTGTTTGATCCCTTCCCAAATTTCTAATTTAAGGAAAGTACCCTGGTTAGCCATGTCTACTTTCACCTCCTGGCTCCACTCCTAATTGTCTGCTCCACAACTACAATCTTATTATCTTCCTTTTATGTGTTGGTTTTGTCCATTAGAATATAAGCCCCTTGAGTGCAGGACTTTTTTTTTCTGCTTGTATTTGCATTCCATGTACTTAGCATATAGTACCAAGTGCTTAATAAATGCTTGTCTATTTGACTTGTTGACTTGTATCATTCTTCTGATATAGAAAATGCTGGAAAGTATGTATGGAGGAGTGAGAAAGATATAAAGAATGGAAAAAGAGGGAACCCTGTCTCTGTTGTCTTCCTTCCACCACTGTGTATGGTATTCTTTCAGTCAGTTCCCATTTTATTTCTTGGTCTAATTTCTTACTCAAAGGTAAGAAGGTGAATAGGTGGGATAAGCAGTTATTGAGGTATACATTTTCTTAGTAGCAGTCAGAAATCTTTCTGAGACATGCCTCTTAAAGGAAATTGAATTACTGGGGTAATTTCTTTTAAAAATTTTTTAAAATTAATCTTATTTAAGCATTTCCATAACATAGTAGAATAGAAAAAAGATGATCATATCTGAAACTGCAAGCCTATTATGTACCTGAGATCAGAAGGAAAACCAAAAATTGCGAGAGGGGAGGAAATCATAGACAGATTTTCAGATAAAAGTCTCATATCTCAAATATATAAAGAACTTTGTCAACTCTCAAAAAATATGAGTCATTCACTAATTGATAAATAATCAAGGGATATGAATAGATAGCTTTCTGACAAAAAATGAAGACAATTTGTAGTCATATAAAAAAAGTTCTGAATCATTGTTGATTAGAGAAATGCAAATTAAAACAACCTTGAGATATCATTTTACACTTATAAGATTGGTAATTTCTTCTAGAAACATGGAAGAATGTTTTAGTCAAGAGAATTAAGATAGAATGTGATTGATTTTTGACTATGCAAGTCATCATGATGAAAGAAATATAAAATCACATATACATGTATGTATATGTATACATAAGCAACATGGTGAAGATGAAAGAATGCTGGATTTGGATTAGACTGTTCAGAGGTTTGGGTTCAAATCCTGTCTATGTTATTTCTTATCTTTATGATCTTGAGCAAAGATCATAAGGGCAAAGAAATCAGGCAACTTTTCTGGGTCTCAGTTTCTGTACCTGAAAAAATGGGAAATTATACTAGATAGTTTCTGAGAGAGCCTTTAATTTAAGATCTTATGATTCTAGGCTCCTTTAACCAAATGTAGCTACACTCATCTCTCTGCCTTTGAATTCCTCTGGCCCCTATAATATCTTGTCACATATTGTTAGAACTATAAGGGACCTTAGAACATATAGAATGTCAGAGCAGAAAAGGATATTGGAGACCCTTAAGTTCAGGGCTTCTTAAGCTTTTTCTACTTGTGACTTTTTTTTTCTGAGAAATTTTTTATGTGATCCTGGGTATATAGGTATATAAAATAGAAATACAAAACAAATATTTACTTAGAATACATATAAAGAAATTTGTTTCAAAATAATTCTTTGGTATACACATAATCTTATCATTTATTAAAGATAAAAGCAAATTTGCATACTAAGGAGATGGATGTGCTTGTTTATTTTTACATAAATAATTAAATTTTTGCTGAATATTTGATATCTGTATAGTTGTTGCCAAATTTTTTGTGACCCCTGTGTTATATGACTTCATAGAGGTTGTGACCCACAGTTTAAGAAGCTTTTCTTTAGTCCATTGAATTCTTTTTTATTGAGTAGCAAATTGAGTCCCAGAGAAGGAAAAACAGCTGCCCATGATCCTCTAGCTAATTACAATGCCAGAGCAATGACTTGAACCCAGATCTTCCAAGACTAAATCCATTGCTTTTCCCCTTTATATCTTACTATCTTTGAAGTACATACTTTAGGGCTTTAGGGCTAGCCTTTCTCCACTCTTTTGTGTGTATTGTCTCTCCAGGTAGAGGATGAATTTCTTGAGAATAGGTATTATGTCTTAGGTTTCTCTCATATTCCTCACAAATCTAAGAATTGTATGAAGCATGTAATAAGTACTCAATAAATATTTGTTGTTTAATTGGTTGGTTGATACACATAGCAATTGATCTACCAATAAACTTTAGAGGATTTTTGTTTGTTTTGTTTTGTTTTTTGCCTTCCTTATGATTGGCTTATCTTTGGCATTTGAGACCTTTGTAAATTTGGATCAAATTTAAACCACCTTAACAGGTATCAGACAAGAAAGAGAGGTCACTCAAGCTGAGTATTAGAATGACAGAAAAGACTAGATTTTCTTTATAAACCATTTTCTCTTCTCCTCCCCACCTCCTATAGTCTTTAAATATTACAGTATTGAATCAACTGTTTGGGATGACATCTTTAATAGGAGTCTCACCAGAATTGTTTGTATTTATGATTTATTAGGCTTATTAAAGCATAGAGATACTAATATAAGGGTTCTCCAGTGAGTCACCTAGTCCACAGGCCCAGAATCCTTTGCAGCCTTCTTTTTGCCATCCCTGCTCTTGCCACCTGGACTCCTTCTATTTATTTTGATTCAATTTCTCTTTTTCCCCCCATTCACACATTGGCTCCTTCTTGTCCCAGCTGAGCTCCTCTATTTTTAGAATCGTCGTGGATAATTTAGTGGGAGGAAGTTCCCCCGCTTTGCTGCAGCATCCCTAAAAAAGAGAGAGAGAGAGAGTAAAAAACAGTGGGTGGTTCAGTTCAAAAGGACAAAATATTTCTTGCCTGGCACTGGGAGAGGAAAGAAGTTGTCTGAGGAACCAAAAATTTGCTAAACTAAGAAGCTTGAAAGCTGTATCACAGAAGGGCAAATTAGGTGACTCAGATGTGACTCCCAAGAGTCCAGCCTTGTAGTATAAATGTGCTTTAAAAGGGGAAAGCTCTTATGTGTGACCAAGAATTTATTCTATAAAATGTGCCTAATGCTGTTCTTCCTAAGTTCCCAAGTGCTGGGCACCTGGGAAGTGGAGTCTGGGACTCCATTCAAAGGTCAAGAAGTCAGAGTGGACCCAAGCCCAAGAGATGCCCAGGAATGACGCTGGCAAAGGAGGTTTCCTTGAAGAGGGACACTTGGGCTGATCAATCCATTGTCTCTGATCTCCCGGTGCCTTATGTTTTCACTGAATTGAATTATATAAGTCTTATTGCTGGAAGCTGGAAAGGCTACCCTCATGGGCTTGACAGCATCCAAAAGGGATGAGAGGAAAGTCAGGTGCAAAGACGTTTCCAGGTCCCATCCCAGTTGCTAGCCTGCAGGACAACAAACCCGAGAAGCCAAAATTCAGTTTGTGACAGCTCTGCAAGGCTATTGTGGGATGAGGAGTGGAAAATGGAAAGGTCCTGTGTGTGCCAGCCAGCTCTCAATGCCTCTTAAGTTCAAGCCTTTGCGAGAAAGTGGGAGATGAGTCACTCTTTGGTTGCTACCCACAGTTTTATCAGACCTGGACAACACTGTCTAAAATGTCCATTTTCAAAGCTGTGCTCCCTCTGTGTCCCCCCAATTTCCTTCTTTCTATGCAGGTGAAGCACTTCCCAGATCTAAAGACCAGGGGGAAAAATGGTTTGAAACTGCCCCCGTATCTCCTCATTGAACTCTCCCATTCCCATCTATAAGGACTCTAAATAGTCCTTGCCTGAGGGTCCGAATAATGGCTTTAGGTGGGACAGTGAGACCTGTCTGTCCGAACCTCCTGAAAAGTTCATGACATTCTTTTCCTGTTTGCACAGAGCATGTGTAAACACAAGCGTTGCTTGGTTTCCATGCCTTCTTGGCTATTTCATTATTGCTGGCGTCTCTGAGCATCACTGGAAACCTTGGATTTTCTAAATGAATCTAAAAATACTTTTTGAAAAATTTCGAGGTTGGGGAGATGACACAATCCACCATTATTTATTTATTTTTCTCTCCTTTTCCCAGGACTCACCACGCCTGTAAAATGCTGGTGGGGGGGGCAATTGTTGGCAATGTAGGGACAGCAGGGAAATGATCAGTGTGCCTTTTTTCAGTGGCAAAGGGGCACACAGTGGGCACTGCCTGGAACTTTGGAATTCACCACTGGAGACTTCTCTAAAAGATTCTGCTGAAAAAATAAGGCCATTCTGCATTTGGGCAATGATTTATTCCAAGCAGCAGCCTGCAAGGGGGCTAAGAGAAAAAGGTGTCTGGTGAAAGACTTAAAAACAGAAGCTATCCAGCTTTCAGAATCCTGTAGCTCCTACAAGTTTGCCTGGAGAGCACACTGCGCACACGCACACATATTGGGTCTCCCCCCACCTCCCCCCTTCCTCCTCTGTCTCCCCCTCCCTTTCAACATCATCCATATTTCTCCCTCTCTAACTTTCTGCCTAACAATTAAGTGCTTGTGCAGCTAGACTAAGGGAGCCACAGAGCCTGCCTTGGCTGGGAGCAGGGAGACGTCATGGATTCCTGAGTGTGAATTTTGCAGGAAAACCCTTAGTTTAGGAGATGGAGTAGATCCAATGGTTTCCATGGCACTAGATAAACAGGAGGAAACAGTGAGGGAATCCCGTTATTTTACAGCATTCAAAGACTATAAACACTCAGCGCTGGGAAGGAAGTCGCCTTTCCCTCTCTAGTAACCCAGATCTCAGACTACAGAACTGACTTCATTGCATGAGGACTTCTACTCAGTTCGGATCCTCCCGGGTTCCTCTTCAGCTTCCCAAGAGGAGAGCACAGGGCTCCCTCTCAACCAGTAGCCACTGGTTGAATATGGTTTAAAAAGAAGATTTCTAGCCCCCTCACTTTTGTTCCTGATATTTTTTTTTACTCCTGAATCCAAATGCAGAGAGAGACTGCCTACAGATTGGTACACTTCCATCACCATCACATCATGAGGTCTATGGATCAAGGTAAAATTCTCACCATCCTATTTTTTCCCCTCTATCCATTTCCATCCCCTTTCTCCCACTTTTCTTTTTACCCTCACTTTTTCTCCTGAAGAATGCTTCTGTGACTTTTCCTCTAAGTTCTTGAGAGCATGTTTGGCTCCATTGCTACTTCCCTCATTTTATACTGCACAGGTAGAAGTGAGGAGGTAAGGTGGAAAGACAAGAGACCAGTTCTCTTCCTAAGCGTGGGAGGGAAAATACTGGTTTAATATAGACAATGTTCTACAGCGATGAAATGATAGAAAGCAACTCTTCCTTAGTAGCCCAGCCAGAAGGATTTTCCTCTATACAAAACATCATGAGGGATCTCTTGCTAACTAACTGCTGGGTACTTAACTATTTCAATACCAAAGGTTTTTAAAAAAAATTTTTTTTAAGTGAAAGTAACTCATAAGATTTTCATTCTGTATTTTTCTGAAACAAACCAGGATTGATATCACAACACAGAACTGACTTTGAAGGCTATTAGTTTACTTTGATGGTTTAAGCATCAAAGCATCTCAAGATAGATTTTGGCTATTGTTTTGATGTTCTGTATTAATATAAACAGAGGTGCAGGCACACACACATGTTGATATACACATATGCACATATGTGTACATATATGTGCACTAGAAGTATATATGTGTAGATACATACATATATGTATATTGCTTTATATTATATATGACTGTTGCTTTAAAGTGCAATGTACCATCAGTTTGTTTAGAGAATTAATTACAGTTGCGTTTCTATGGTTTTTCCCTTCAGCATTTGCCCTAATACCATACCATTTAAATCTGATGGACTAATTGGGTTTGCACTTTGTTCTTGATCCAATTTGTGAGAATGTGAGATAAAAATACTCCATCTGGTCTAGATTGTGTCGGGATTTTAGCAATATAGTCATAAATTGGGCTTTAAAAACTAGAAACCAGGGCAATTTGATCTCTTTTTCAGACAAGGGTTCCATGTATGGCATGGGGCATTCCCGGGATGAAGAGATGGAAGAGTTAAGTGAAATCCACGGAGGAGGAGTTTGCTTCATGTCATAAAATCTGGGTTGAATGTAGTTTTTGTGCTTAGCATAGCCGATTAAAGTTCTCGGGGAAGAAACGACAATTTTAGTAAATAAAGTTGAGGTGCTTTTTCAGAAGCAGGATAAGGGTGAATGCCTCCTTATTAGGTGAGCTGGGAATGTGGGGCAAGCCTGCTTTTATGCCAATTTTAGCTGACTTGGGCCAGTTAGGACAGTGTTATGTCCAAAGGATCAGCATTTTTGCCAGTACCAGTCAAGTCTGTTTTCTCTTTTTCAGTGGCCAAAGACTATGTCCTTAATATAGCATCAGTTATAAAATCAATGCTTCTAGATAATGAAATGACAGATCTGTTTAGGCGGGGAATTAATTTGACTGTTGTACATACTGCGGCTTAACATTTGATGTTATGATGGGGCAGGACAAATGTCAAATGCAGCTTCCAGTCTGAGAAGAAAACAAGAGCATCCTTTTCCCCTGTGTGAGTTAATAGGAGTTTCAAATTGTATATGGGCTAAAACTTAGCAAAGAAATAAGCCTCTTACTCTAGATTTAAAAGCTGGCTCCTTGGCTGGGTTTTGAAGTGTCCGTGTCCTATCCCTTGACTTCTTGGACATGTGCACAAAGCTCTGTGTGCATGTGTGAGTGGAAACAAGGGCACCATATTGTTCTGTGCAAACCACACTCCGCATGCCAAGCACAAATGTACACACACAACACAATACCAGGCTGGATTCCACATCAAAGACAGCTGGCATGGGATGTCTAAATAAGGCAGAGTCATCCATGGCCTCCTCTACATTTCAGAAGCAGCTCAAGTCACCTTCATGCTGGGTCATGGCAGCTATCTCAAGTTTGCTGCTGAACGTGTGTGTGCACGTGTATAACACATGTATGTACATATGCTCGTACATGCAGACTGAAGGGTTATAATAGAAAATTGAAATATTTGCATAATAAGAAAATACTTCAGTTGCTGCAAAGCCTTCTTAGAGAATCTCTGGAACAAATAGAAAATATGAATAATGTGTATGCACTTTTGTTTGGAAGTCCAAAACAGAGAGCATCAGAGAATCACATAGATACAAAATTCTCTGCCCATTCTAGGAAAGGAATTTTTTTTAAAGTGGTTTTTTTCCCTCACATAAAATGGATTAAGAAAGGGCTTGAACTCCTGATTTTGTGAAATATCTGAGGAAGAAATCTTTCTCTATGAATGCCAGTTGACACTTTCTATAGTTTAATAGAGTCTTGGGGAATTGTCTAGAATTCTGAAAGATTAATGACAGATGCAGGGTCACACAATCAGTATGTATCAGAGGTCTACTTGAGTATTCCTAACTCCCAGATTTCCAGCTATTATATAAATTCTCTCTCTCTATTTCATCAGAAAAAGATAAAAATAATGTCTTGAGTTTACACAGAATCAGATCTTGCTCTAAAGATTACTAATTGTATTTCTATAGCACCTCATGATTTTCAGGGTACTGTCACATGGGTTACCTTTTAAGTCTTATGACTATCCTGAGAAATGGGTAGTATTGCCCTTGTACAAATGTGGAAACTGAGGCCCAGAGAAGTGAAATATCTCTAAGATCATATTTTTAGAACTGCATCCTTGGAGTCAATTGAATATGCCAATGTTAGGAACTTTGACTAGATTATTGCTTTAATTCAGACCCGCTGCCCCACTGTACATCATGTACTATATTATGAAAAAAAGACAAAGTTACTCCTAACTTAATCTCTGGAGAGTTCTCCAATTTCTTAATTCCTATTTATACAATGGGGAAGCCAATTCCAGACAAGGTGATATAAGGGAGAAAATTCTGGAGTTGTAATTAGAGAACCTAAGGGCAGGTCCCAATTTTGCCAGGTAGGAGCTATGTAGCCTTGAATAAATCACCCAATGTCTCTGAAGTTGTTTCCTCATATGTAAAGTAAGGATAATGATACTTTTACCATTTCCTATTACCTTACAGTATTGTAATGAAAGCACTTAGTAAGCCTATAAAATCTGGCTATATTCATCACCATCACCAGACAATGAATACTCTCAGACAAAAAAAGTACTGGCTAACTTGAGGTAATAACATGGCCACCTCCTTATAAAGAAAGCTATTTAACAAGAGCAGAAGAGTGTAAACAAGCAGAAAGAACATTGAGTTTGAAGTCAGGATACCTGGATTAATAACTTAGACTTTGCCACTTGATGCCTTCATAACACTGGGTAAGTCATATCTCCTCGTGGGATCTTAATTTCCACTTTCTCTTCTAAAAAAACATGGACTTTGGGCTAGATGACATCTACAATTCTTTTTAATTCTGACATTCTATGATCCTATTAAGAGTCTTTCATACTCTCTTAGCTTCCCTGGTCTTCCTGGATTCTGATTTCAGCTGAGTTTCTTCCCACTATCATTAACCTTTCATCTGGGTCCAAAAATGTCTAATCCACATGTGATTAATATCATAGAATATCTAATGATAATGAGCAGCAGGCCAAAGGGAGTCCAAAGAAAAGGGGGTACCTGACATGATTGTAAGACTTAAGTTTTGGTCTTTCCTTAATATACATGTTTACAAATTTAAACTCTTGCCACTTCTTCCGAGAATGCCTTATTTCTTTTTGGGCATGAGCTAATCTGTATTGATAACAATAATTTATTGTCAATCTGTATTACCCAAGAAACTTACCTTTTCCTTTTTATAGTTGTTTTTCAGGAGCAAATGGAGGTAAATTCACCATTTGCTTTGGGTTACAATATAAAACTGTCATAAAAGTGACTCCTGGATTCTATGCAGGTAGCCTAATTTGACAAAAATTTCCATTCCTATAGTAATTTAAGACTGACAAACATATTCCTTATAACAATCCAGTACAGTAAGAGTACAATATTATTATCCCCACTTTACAGATGAGAAAATTAAAATTCAGATAATAATAACTATACATATATCATTTTAAGATTCACATAGTATGAGATGTTTAGTACAAATGTTTTTAACTCCTTTCTTCCCCCAGTAACATCACAGCTATTCAGGTAGGATCTGGCATGCTTTTTTACATTCTGGCAAATAGGCTGGCAAGTCTTCTATTGAGTGAAATGACTGATATTTTTATTGTGCTTAAGGGTTTGCTTATATTAAGTATTGTTCTTACAACAGCCCTGTGAGATAGTATAAGAAAGAGATAGTGCAAGCATGAGCATTCCTGTTTCATAGACAAAGAGTTGAGTCTCAGAGAACAGTTTGGTCAAGGTTATTCAATCAGCCTGGATTAGAGTCTGTATTCAGACTCAGTTCTTTTGACTCCAAACTAATGTTCTTTTCACCCTATCGTCCATCAATAGTTCCGTTTTGAATGCTCACTTTGGGTCAAACAATTCAATTGAATATCATAATTTAGTTCAGTAAGCATTAAAGTACCTACGATGTGCCAGGAGTTATGCTGAGTGCCGGCAAAACAAAACAAAACAAAACAAAACAATCTAACTGAACACCTAAAGAATATATGCTCTCAAAAGAGCTTACATTCTAAAATATGTCCCAAAAGTCTTAGTTCTGTTTTCTGCTTTTATTACCAAAAAATGTGCCGACAGGATTGGGTAGTAGGTAAACAGCATGAACATAAGTAAATACAAAAATAAATTCTGGTGGAAAAGCAAAATTTTAATATAAAAGAATGTTTGTTAACAAAGGAACAGTCATTCCATAGCCCAGAATAAAAGGATAGGAATAGTGATAAACAAAAATGTATTCAGTGTCTATCACACATAAAATCATGTGCTAGATATTTAATCAGGGCCAAGGGAAGAGATACAAAGAGAAAAAAAGATATATTTCCTCTTCTCTGGGACCTTATGGTCTAATATGGAGACATAATAGATACACATATCTTTGACAGATTTAAGTTTTTTTTTTTTTTTTCTGCACTGGTGTAGACCAAGGCCATTTAAATTTTTTGCACTTACAAATCCTTTTCACTTGAGAAATTTTTGATGCTCGGTATACAGGTATACAAAAGATGTATACATATAAAATATTTACTGATAATAAATTTATTTTAAAATAATTCTTTGGTATATGTATAATTTTTACCATTTATTAAAGAGAAAAGCAAATTTGCATACTAGTGACATAGATGTGCTTGTTTGTTTTTACATAAAGAATTAAATCTTGGAAGAATATTTGTTACTTTTTATTATTGCCAAATTTTTCGTGATCCCCACATTCAGTTACGGGGCCCCAGATAGGGCCATGAACCACAGTTTAAGAAGTTTTGATGTAGACATTACCCATTCACATCTTCTCATACTATAGCATTCTTAACACAGTTCTTTCATAAATTCTGTGTAGCAAATCTATTTATGTACTAGGTTTTCTCCTAGGTTAAAAAATTTCATGTATTTCAATAAATGTGGAGGCTGTCCCTCTATTAGTCATTTACTAGTGGGGTGACTCTGGGTAAATCATTTAACTTTTTTTAGGTTCAGTTTCCTTGTTTACAAAAATTGGGGATAATAATAATACCTACCTCCCAAGTAGTTGTCAGACTAAAATGAGAGAATATACATACATAGATACATACATGCACACATCTGTATCTATATAGCAATTTGCAAACTCTAAAGTCCAACATAGCTAGTTATTGTTATCATCATATTAATTGCTGTTTTTATCATTATTTATTTCTTCTATGCTGATCCATCTCCTTTTCTAGTAAGACTCATCTTTGATGATTTTCTTTGGCTAGTCTTGCATGCAAGTTATTATTGGTAACACGTTGCTGCCTATTTATATCTACTTGGGTTTTTTCCCCCATTGTCCTTTTCTTACATCTACCTGAAATTTAGATTCTTTAAAAAAATGTGGTATTATATGGATCAGAGAAATCTAAAATCACTGAAAGAATACTGATGTTTATAAGATTGAATTATGTGGCAAAGAGCAGATTGGCACTGTTGAAAGCACTAAACTTTAAAAAATTTTATACTAAAATAGAAAAATAAATCATGATTTGCAAATATCTTCATGAATGCCCTTTGTATTTCATTTTGCTGACTCTGAATGAAAGATAAATGAAAGGATTAACAAGTAATAAATAACAAGAGCCCAGGTTTTGAAGCTGAATGTCACAAATCTGTATTAGATCAAATTTTAATGGTTTAACATCTTTCTTTGATAATGCTTAGTGTCTGTGGATCAGAGAATGTGGAGAGTAGTGATGATCCAGTGTTGACCATTGATAAGGAGTACTCAGAGGAAACTCTCAGGTTTAAGGGAATCCAAGATGCTAGAGAACAATGATGGAACAATAAACCATCGAGTCTAGAGTATGAGGAAGTCCTATGTAGCCAGGAAGAAGCTAATGTACTAAATTAAGTAGGTGATTTTGTTTGGGCTATGAAAGGTTCAGGTGAGGACAAAAAACATGTTTGGCAATGGAATGAGACCGATGGCAGGTGAGGAAACTGTGGTCAGAGAAGAAAAGCATTGAGTTATAGATTTTAAAGATCTTAAAGTTATAGATCTTTTTATAGACTTGTAATTAGTGATATGAGTTCTTGGATGATGTGATGGTGAGTTCATGTTTCTGTAGAGTGGAGATGCACTCTGTAGAGGAGAGATCAATGAGAATGATGTGAGTTCAAATAATTTCATGATTTGGTCTTCATGAAGGCTGCTAAGTCTTCATTGAAGAGGGAGAAGAGTAGAAACATAATCTGGTTGCTGATATTATTTAGTAAGGTGGAATTGGTAGTACTCCAAAATACTGATGAGGATAGTATAAACAAATAGTACAGAATTTGAATAATAAGAAATGAAGAGTGATGGTTTGAAGGACTAGGAGTGGCATAAGATAATATCAGGATCTCTATATCATCTAACTGAGTTAGGAAGAATGAATGATGACATCTCTATAAAAAAGGCAATCAATGAATGTGGTGTTTGTACGGAAGGATTTGATTTAAGTTAAAGGAGTTAGAAGAAGGGGGACAGGAAACAAATCAAGGAAAAAGGAATGTTTATCCATAGTGGATAGCTCCTAACCTCAAATAGTGGTTCCATAGGGCTTAAGAGAAAATAATAGTAGGATAGAAGCTAGGAGAACAGGAGTGGGGTGAAATATAAGGGCTTGACAGATAGTAGACAAATAAACCTTCTCAGCTCTTTAGTAATTATTTGAACTCTTATATTGTTCCCCTGTCAGGATTAGATGTGCCCCCTTCCTTTCCAGTTGGTTAATAATTTAAATGGATTTCTCCAGCTGTGTACCTGTTTAGAACATAAGTAATTTTAGGGCCACAACACTTCAGGACATATGGTTAGACAGTCACTTATGAATGATTCAATGGGAAAATGGTGATCTGAAAGAAATCTACATCTGAAATCTTTGACTCTCTGTCTCTTAGGATAGTTACATCTCATGAAAATAGCTTTATGTATCCTAGCACATATATGTGAAAGCATATATATAGGAATTAAGTATCCCTGATTATTAACTCTGACATAAACATCTGGAGTGTTAATGAAAGCCAGGGTGTACCTAAACTGTGGGGAGATGAAGTTTCTGGAACATGGCTAATGTACAACTTGAATTTCTGGCTTAGTCACAATTCTATATCCTGCTTTATAGTTGGGAAGGATTTCTTGTAATGTGGGTTTTCAGGACTTAAGTTTTATATTGGAGATTTTAAAGTTCATAATTATTGATGGTTGGTGATTACTCCCACTGGTAGAAACTCAGTTGATTAGCTTGGTTAATTAGAATATAGGGTATGAGGCTGAGGTTGGAAATCTTAGCTCTTTCTAAAGGGGCCTATGATGCTTTCATAAGACCTTGTACACCTGTCTGTTATTGGATACCAATAATAATAAAGATTATTAATGCCAAATAACATTATCATCAAGCTTTGCTTATAATCCTGTGACCTCTCAACCTGTGAAAGAATGATATTGTTTCCTCAAATCATCTTGAGGAGAGGTTTAAGCTGCTGCAAAATAAATGTTTTCTATTTCGAGATTAACACTTTGTGCTCATAGGAATAAAGACTGAAACCAGAACTCTAGTTCTTTTAATACTTAGAGGACAGATTATAAAGGCAGGAGTGAAAACCTAATTGTGAAATACTGTCAGCTTCTTCAAAGTGTCCTGCTAGTGACCTGTCTTTTGATGTAGAGGGGGTAACTTTATAAATTAAAAGTTAGTCTGTGAACGGACTGAGCCTATGGCCTTTTCTTTTCCTAGTTATTCCTCACAATAGGGTTGAGTGATACCAAAATGCATCCTATGGTGCTTGGATCTGAAGGAACTTTAGGTTATCAAGAACTACTTTTAGCTAGCCAATTATTTTTTAAATAAAATCTTGGATTGGATTTTTAACAGGGTACTCAGGATAGAGAGTGTCGTGCTTTATCCACTAACTCATGCAGTATCACTCATGGTCTTTTTCTTCAAAAGTTATTGTTGTTCAAGCTGCTTTGGAGCAGGAGCTCTTAACCTGGAATCCATAGATGCACAAAAGATCAGTGGACAGATTTTAGGTGATCTGTGAAATTGGATGAGAAAAAATACATCTTTTTTTATACTAACTTTTGAGTTCTTTTATACCACCATGTATTTTATTTTATACATTTAAAACTTTTTCTGAGAAGGATCTATAGGCTTTTTTTTAAAAATAACTTTTTATTGATAGAACCCATGCCAGGGTAATTTTTTACAACATTATTCCTTGCACTCACTTCTGTTCCAGTTTTTCCCTTCCCTCCCTCCACCCGCTCCCCCAGATGTCAAGCAGTCCCTTACATGTTGAATAGGTTACAGTATATCTTAGATACAATATATGTGTGTGGAACCGAACATTTTTCTTGTTGCACAGGGAGAATTGGATTCAGAAGGTATAAATAACCCAGGAAGAAAAACAAAAATGCAAGCAGTTTATATTTATTTTCCAGTGTTCTTTCTTTGGGTGTAGCTGCTTTTGTCCATCCTTGATCAATTGAAACTGAATTAGCTCTCTTTAACAAAGAGGATCTACAGGCTTTACCAGTTTGACAAAAGGGTCTTAAAGCAAAACAGGTTAAGAGCCTCTGCTTTAGAATTCCAAGTAAATTAAAATTTTCAAAGGTGTTTTCAATATCTCAGTGTAACTCTT
This sequence comes from Antechinus flavipes, assembly GCF_016432865.1. NCBI lineage: Eukaryota > Metazoa > Chordata > Mammalia > Dasyuromorphia > Dasyuridae > Antechinus > Antechinus flavipes. Next base: position 237,990,191 of record NC_067399.1, on the reverse strand, counting down.
AGAATTGAAAACAGTACTCTAGATATGTCTGATCAGAGTCAAGGATAGTGGTGCTGCATCTCTTTAAAGTTTTTAAAAATCCTCTTTCTCTTGATACTCTTTGTTACTTCTTCGATTTGTGTAACACTGATTTTTTTTCCCCGTGGACCTTCTTTTTCTTCTACTTCCTAAGTGTAGATGCCCCTTTTCCATAAAGCTCTGTCCTTGTTCTCCTTCCCTTCTTTTCTCTTCCTTTCTTCTTCTCCTCCTCCTTTTCCTTCTTCTACTCCTCTCCCTCCTCTTTCTTCTCCTTTTCCTTCCTCCTTTTTCCCTTCCTCCCCCCTCCCTCTTACCCTTCCTCCTCCCCCACTTGTTCTCCCCTGACTCTTTTTCTTCTTTGTCCTCTTCTTTCTCTTCCTCCTTCTCCTTTGACTGCACATGAATCCTAAAGCTCTAGCACTATTAGATTTAACTTTATTTCTTCCTTCTAAATCCTGTCCTTTCTTCCAAACTTCCCCATCATTCTCTAATACCCAAGCTTAAAATCTTGGAACTATTCTCTTCCCCTTTTCTCCCTCCCTACATCAAGTTAATTATAAATTCTGCCTTCACAGCATTGTCCCCCGATTCTGTTCCCTTATTTCCATTCATGCGGCTACAATCTTAGTTCAAAATCTTATCAACTGTTGCACAGATTACAATAATAAATTCCCAACCACTAGTTTTTCCCAGATCCAAAATTTCCCAAATCCGTGTATCTTTCATGTAGCCAACAAAATAATCTTCCTAATGCACAATTCAGAACATACCACTCCCACACTTAAAAACCATTAGTGGTTCCCTATTACCTACAAAACAAGCTTTAAACTCTTCAGCCTGTCATTTCTGACTTTTAATAGTCTGGCTCCAACCCACCTTTCCATCTTTGTTTCATAGTAATTCCCTTAACAGAGGAATTGCAACCAAAAGAGATTATTCATTGCTTCCCAAATTTATCCCAATCTTTCCCACTTTCATGATTTTGAGAATTCCAGTCTTTATTGACATCTTTCCCCCTTTTCCAGGCCCAGCTCAGGTGTTATATTATTGAGGTTGCTAAACTAGTGGTGATAAATTCCAATCTCTCAGTTCAGTCTGAGCTCTCAATGCAAGCAGTTATTTTGTAACCTATATGCTTCTTATTTGTATCTATCTTAATCTAATCTTCTTGGTAGAGAATAAACTCCTTGAAAAGTTGGATATCTTTGTATCTCCCTTAGTGCTTAGCACAGTACTTAGCAGAGCATGGCTATCTAATTTTTTTGGTTGAATTTGTTAAAACGGTCCCAATCCCTGGTGGAGAAATAAATTCTTCCTATTCATTACTTTTTGTAATGATCCCAACGCCAACCAAATATTGAATTATTCTGAAGAGCCTTGGATCTTGAGTCTTATCAATGATCTCCTGATTTCAAGAAAAGAATAACAAGATGCAGCCAGTTCTCCCTGGAGTCTTGGAATAGCCCATTAGGAGGAGGAGAAGGAGTAAAAGTCCTTGGACTTCTTCCTACTTACAAAGAATCAAAAGTATGAAAAAATCAGCTCCCAGCAATGGTAAGACAGAGGAGTATCTATAGCCATGGTTCTCAAGGAATGACTTTTACTAGGTTAACTACAAAATTTTGGATCTCATCTTACTACAGATTAAAAATTTTGTAATTTTCAATATATATATAACTTATATGCAGCAGGCATAATCTTCTTCAAGATAAATAAAACTTGCCTATTACAGGTATGTACTAACTTTAAAAAATCAGATCTTGAACTTGACAAGAACTCAGTTAAAAATAGTTATTCTTGTTCAAGGGTACCTACATGCAAAAATCTCTGTATTCTCTTCTAGTATTACCAAACTAAACTTTCAGTATAGTAAGATTCCTCATTCAGTGTTTTGAGGAATAAAAAATTTGACCAGCACTGATCTAAATATTAAAAGAGGGGTTTTAGGAAGTGACCTGAAAACTTTTAGCCCATATTTGGGACATATATTATTGGAGAGGGAAATCTTTAGTCTATGTCTTTCAGACTCTGTGTGGTTGGACAGGGTTACCAACACTTGTATGCTACGCTAGAGACAGGTTAAAGTTATTTTATTTGGATAAATTCAGTTTATCGCCATCATGGAAAGGCTCAACACTAAAACAGAGAATCTGAGGACTTTAGAGTTGGAATCTTAATGAATGAACATATTGGCTTTGGCAACATAATCTTCTGCTGATTTTATCTTCCTTATTAGTTCTTCTTCTTGCTCGCTCATACTGCCCCATATAAGATTATACTTCAACAACTCAGATATCAAACCTTTGAATATGTCAACGAACTTCTTAAGCAGACTGCTCTGTTGTTAGCACTAAGCCTATGAGAGTTTTGCCTTATGTTAAGCTGAAGTCTGCCTCTCTTTAAGTTCCACTACCAACACAAATTCTGCTTTTCAAGGCCAAGGAGAACAATTTTAATCCTTCCATATTACACAATCCTTAGAACATCTGATTATTGTGAGCCAGTCACACAAGTTTTCTCTAGGCTAGGCAATCTTCAATTCCTTTAGGTGATTTTTATTTAGTAGTTTTGAGTAATTTAACCATCTTAATTACTCTCTTCTGAACCTTCTCCAGTGTACCAATGTTTTTCTTAAAATTTGTCTCTTAGAACCAAGCAAAATTTTCCAGATGTATCTTGACCAGGGCAGAGCACAGGAGGACTTTCATGTGAATCTTTCTTGTACTGGACAAGGCTGTCCAAAATTAGAATTACTTTTGTGGCTGCCACATCACAGTGTTGACTAATCCTAAACTGGCAGCCAACAGACCCCATAGCCTTCTAAATATTTGTCACATGAATGGATTTTAAGAGAGTAGAAGGCTGGCCTTTGAATTAATGAAAGCTGGCTTCAAGTCCTTTCTCTCTGACATGTAGTAGCTCTGTGATTATGGATAGGTCACAGTATCTACCGCTTAGTACCCAAGGTCATCTTCACACCATGATGAAGTATCAGATGTAAAATTTGGTAGAGGAAGATTCTTCACAAAATTTACCAATTCTAGTCTGTTCTCAGACTTCTCAAGATCCCTTATAATTTTTGTCATCATTGCAAAGATGAGAGAAAATATGGAGGGCCGAGAGATATTAGATGGCACAGAACACTGGGCTTTGATTTAGGAAGTCCCGAGTTCAAATCCAGAGTTAGACACTTACTAGCTATGTGACCCTGAGCAAATCATGCGATCTCTCTTTGCCTCAATTTCCTCATCTATAAAATGAGAATGATGATAGCATCTACCTCCCAGGGTTGTTATATGTTTCAAATGAGGTAGTAATTATAAAGGACTTAGCACTGTGCCTCGCACATAGTAAACACATATAAATATTATTTATTTATTATTATTCATGAATATATTGTGTCTGGAAGGCTGGTGGCTAACCATTTCTTAGCCTTCCACTATTTTGTAATCCTCAAATGGAATCGAAGTGATCCTTACTTCTTTATGATTCTAGAATGGGATAGAAACATTTATTCACTTTGCAACAAAACAGTAGGAATCCCAGGGACATTCTTAGTTCTGTTGTAAATCAGCTTAGCACTAAGAAGAGTATTTAAGCAGAAGCCAAAGGAACCACCTGTTAGGAAAAACATGGAGGCCATTTCTACAAGAATCATAGTGCAATGAAATTGGCTCTGCAGTTAATGGAACCTAGATTCACATTCCATCTCTGACACTATTAAAGTCACTTGTGTAATTTAGGCAGGTTAGTTACCTTCCCTGAGCTTACTTTTCTCATGGATAAAATGAAAGGATTGGACAAGATGGCTTGCCAGATCCCTTCCAGTTCTGGTTCTATGATCCTCATAATTTTTGCATCAGACAGACATGGACACAAAATCAGAACAGAGCCTCAGTCATAGACTCTCAGAGTTGGCAGAGACCTCCAAGGCCAACTAATACAACTAGTTGTACTCATGTACATCTACTCATGTATTCATATACTCATGGATTTCTTTTACATTTCCTCAAAGTGATCAATTGCCTTTTCTGTAGGATCTCTAATAAGGGGGAAGCAATGCCTTCTTGAGGAAGCTCACTCCATATTTGGTTAACTCTAACTGTTAGACAGCTTTTCCATATACAGAACTCAGTAAACCTCTCTCTGTCTCTGTCTCTGTCTCTCTGTTTCTCTGTGTGTCTCTCTTTCTCTGTGTGTGTCTCTCTGTCTCTCTCTGTCTCTGTTTCTCTCTCTGTCTCTGTCTCTCTCTGCCTCTTTCTCTCTGTCTCTCTCTCTCTGTCTCTCTCTCTGTGTGCCTCTTTCTCTGTCTCTGTCTCTGTCTCTGTCTCTCTCTCTGTCTCTCTCTTTTCAACCTACTGATCCCATTACTGCTCTAGGGCAAATCACAAATTTTGCTCTTCTGAGATAGCTCTTCAGCTATTGAAAGATAGCTGTCTCACTTGTACAATCCCCACCCCCACTCCCCATTTTTTATCTTCAGATTAATAGCCTCATTTTCTTTAATTTCATAACGTTAAATTGAAATTCTACCACTTCTCCATTGCTTTTCTCTCAATGACCTCCAGCTTGTCAATGATCTTTCGAAAAGGTGGTCAGTGCTAACTACGATAAAGTGGACTTCAGTAGAATTAAACACCTTCTGTGTTCTGGATACTGCCTTTTTGAATGCAGCAGTTTGAAATTACATTGAATTTACTTCCTCCCTCCTTCCCTCCTTCTCTTCCTCTCCCCCTCCCCCCTCCCTCCTTCCCTCCCTCCCCCCTTCTTCCCTCCCTTCCTCCTCCTTCCCTCCCTTTCTTCCTTCCTCCCTCCCTCCCTCCTTCCTTCCCTCCTTCCCTTCCTTCCTCCCTCCTTCCTTCCTCCCTCCCTCCCTCCCTCTCTCCTTCCCTTCTTCTTCCTTCCTTCCTTTCTTCCTTCCTTCCTTCCTTCCTTTCTTCCTTCTTCCTTCCTTCCTTCCTTCCTTCCTTCCTTCCTTCCTTCCTTCCTTCCTTCCTTCCTTGTTTCCTTCCTCTTTCTTTCTCTTCCTTTTCTATCTCTTCTTTCTCATTCTCCCTTACCTTTCTTTCTTTTTCTCTGCCATGCCATCCCTTGTATATACAATCCACTAAAATTTCTAGTTATTTCTTTAAAAAAAAGCAAAAACAGGTTCTGTAGAAATCATCTAGTTCAACCAATCCTAAATCTTTCCAGTTCAAAGATTTTAGAATTCTACAAGTTGTTAACTAGTGGGATAGAAGTGGGGCGCATAAAGGTGGGGAAGTAAAGAAGATGGGGAAAGAAATTGTACAACTAGTTCGTGATTTCAATTCTACCTGTATAGCTTTGGGCAATCACTTAAGCTCTCTGGGCTCCAGCTCACTCTTCTATAAAATGAGGGCCTTGCATAAATGACCTCTAAGGTCCCTTCTAGGGTAGGATCTTGTGATCATGTGTTTGCCGATTAAGTAAAACCATAGGAAATCGCAAAAGGAAGAAGATTAGGTACTAGAAGAAAAGTCTGACCCGGAGCAGACCAAACACCCTCTCCCTGATGGGGTACTCGAACCCTAGGATCGCGGGCAGGAGGGCCCCGCCTCTGGCTTGTGGGGCTGTCCTGTCCCCGCCCCGGGGGCTGTTGCAGCAGGTGCTGCACCCAGCAGGAAGCTGCCGTAGCTGCTACAGTTCAGCCCGCACCCTGGGCTTGTCACAGCGCTGTTTCAGGAGCCAGGACACGCCGCCACTGGAATCCCTAAATCCACCAGCCATCACCGTGCTCCCCACAGCTCGCCTGCACTTGAGCTGTTGGGACCCCAGACCGCCAGCCAGCTGAGCAAGTTTGCAGGAAGGTGACCCCGGCCAGCCACACCGCCTTCTCTGTCAGGGTCTCATCGAGGCTCCCTGCAACTTCCTCACCCCCCACCCCACGACGCCTTCAGCGGACTGGCTGGAGGACCACGAACAGAACAGGGGTGAAGTCCCCAAGTCCCCGTGGGGACTTTTTTTCCTTGCATTCGCCCCACCCCGTCAGCCACCTTTGTCTGTCCCACTCAGGCTTGGCGGGACCTCTACACTCCGGGAAGATGAGTGGCACAGAGAAGGATCCGGATTTGGGCCAAAGCGGGGACCCGGGTCCTGAGCCCGAGGAGTGCCCCCAGGTCGAGTTTGACTTCTCCATCCTATTCGATTATGATTATATGAACCCTGTAGAAGGTGGGTGGCGGCCCCGCGCCGCGCGGGGCCGGGTAGGGCTGGGCTGACAGACAGACTGGGGCAGGCAGCAGGCGGGGCTCAGCTCCGGGCAGGCAGCCAGGGGAGGGGGCTGGGGCACAACCGTGCCGCATCGGTCCCCTTTCCCGGGGGCTGCAGCAGCTTACTGCAGACCCTGGGGACCGGGGCTGTTTCTCCTTCTCGCACCAAGGTGAGAAGGAGGTGGCAAGGCGGGGACTCAGCTTCTCATTCTCTTATTAACCCTTAAAGGACCCCGCTTCTACCCCTGGTGGGGAGACTGGGGCTGACGGCTCCCTTTCTTTTGTGGGGGAGCCCCAGTGTTGAGACCAGTGGTGCCTTCTGGCCAGGTTAGGTAGTTGTGAAGTAGTACCTTCCATAAAGCCAATGATCTGAAGAAATATGGTGTAGCTGCAACACTGGCTGAAATTGATGTTGGAGGATATGGGTTCAAATACTGACTTGGTGGCTTTCGGCAAGACGTTTTTCTGATCCTCACTTTCCTCTGAAAAAAGAGGGAGTCCTACTAAATTTCTAAGATTTCTTCCATGCTCCCTTAGGTGATAACAATAATGAACATTTATATCACACTTCAAAATTTATAAAATTCTTTGCAGTCTTATTTGAGTCTTTCAACAAAGTGAAAAATTTATGCAGGTATTATTATCCCCGTTTAAGCACGAGGACACTGAGGCACAGGGAAGTTAAGCCGTGGTCACACAGCAGGTATCATTGGCGGGATATAAACAGGATTCTTTTAAATCCCATTATCTCTACAAATCTTTTCCAACTCTAAAATCCTATGATTGAAATATGTGAAATTTAAAAATTAAAAGTTTTGAGCATCACATAATACAAGAATTAGAAGGCTAGGAAATAATACTGGGTATAGTAGGAAGGCAATATTGGACTGAGAAGAGTAGACTGAGAGGGAGAAGTCCTAATTGAGCTTAATGGAAACCATTTAAAGTAGCTGCTAATCATCTCAGATAGCCTAGTAGAGACTGGCCATTTATTACTTAGGTCCATGGTTGTTTATGCTTCTGAAGAGCTTAGGGAAGAGGTTAAATATAATAGCAGTTCTAAAGGTGGTTTTCCTTAGTTGTTTTGAGGCCAGCCCATTTCCTCCTATGCTCTGTGGCTGCTTGTATCATTCAAATCAGTGAGTGGAGAGTGATGTGCTAACTTCTTAAATTGTTTGTGCAGTGGTATTCTTCCTCCCTTGATGATGGGGGGCAGCCTTGTGTTAAGGTTCTCAAAAAAAGCAATTTGCTGTCCCTCAGGATGGGTAATTGGTCTGTTCCTGCCCTGCTGTAATTAGAGTCAGGGGGACTTTCCCACTTTTTGTTAGGTGCTAAACTCAGCTGGTCACACTATACAAACATAAGTGTTCAGTAGAGCAAGGGGAGGTATCATCTTTGGGTCTTGTTAATTAACAAGTTTCCCTGACAAGAGTTGATTTACAAGTCCTTTGAGAAGAGGAGGCTTAGTATGTTTGATAATATTGCCCAGCTTAAGGTTGTGACAGGTTTTTGAAGCATGCTTTCTGGCAGTGTGTAATGATTTCAGTAGAAATCTTTTCAGTAGGGGAACAAATCTTTCACACATATTTCTATTTGTTTTTCTTCTGGTGAATAGAATTAGTGCTCAATCAAACTGGCTACAGAGCTTCTTGAGAGCAGTGGTTGCCTTCTGTCTCCTTATCCCCTGTAACACCTAACACAGCAGGTGCTTAATAAAAGCTCAGAATTTCAGAGGTGGAAGCAATTTTAGAATATAGAATCACAAAACTGAAAGAGTCCATTTTGTTCAGCAATTCTCAAAGTGTGGTCTGGAAACTTCTGGATGTCCCTGAGACTCTTTCAGGGATTCTGACAGGTGAAAACTATTTTCATAATAATTCAAAAATGTTTTATGGTAAATATCTATAGATTTAACCCACAAAAGCAAAACTATTTGAGAGTAGTTCTAAGTGATTTTTCAGAATATGAGTCCTAAGATTTAAAAAAATATGAGAACCATCAACTTAGTCCCCCATCTTCACTTTGCAAATGGAGAAACTGAAGTCCAGTTTTACTGATGTTTAACTAGAGAAAGTTTACTCTTTCCATTATCAACATCCATTCTATTCTGAGAGTTATCTCTCTGGTCCCCTGTTTGCCATCAGTCGAATGTGTGGAAATGATAATTAGTATTAATTTTATTTTAGCCAAGGATGGAAATAATTAGCATGTGAAGAAAAACAAATTCTAAAGTTGCAATCTGGAGAGCATTCTTTGCTTTGAAAAGATACCATTGAGAATCTGCAAAGAGTCCAAGCCAAAGTCAGTGGTCTTTTCATTTACCAAGATTAAAGTATGTTATGTAGAGAACTATTTAACCTCCCTCCCAGATCTGCAATCAATGGGGCTTACTAGTATGCATTGGGTAGATTGTATGTGGAATCATTTCAGAGCAGATCTTTATGGAAGATGTTTTCTAAACATTTTTCCTTTGCAAATGGATTATGGGCTTGACAATCTTGCTGTCTGGTTCCTTGGTTTCTAAAACATACCTGGGGAGGATTCTGAAATTAATTAATTCAGCAAATGTTTATCAAGTTTCCTGTTATGTAAAGAGCATTGTATTAGGTACTAGAGATACACAGGGATAAATTAGTCTTTTAATAGGATGGAGAGGACATGTATGAAAATATACTATAACACATATTTAAATATTATAAATGTCTAATAATACAGAATGTTATGAGATCAGATGAAGGAATGATCTGTTTAAACATTGCCACTCTGGGGGTATCCCCAGAGTGCTAGAAAATGGCAGGTATCTGTAGTCACAAATTATGAGAGCCTGACTCCCAGAGTGGAAAGAGTATGAATGTGGAGTAAATTGCTCCAGATGTCCAGCTTCTCCAATACTGTTGCAAGGACAATAGTGCCAGCTTTTGTCCAGTTGCACATATTGATTCTCCGGAAGGGCTGTGGCCATCTCAGCTTCTTAGATCCTTCAATTCCATGTGGTTGTTGCTTCTCTTTGCTTTGGGGCTTCATTTCAAACCATGATGTTGTTTATAAGAAATATTTAGAGCTTTACTCATAACTATGGGCATGTGTACACTGCAGAAATTGACTATGTTGTATATATATATATTATACACACACACATATATATGTATATATATGTATACATATATATATATATAACTGCTGTATGAATGTTTTATGATAAAGGGGAAAGGGAGAGGAGAAATAGGTAACTGGCATGGTAGATAAATCACTGGATTTGGAATCATGAAAACCTGAATTCAAATTGTACCTCAGATATTAACTATGTGACCCTAAGCAAGTAATGTAACTTCCCTCTGCCTCTGTTTCCAAATATGTAAAATAGAGATAATAGTTTCTTTTTTTCATAAAATTGTTGTGAAGATCAAGTGAAGTCACATATAAAGTATTTTTTAAACTTTAAAACACTATATAAATATTAGTTATTGTTTTTTATAATTGTTTTTATAATTATTATTATAATTGGGACTATATCCATGATTTCACTGATAAAAAGAATTTCCTCTACCAATGTAGATTGGTATCTTCCCTGTAATGTGTAAGCTTACAGAGTTGCTTGGAATACAGAAAATAAATTACTTGTCCAAGGTCACACAACCTATTTGTGTCAGAAACAGGACTTGAACCTATTTCTTTATGACTGTTATGATCATATGGATTTTATGTTAAATAACTCAAAGTTTTTCTTGCCTAGGGAGAAATGGACTTTACTAGAAATCACATTTCTCTTCTGCATAGGATCTGATTCAATCCAGCAAAGATTTATTAAATATCTATCAGGGTCAAAGCACTGCATTTTAGAGTAGTGGTTATAACTGCTAATATATGTTAGCCTGACAGCCAGGCACTATTATTATTCTAATTTTACAGATAAGGAAACTGAGACTTAGAGCAACTTGCTCATTGTCACACAAATACCCAATGTCCAAAATGTGTTTCTTGCTTCTAAGTGCCAGTACTTTATAATGTTTTACTATGGCATGTTGTCTCTCAACTATTTTAAGTTTGGTCTCATTTAAAATGGGATCAACTAGATAATCAACTAGATGATTTTACATTTGGAATAATAATTTTAAACATTCTGAAAAACATCTTAGAGCTCAAATTCTTTTATATATGCATGCTCTTTAGCTGACATTCTTTCATCCCAAATGTAGTGCTATAAATCAGATATATATGTATATGTATATACATATATTTATATACACACATATGAAAGGTAGTATGGCATAGTAGGGAGCTGGTTTCAGAGTCAGAAAGACTTGGATTCAGGTTAAGGATTTAAGTTCTGACTTTGATATGCTATGTAGATGACTCTAAGCAAATTACTAAATCTCTTTTTTGCTCAAAAAATTTTTATATGACCCAGATATATAGGTATATGAAATAGGTATGCAAATTAAATATAATGAAATATAAAGAAATTTATTTTAAAACAATTTCTTGGTATACATGCATGCTATAATATTACCATTTATTAAAAATAAAAGCAAATTTGTATACTTATGTTTATTTTTACATAAAAGAATTAAATCTTGGTGGAATATTTGATACTGCAGGATACAGAGAATTCAGAAACTTTTTACTGTTGCCAAATTTTTCATGACCTCCCACATTCAGTTATATGATCTCATGTAGGGTTGTGACCCACAATTTGAGAAGCTTCAATCTAGATATTTTTTTTAACAGCATTGGTTCTTAGAGAAGACGCTGATATGCTTTAAAAGAGGAAGTTTTTTCATCTGTTAGTACCCTATACCAGTGAAATTACAGGTCCATATTCTACCCCCACCCTTCAGAGTTGGTTAAGCTATCTTGTCTTTGTCTCAGATTAGGCAGTTAACTTCCAGATAATTCATATCTTCTTGTATCACTCTTCCGTCACATTGTGAATACACATAAAAAAGGACAATGCATTGTAATAATAGAAAATATGCTGATATGTGTGTGTGTCAAGAGACTTAAGTTCAAGTATAAGGTCTTTTACTAACTAATGGTTTGATCCTGGTGAGTTGCTTTCTCTTTCTGAGACAGTTTCTTCATTTGAAAGATGAAGGCATTGAAGTAGAGGAGCTTTCTTTTCCAGCTTAAACATGTATTTATACTATCAATTAGATATAGTGGTTTATATGACCAAGTCAGGGAAGAGTATAGTATACTGGAAAGACTGCAGGATTTAGAGTTAGAAAGTTCAAATCCCAACTCTACTACTTATTGGCTGACCCTAGCAAATGTCTTCACCTTTCTAGTTCTCACCTGCAAAATGAGGGAGTTATATATTTACTTTAAGATTCTTTCCAACCTTTCAATGTATAATTCCACTTTCTTTTATGTTTTGAATGCTAATATCATGGATCAAAACTTAATGCTTATTTCAGTAACATTGTTTTTTAATGCTTCAGAAGCAATTGTTTGGTTTGCTGTCCACTGGTTTGCAGTCTTAGTTACAATTTATAATTTGAAAATTCACCATTATAAATTTTAGGAGTTTTTAAAGTAGTTTCACTCTGGATAAGCTATTTCCTAGCAGGCATATTAAACACCTGTAGTATGATGTAAAAATGTTATCATCAGTGCTAGACTAACACAGGCTGAGTTTGATAAATAAAGTTTCAAAGGAGCAGTTAGGTGAAATAAATAATGAAATGAAATAATCTCTCTTTTGTGATATATATATATTATTGCATATATATATTAATATATATGAAATTAAATGGATTAAACTCAATTTCATCCTTTAGAAAATACAAATTATAAATATTTTAATATTATGTAATTGTAATCAGACATGTAATGCAGTTTCTTTGAAGAAATTTAGATGAATTCTTAAATGCTCTATTGAGATTTCAAGAATATCCATACTTGAATGTTCAGCTAGCATAAAAATTCATTATTTTCTACTTTTGGATGCCAAAATTCAGTTTACCACTAATAATTTCTATAGTTTTTTACCTTTAAAATTTGTATGCTTTGAAAGTTTAATCTTTGATTACATTTTGAGCTTTGAAAACACAATGCTCAAATAATTGGTGTAATGGAAAAAGTGCTTGATTTTCGATCAGAAAAACCTGAGCTTGGATTCTAAATTTCACAGTCACTTACTATCTAAATAATTTTAGACTCAACACTTGATGTCCTTTGGATGTAACTTTTCCATTCATAAAAAGAGGCTGTCAAACTAGATTAGAGGTATCACTCTTAACACCTGCCTCCAAACTCCCAAATAGAATTGAGCTGGATTAAAATGTACTTGGGAAATGCTTGACAAAATATATACAAGTACAATGTAATATAGATAGTGTTAACTAGTGGTTTTCTAAGTCAATATTCAGCCACTGGGATTCCTTTTAAATAAGATGGTAGTTGATTTCTAAGATCCTTTCTAGCTCTAAACCTATGAACTGATCAATTCAAAATTCATCCTTTATTGAAGAGAATAAAGTCTTTTTGACCAGCAAATTCCACATGTTGAGTGAGCCTCTTCTAATTATTAGGACTTTACATTTTGGCTGGAAAGATAGTATCTAGTGACAGCCTCTTCATTGATATTGATGGTAGGGGAATCATGGAGACAATCATGCAACTGTGTGAACCAAATTTTGCCCTCTGTAGGGTAGCCTAAGCATTTAGGAAAGAGCTCATAGCCCAAGTTTTTTCTCTTCAATCAGCTTGAAATGTCTATTCTCCACTAGTGACTCAGTGAAGAGATTTGTTAAATCCTGATCATATCTATGATTTATTAAATCCTGATCATATCTATGACAATAACCATGGGGCCCACCACATGGTTGAGCTCTACAAAAATTAGGTTTCTGTATTGAGAGAGGCATCATGGGTTAGCAGAAAAAATACTAGAATTGTAGGGTTTTTTTTAAAAAATTCAGTTCAAATCCTAGTTCTGTCACATATTGGCCATGTGGCTTTGATCCATTTCTTCATTTCTCTGGGCTTCATCTGTGAAATGAGGAGATTGGGTCAGATGATACCCCAAGTCCCATTTATATTATAAGAAGGAAAATACCTTTGGGTTTTGAACTCCTTTGACCTCAACTAACCTATGACGTCTTGTACAGTACAACTAAGAAAGAAGAAAACAAGTTGTTGGTTGGGGTTACACACATCCTGACCCTAAAATAGGCCAGATCCTCGTTTAGTGAGAAATGAGGCTAAGAAAGAGATGTTTAATGAAATGAGAAGTGTTTGTATATCATAAACCTTTAGTTTGATGTAAATAGGAGAGAGAGTTAAATTTCAGGTCTACTTATACCTCTAACTGACTTTGAGGTGTTAGTTTTCATTTTTGTAAAATAAGAGAGTTGGGTTAGACATGACGTTTATATTTTATGTTCTCAGGTCTCATCCAACTTTAACATTCTATAGACTAAAGTTTTTTCTTGTTTTAATATTCTTAATTTAATATTAAATAAAATTTAATATGAGTTGAGTCCATTCTTAGTTAACTGATAACTCAAGATATTTGCAGATAAATCTTTATGGTATAAACTTTAGCTGGGATTTTGGTATTTTAAATGAGTTGCCACTGCAACCAAAAAAAAACGCTTGGGAAGGAATAAATGAATCTATCAAATACCTCTTAAGAAAATTTGGAAACATTTGTAATAACAAGTACCCCCTCTATACACAAAGACAGCCATGGCTCTTGACTTGAGTCCTTGGATGGAATTGTAAATCCAAGTTGTTCAGTCTCTAAATGCATCTGGTTCTATCTTTAAATTATATTCTGATCATGTGTTGCTTAATAGTGCCATAGTTTTGGGCTTTTACTTGGTTGGGCATGGAAGAAGGTAAAAAGAAAGTCTTTCATCCTGTATAGCATATGAATGGAGTTCCCTTGTGGCAACTTGGCTCCCACTTGCAGATGACTTGGTTCCTGTTGTCCAAAAGTGTCCCATACCCTCAGATAGTCATTGATGGCTCTTTACATGGGACCAAATGAAGCCTGCCTTGGAAATGATGTGTGATTCTGTGGCTCTCAGACAGGAAGATCATTCTCTTTTTCTTTCTTCCCTGGCACAGGAAGTAGATTCAATGACTATGCAATTTAGGCTTTTGTGGGGAAGGTAACCTAGAGATTAGAGTTCTACCAGATTGTAGACTGACTAAGCTAAGGGAAAACATGCTATCCTCTCTTTTCCCCTCGTCCCCCCCACCCATCCTCACACACCCTATCATCAATAACAACAACAAAATTCCAAGCCAGTTTTATTTACTATAAAGAATATGATATTTCATTCTTGAGAGTTTCTTATCTTTCCGGTTGTTGCTATTTATTCAAATTAGAGTCAGAGCATCTGAGCAAGTATATATTTTCAGTGGGCAATTCCACATGATGCTGGAACACCAGAATTGAATGAATTGTTTCCAATTTTTTGAAATAAAATGACAGAAAAACAAAAAGAAAACTTCCAAACATAATAGGAATGATTGATGATAGGAGTTTTAAAATAATAGTCCTTTTTGATTTTACATAGTATTTTCTGGCTAGATAATGTAGTGATTCAAGTGTTGAACTTGTGGAGTCAGGATTACTGGGACACTTCTTAGCTTTGTAATTTTGGGTAAATCCCTTAATCTTAGTTTGCTTCAATTCTTTCTCCTGAGAAAAAAAGATTATAGTATCTACCTCTTAGGGTTTGTGAGAATCAAATGTGATTTTATTTGTAAAGCACTTAGCATGGTGTTTAGCACATAGGATTATCATTATCATAGTCACTCAATCTCACAAAATAGGCAAAGCCAAGTGACATGATCTCCATTTTGCAAACAGGAAACTGGGTTCTCAGAAGTGAGAAGTTCACAGAAACAAGGCTAGAATAGTTTAGAGTAAGGATTTGAATCTAGGCCTTTTGACTTGCAGTCTGATTCTCTTGCTAAAATAAAATTTGTTTTGGAGATTATCCTGTGATGAGGTGTGATATTGTGGTGCATTCATTTAAAGTACAGTTCTTGAAATCAGGGAGAGCCCAGGTTCAAATTCTGTCTGTCCAATGCTTACTATGTGACTCCGAGCAAGTCACTTGAGCTGTATGGCTCTCAGTTAAGTGAGATGATTGATTTAATGATCTCCACTAGCACTTCAAAATCTAAGATCTTAATTGGGATTTAAGATATGTGTGTGAAGGAACCCAACATCCTACCTCTTTTGTTTTAAAAATGTGCTAGCTGTTCTTATTTCTTTTTTTTTTTTTAAATACTCTCACCTCTTGCTGAACATTCCCATCAGAAGAAAGAGGACTTCTCAGTTAAGCACTTAGAAACATCCCTACAAAAGCATGCTACTGAACCAGCTTGTGCATACCAGCAAAGAGCTAGAAGCAAATGGAAAAGAAAGGTGGTGTCATGAATAAAGGCTATATTCAGTTGGGAAGACCTGAATTTAATTCCTTCAGACATTTAATAATTTGTGACCCTGAGCCAGATATTTTAACCCTCCTTGCGATTCAGTTTCCTCATTTGTAAAATTAGGGGGTTGATCTTGATGGTCTCTAAATCCAAATCTATGATTCTACTGTTAAGCTTCTGTAGTAGTTGTTGTAAACCAGACACATGGTCCATTTATTAAGCGGGGCCTAATCATATAGGAGTGGCCCTTCAGGCCCGAGACTGAGATCTGTAGTCAATGAGATCATCCTGGTTGCTATGGCAAGGAAAGGAATGTCATTAATTCAGGTTGGCAGTGACCACTGCTTACGTGTGCCCAAGACAACAGGAACATGGTTCTGACACAAAAGCTGTGGGGAGAAAGTGTAGAAAAAAAAACAAACAAACCCCAAATTTGGATTTTAACTTGACTTCACAAAATAGGGAAGTCACACTTGTGGAGAATGCCAAGTGGTTCAATAGTCAGAAGGCAGTGTGTCCTTCTGAATAATCCAGAGGGATCTCTGCTGAGAAGCTTCCTAATAGTAAAAAGAAACAAACCATTTTTGTTCAGCTCAGTTTAGCAGCAGGAGTTCTGCTGGTCTGCCAGGGTCTGCTGCGTAGGAATGTGGGGTATGCATCGCCTTCCAACACAGTAGGATTTTCTTTCTATTTTCTAGGTCTTCTTACCCTTTTTCGATGGATTTAGTTGTTACAAGCTCTGTCACTGAGGCTTGATCAATTTCTTCCCATTGGAAATACATTTCAACCACTGAAAATATATTTCAACATACTTCCAAAGCTCAAAGCCCTTTCCTATGCTTGCTTAATGAGGTGGGCCTGAATCTGGCCAGGATACTGAGATGTATCACTGCTCTTGGCTCTCTTCTCTTGCAATTTGACCTCTGTCCTGATATTCTGAGTCTCAAAAGAAATCCCTTTCTTCATTCATTCATTCAAAACACACTTATTAATCTTCCACTGTATGTCCAAGGCCTTAGAAAGATACAGAAATAAGTCAGATATAGTTCTCCACAATTTGGCTAGTGGCAGGGAGTTGGGTTGAAGGCAAACGCCCAAATGTGTGATGAAGATGTATGCATAAGGAGAGAGAAAAATTGCTTTGATGTTAGACTTAAAATAGGCAGGCAAAAGATATGGCATAAAAGTGTCAGGTACAGTGGATAGAGCACCAGACCTGGAGTCAGAAAGACAAGTTCAAATCTAGTCTGTGACATTTACTGTGTGACCTTGAGCAAGTCACTTGATCCCATTTGCCTCAGTTTTCTCATCTGTAAAATGAGCTGGAGAAGGAAACCACTCTAGTGTGTTTGCTAAGAAAACCCTAAATGGGGTATGCCAGACATAATTGAAATGAATGAATAAAAAGAGGTATCAAACTCACCTGTAAAACTCCTATGGACTGAACTAGATTAAAATGTAATTGGGAAATGTTTTTTTTAAAATAATAGAAAGGGGCAATTAGATGGCACAGTGGATAGAGCACTGACCCTGGAGTCAGGCAGATCTGAGTTCAAATGCAACCTCAGACAATTAACACTTTTTATTTGTGTGATCCTGGGTAAGTCTGCCTTGCTAAAGAAAAAAAAATTAATAACTAAAATACAAGTCAATATGTGATCTACAAGGACATATTTCTAGTTGAGTTTGATACCACTGAAGCATATAATATGTTGGACTGTTGTATGTTTTGTTATATAATGCATGACTGTTATATGATTTCTAGGTAAATCATTTAATTTCTCTCAGCTTCAGTTTCCTTATCAGTAAAATAGTAGTAGTAATGGCAACTATCTTATCAACTCACAGCATTATTGTGAGGATCAAATGAACTAATATATGTAAAATACTTTGCAAGCCTTGAATTGCTATATAAATGTTAGCTATGGTTATATAGACAGAATTTTTTAAATGACATAACTTCCCCATAGCACAACTTCAGAACAAGTGATCCTTCTTTCTATTCTAGTTCATGAGCAGAGACCAGACTCTGTCACTGCCAGCTGTGCTTTTTCAAAATTTTGTCTTTTACTAGTTTGATTTTGTTTGCAGATTCTGTGAAATGCTTTCCTCTAAAAACAGTTGCTCTAGACCTCATGTCTGTTTGTGTGTTAAAAACTACTATTCCAGTTTTCCAACATAAACCAATCTGCATCACTTGCAGGCACTCTCATGACCCAAGATATTTGACTCATTGAAGAAATGTCTAAAAATTATAATTACTAAATATCTATACTAGCCTCTTCTAAACTCCACAGAGCTTTTAAAATAGAGGGATGGGAATCAGTGGTAAGTACTTTACAAATATCTCATTTGAGGAGACTACCTCTCTATCCATTACATCATACCACCTCCCCCACATCCATAGATTTGTGTATTTACATGATATATTACAATAACTTACCATAGATGCTGTGTGTGTGTATTTGGCAGGCCTCTCAGTTATTGCTGATACTTGATGATTCATTGATCATTAAGAAACCCATTACAGTTTCAGTGGGAGTACCTCTAGGAGATGCAGCGAATTTAAGACTTGTTATTTAAAGGCAACTGGCAGTCTTTTAAAAGAGGGCCTTTCATATAGGGGAAATGAATAGACCAGATGAAAAATCCATTTACCTTTCTCAAATTTTTTTGTGATTTCTTTTAGTCCGTTTGCTCAGGAAATTACGAGACACATTGGTGCCGAAGGCAGGATTTGCTTTCTTGCACTCCATCTTCTCCTGTTTCTTTCTGCTGTAAAGCCACAATGCTGCATTTGTGGCATCATAATCGTTTCCACAGCAACAGACTGTGATGTCTCAAACCCAGAGCCTGAGACTCCATACCATCTTAGGATGTGATCTCACCAATTGAGGAGGGTCAGACCACCTCAGGACTTGGATGGGCACAATTCAGGATGTAGATGGAGTTTGGTTCTTTATCAAATGATACCCTTCTCTCTGCAGAGACATGGAGCAGAGCCTGAGCAATGGCACATATGTGAAAGTACAGCCCCCACACCCTAAGTCATTAAACATCTCATGGCACCAGGAAAGAAAAAAAAATTAAATGAACATTTAATACAGGTTCCCTGGCTGGGTTTCTGTTTCAGTAACTCCATTCTACTTCCCCAAAGTCACAGATGGAGAAGTTATTCTCTTACTGCCTGCCCTAAAAGACCTGTTGGGTAGTTGTGTTGGCACAACTCAGCCGTCAAGTTCCACTTCAGACTTGGCAGCGTGTCAGCAGTGGGTGAATGACAAGGCTGAGACATATGGCAGAAGAAAAGTGCCAGGGGAGTCTACATTCCCTATTACTATACTTTTGACAATAGGTTTCAGTGTTTTAACTTTGTTGGCAGGAGGTAATTTTTTTTTAAAGGCATCAATTTTACTAATTTGAGTCAGTCTTGCCAGTAAGCAAGTTCCTAAAATCTCTCAAAGCCAGCCACCTCAGTCCTTGAAATGCTATCCTAATAAATGGGATAACTAGTCTCTAGCTCTTTAAGGAATCCAAAGCACCTAGGTGAAGCAGGTGCTACAGATATTATGATCTCCATTTTACTGGTGAGGAAACAAGAAATGACAAATAACTTGTCCATGGTTCTACATCTATTAAGTGGAAGAACTAGGTTTTGAACCCAGAACTTCTAGCCCCAAGTCAAATATTTTATCATGGAGTTCTCCCTTTGGGTTAAGGCATTGCTATTCCTAGGCTTTTTCTTTCCAAATGGGAATATTCCAGAAATAAATTGCAATACCTGGTTGTGAATTAGTGTATTAGAGTTTTTTCCCCCCTGTGACAGGACAAATGCAAAGTTGAATGGATAGAGTTTTGGAAGTGGGGCTAGGAGTTGGAGAAAAGACAAATTTTGCTGACCTAACAGTTTTGCTGGGAGCCCGCCCTGTCAAAGAAGACAAAGAAAGCATCAAAATGCTGACCAGACCATTTTATTTTTGTTAGTGTTCTTCCTCTTTTTTTTTTGAGGGGATTGGATAGACTTGTATATGAAATGTCCTTATATGATATATTTCAAGGAAGGATGAAATTTTACTTTTAAAGTTTTTTCTTCCCATACCTCTGCAATGACTAAGTCGCAGATCTGCCAAGACCACTGAATAAAATCTAGGTCTCAACCTGGGGATGGTCAGGTTTGTAACTTTGTTATGAACAAATCCTGATGTGATATCTCAGGTAAAGTGCTCCCATCACATCTGAGCAGAGTTGTGTTCAGGTATGAGCACCATGTTTTATGAAGAAAATGGGCACTCTGAAGAGTCCAAAACAGAGTGACTAATATGGCAAGGGAGTTTCCAACCATATATTTTGAAGATTCATTGAAGAAACTATGGAATTTGAATCTAAAGATAAAACTATGCCTTAAAATAGCTGATGGGCAGTAATAGGGAAAGATGAATGAATTATTCTTTGTACATCCAGAAGGCAGAACTAAGACTAACATTTGAAAGTCACAGGGAGGTGGATTTTGGTTGACTCTATGGATGACTTTTCTAATAATTAGAGCAATTTCACAATGGGATGGGATGTTTTAATAGGCAATGATTATTTCATCACTAGAGGTATTTAAACAGAATCTGAATTGCTTGTTAGGGATACTGTAGAGACTATTCATGCATGGGATATTAAGTTGGACTAAAATGCCTTCCAATTTTTAAAATTTATGATTATCAATCAAACAACTGATATGTATTTATTAAGCACCTACTATGTGCCAAGTACTAGGGTAGAAATAAAATGACCAAAATGATTCCTGCATGGAAGGAGCTTGGATTTGATGAGATCATCATTATAGATTGAGAGTTAGAAGGCACCTTAATGTGAACCCAGTTCAAATGTTTCATTTTTTTTGATGAGAATCTGAGGCTAGGAGAAACTGAGTGACTTGCCTATGAACACAAAATAAGGAAGTGTCTGAAGCAGGATTTGAAGTTAATTTTTGCTCTCATGTTGGCTCCTGAGAGCAGAACTAGTAGTAATAGGTGAAAGCTGCAGAGAAATTAATTAAATTAAAAAACACAATAATAACAATTAATATTAATAATAACTAGAATTTTATAACATCCATTGAGATAGGCCTTCTTGCCTTTATTCCCATTATAAAAAATAACCAAAAATGTCCTAACAGAGTTGTCCCAAATAGTATAAGTTTCCTTGAGAGATGGTGGACTCTCCTTAACTGGAAGTCTTTAAGCAAAGGATGAATGAAAACCTTCTTTGGAGAAGAAATTCTTGTACAAATATAGAACCCTTACCATATTTTATTTTTACAAGAATCTTTCACTTCTATTTTATTTCTGGTGCTTATATCCTTTACCTCCATTGATTAGAAGGAGGAACTAATGGAGAGAATGCTGGCGATGAAGTTGGGAAGTCCTGAATCAAATCCCTTCTCAGACACTCAGACTTTTCAGACAGACTTGTGACCGTGGATAAGTCACTTAATCTACTCAATCTCAGTTTTCTAATCTCAAAATGGGGATAATAATAACAGGATTGTAGTGAGGGTCAAATGATACATGGAAAGCATTTTGCAAAATTTGAAGTGCCATATAAATATTAATTGGCATTATTATTACTGGGGAAATAACTAATCAGGAGAACCTTGTGGCAAGGATTCTTGAGGCTCTGTTGTGATTTGATATTGGCATACTGAATGTGAATGTGATCTTTGGGAGAGTACAATTATTGTTTAAATGAAATTAGAGCCAAATTGTCAATGGTTAAGAAAATATTTCATCAATATGCTATTTGTTTATGGTGTTTACTTGTCAAATGCTCCAGGGATCAAGATTTTAATTATTTTAAATTAAAATGTCATCTTCCCTCCCTGCTTCTAGGTTCATCAAGAAATTTAAACAAAAACCAAAAAACCAAAACATAGTTTTTGGATCAAAGACAAATATAAATATTTGAAAATTTTTGTTTAGTAAAAGAGGATTTATTTTTCACTCCAAGATTGTACTAATGAAAGTATTTTAGGTATTTTGCTTCTCAGCACAGAGGGTGTGTTCTTGATAAGGCTGAACAATTTTTTTTTTTTTGATAAGGCCAGATTATTCACTAAGTCATGTCTAAGGTATTGTTATTTGTTTTAGCTGTGCAATCTAGTCTAAGAATATTGTAAACATAGATTTGACTTTGATTGTACAATTTGATTCAAAAGTTAGAACTAATAATTGACAGGAAGGCTTGCTTTTTTTTTTCTTTTTAAGAAATTTGAAATTCGTCTTGATCTTGAACTCAAGACAGGATTCCAGACTTCTGGATTTAATATAAGTTTTGATTTGTTCCAAATTGAACAGAGAGGGGCCAGTCATTTTTTCCAGGCCATTCTCTTGAGTGATAACTGCTTTCTGAGAATGAATCTTCTAAATGGTACTCCCAAGACCAATCCAGAGTGGAAATAAGTAGCAATTTGACCCCTTAATAGAGAGAGTTCCCTGTATAGTCTAAGGAAGATCCCAAGGTAGTTGGAGATTCCACTGTAGGAAGGGCTGTACTCTACAAATGCACCTTTGTATTAAAAGCAAGTTGCATACACAAGCCTCCTGTAAGTGAGTGCATGACTACTGTGAACAGTGACTGTGTTTTCTAAATGCCAAATTGGGAAATATGATTTTGCTGCATTATTTTTTTTCAAAGTCTTATTAAAAGAGAGGCAATGTTGCATAAAGGAGAGCTGGCCTAGAAACCATGAAGATATGCGTTCAGTTCTTGTCTCTGACTCACATACTGGCTGGGTGATCTCAGATGCAAGTCACTTACACTCAAGTGTTCTAAGCAAGTCTCTAAGACTAAGTTGTTGAGAAGGTGCTGACTTACATAGATTGAGGGAGGCTCCCTATTAAGGAGTTCCCTATATCAGAAAGATCACAGGTCTAGTCTCTGTTGATGATTATGAATTTTTTTAAAGTTCTCTTTCATGTTGGATAATCCAGGAATTTTGTTTGTCAGAAGCACAAGTCCCTGAATTTTGCTAGTTCAGTTATTCAGAAGCTGTTTGTTGAGTACAGTATATGTATAATTCCTTGTGCGTCTCTGTTAGATACTAAAGAAACCCAATCCAAAACCTCCAGGGATTGTAGTCCACTACTGCTCTAAGGCACAATCTACACAGTCAAAGAAGAATGTAAGAGACAGGACAAAACGATTAAGCTGAACTACTTTGATAGGTTTTTGGTGGACTTGGAGAGGAGGAGCAGAGGGTGGGGAATGTGCTACATTGGCCGCTCCTTTGCGGGGGCGGGGTAGAGGAGAAATAAACTGAAAATTTGGTTCTGGGGACTTTTCTGTTCTGTCTCTAGCACATTGTAAATAAGTGTTAATTTAATACTTTCTAATTCCTCCTCCTCTTCCATTGCAAAATTGGGGTTACGGTCATCCTTCAGACAATCTAGCTCTAAAAGTTGTTGAGGCAAATACTTGTAAACTATAAAGCATTCTTCAGAAAAGTGAGTTGCGAGGAAGCGAGGTGGTGCACTGCTTTTGGGATTAGGAACACCCGAATACAAATATAGCCTTAGACATTCGATACTTATTAGTTTTGTGACCCTGGACAAGTCACCTAACCCCAATTGCCTAAAAAAGAAATGAGAATTGTAATTAAAATGATTATCATTGTGCCGTAGACCCTGAGATGGGGCTCAGGGATTGTCTTGGGGTCAAAAATCAGCTAAGGATACTAAAGAGAATTCACATCTCAAGTCCTCCTGCGTTCCCCTAGTCTGGAATGTTTCCTTTCTTTTTATCTAAAGCTTGCTCATTTTTCACAGCCCACCTAAGAAAAAAGTGGTACATCATGGAAGTGGGCACACTGATTTGGGTTGCAGGAAATACGGCTGTTAGTTTGCAGTCTGCTGGGGCCCTCTCTGGGCCTTAGAAACCTCTTCTGTAAAGTGAATGAATGAGGTAGACTGGAAGATCCCTGACATTCTGTCCAGTTCTGACACATATGCTCTGATTGTAAGATTCCACTGATTTAATTGCATATAGGACACACTAAAGCTGGTTAAACTCTCCTTTCTGTTCTCATTAAATCTGGTGTGAAGCTGCTTACCTCATGCTATCTATTTTTCCGTAATATCATGAACCAAGGTTTTAGTTTGGGCTTTCTTGTTTTGCTTTTTAAAAATTAAAAAAATAAAATAAACCCATGATTGCTCAGCTTCAATAGTACTATTTTATAGCCTTAAAAGAGACCCTTCTTTTTCCAGAAGAACCGACTCCACATAATATCGTCAGCCCACCCTCTGGATGTCCTGATGATGTCCTGGATTATGGCCTCAAGCCATTCACCCCCCCTCCTAGTAACTCTGCAGATCCCATGGGCAAATACGGACAGCCAGATAGCATAGGGTCAAAATGCTACCTAGACCCTGCAAAGCCTGTAGGGCCCTCGGCTTTGAGTCCTAGGATCGAGATCACTCCATCCGAACTGTCGGGTGGGTCCTTCCGCATCAGAGACACAGATCTTTTGGTAGAGCATCAGCCCAACTCCGCTACTGCTAGCCCAAGGTTTACTCTGCCGGTCCCTGGCTTTGAGGGCTACCGGGATCCGCCTTGCTTGAGCCCCGCTAGTAGCGGCTCGTCGGCAAGTTTCATTTCAGAGACCAATTTCTCTCCCTACACATCACCGTGTGTCTCGCCCAATAATGGCCCTAGTGACGACCTTTGTCCACAATTACAAAACATCCATACTCATTATTCTCCTAGAACCTCTCCAATAATGTCACCACGAACAAGCATCACAGAGGAAACCTACTTGGGACGACACTCACCCTCGCCCCGTCCCAACTCCAGGTCTTCATCACCCGGTGCGAAGCGAAGGTACTCTTGTGCTGAGCTCTTCACTACTCAGCTGCCCTCGGCCTCTCCACACCAGTCTAGGACCCCCTCTCCACAAGCCTTGCCCAACGTCTCGCTGAGGGAAGACGGACCTTCAGTCACTTGCACCCAGTTGCCCAACTCCACCATTCTTATGGACACCATGAGCAATCTCACCACAGATCCCCCTTGTGGCATCCCCTCCAAGATGTGGAAAACCAGCCCTGACCCATCTCCAGTTCCCTCCCAAAAACCCAGCATGCAACGGCACTCCATCTATCCGAATGTAGATTATCTCGGCTCTTGTGAGCAGGAGGAGAGAAGAAACTCAGCTCCCGAGTCGATTTTATTGGTGCCTCCAACTTGGCCAAAGCAACTGGTTCCTGCCATTCCTATCTGCAGGTGAGTTGTTTTTAACATGGCTCTGCATGCTGATTAGTCTTAAGTCTCCAGTTTTCATTGTTTACTCAAATTCAATAAATATTTATTAAGCACAACTACTCGCAGAACACTGTGCTAGTTACAAACATGAAATAAGACACAGCTGTGCCCTTCAAAAAATTCATGGTCTAATGGGAGATATGATGCATGCACAAATAACTATAATAGGAAAGAGGACATATGAAATACACAAAGGTGACTTAAAGTATCCCATGATTTTTATATAATGAATTACAAACATTTCTGACTAGTGGATTGCCTTTAGTGAAGCCATGATATTTGATAAGATATTAAAACGAGTTTTCTAATAAGCTGGGAAGACAAGTGGATGTACTAGGAGAAAGTGTTATGAGAACACCATTTCAGCGGATTTATACCTTTATGCATTATGTATGACAAATGCTTGGGGTTCAAGTAGAAGGTCAGTCGGACCCAATTCTGAATGTTATATTTTAGTAACAAATGGCTCCAACCTGAACCAAATTAAATGACACTGAGTGGATTTGTACCCTTATATTCTTAGATGAACTAATGGGCTATCTATGATCATACCTTGCAATCTATTCTTTCTTGTGTTGCATTTTAAGATGATTCATTTTTAAAAAAAATAAACAGCAACAAAATCCTTGTAGGAAAAAAAATGTAGAAAGAAAAAAAAAGAAAAAAATGTAGAAAGAAAGAAAAAAAAAGGATAGTCAATCCTAGTGTTATTTTGATCAGATGCCTGAGATCAACAATATGCTGTAAAGGAGGATAGAAATAAATTTTGAACTGCCTAAGAGATACAATAGAAGACCTGAGGACTTTACTTCCTTCTACCTTTATTTCTTCACCTCTAAAATGGGAATAATAGCTGCTTTACCTTCCTCATCATTGTGAGGAAAGTGCTTGGCAAAACATTAAGCTCTATAGTAATGGAAACTATAATTAAATCTGAGGCCACACACTTTAAATAGTCAAGCTTCTAAGCTACATAGCATTAAAAATATCCTGCTTTGAATGGATTATTCTGTATATTATCTTATATTCACTCAGCTGAAATATCAGGGGATTTAGAGCTGGGAAGGATTTTTAAAGATCAACTAGTAAGAGTCTTTCATTTTTACAAAAAAAGATGGGTAAGTGACATGCCTCAAGTCACTTAGGTGGAAAGTAAGATATGTGGAAAGTGGAAGACTTACTCTAATCTGGTACTTATTATAGGACAGTGGAATAACTCTTGGGAGAAATGGGTTCTCAACCCAACTCTGCCTCTTATTAACTTACCTTTGTGACCTTGGTTAATTTTTTTTTCTAACTTTTCTGAGACTTTCCTACCTGCATGGTAAAATGATCTCTAAGTCTTATTTGAGCTCTAAAATACCATAATATAAGTTAAATGAATAGTTAATAAATATCTATCAATGTGCCAGGCTCTATGGGATAGAGAAGAGAAAAGTCCTTTGCTAACAATGAATTTATAACATCAAAAGCATCCACAAATAAATCTCATTAGCAAATAATAATAACCAACATTTTGTAGCACTTTCAAGTTTACCAAGAAAAAAATTGCAGTAATTATGGAACACAAAAGTATGATTTAAAAATAGGATAATTGTTTTCTTTAAGGCAGTGAGCTGTTTAAAATTTTAAAATCAATTTAACAAACTTTTATTGTGTGCAAAGCACTAGTGATGTAACGATAAAAACCACATAATGCCTGCCTTACATGGGGAATCTGCATTCTACTGAAATCAATACCAAGATAGTATATCTTCACACATCTCTGAAACATACCATGTTTATGATTGGCATATGCTAGACTCTTTAAAATGCATTTATCCTAGGCAAGATAATTTGGGGCATAGACAGGGAAGGGGACACATTTACATTGATTCTTTCTGTTTTTTATATTCTGTTGTTTTTTGTTTTTAATTTCCTTCAGCATTCCAGTGACTGCATCCCTTCCACCTCTTGAGTGGCCTCTTTCTAATCAGTCAGGGTCATATGAACTACGTATCGAAGTACAGCCAAAGCCCCATCATCGGGCACACTATGAGACAGAGGGAAGTCGTGGGGCTGTCAAAGCTCCCACAGGAGGTCATCCTGTGGTCCAGGTATGAATCTGAATACTTCTTCTACCCAGAGTCTTAGATTGAATCCTAAATGACCCATCTTTGCTTCACAGAAGTTATGTACAAGAATATGATCATAACCATTCTTGTGGAAAGGGAGATTTGGGTTTGTGGAGGTTAGTACTGGTTACCTATTCTTAATTGGTTCAGATCTATTGCTTGTAGTCCCTCTTTGTAAGCTTGATAGTGTATGGGTAGAGTGTAGTACCTGAAATCAAGAAGACCTGAGTTTGAATGCAGTCTCAGATGCTTACTAACTCTTTGACCTTAGACAAATAACTTCACTTTTCTCTGCTTTATTTTTCTCATCTTTAAAATAAGGAATGATATTAAGTTCTATTTCCTGGGACTCTTGTGAGGGAAAATGAGATAATGTTGAAAAAGTACTTTGAAAACCTTAAATCACTATATTTAACAGAAATTATATTAGAAATGGTCTTCTTATGGCATTTCTCTTTGAGGCCACAAATTTGTAGAGATAATTATGTTTAATGAGGTTTTTCTGAAGTTTTTTCCAAGCATTTAGTCAATATTTTTATCTGTTTTGAATTTGGGATAAAGCTATAGTTCTCTCTTATCCAAATCTATCTGGTTTTCCTATCACTGACCCAACCACAGATATTTCTTTAAATGTTCACACATACATATAGCAAGCTTCTGTTTCTCCATAATATTTAGTGGTTGAAGTATTCAGGTCATCTGATTATTCTGGGTAACCTGGAATTACCACAAACAATCCTGGGTGTGTCTTCATATCTGTATAGATTAAGGATTCTTAACCTGGGATCTATTCTCTTTTCTTAAAAAAACTATTTGGATAACTGTTTGAATGTAATTGGTTTCTTTTGTAATCCTAAGTATTTTATTTAATGTATTTAAATATTATTCAGAGAAGGGGTTTATAGTTTATAGACTGCCCAAGGAGTCCATGATACAAAAAAAAAGTTAAGAATACCTACTTTAGATGAAAACTGATCTGTTAGTCTGGAGATCTCAAACTTGCTGCTAGAGTGTGGGCTCCTCTTCTGAAGTAGTTGATAATTAGGGGGTTAGGAAAAAACAAAACAAAACAAAACACCCAACCCTGACTTCATAAATTTTGATACAAACATTTTCTAGCTATGTGAATTTGGGCAACTCACCCAATTGATGTCCACCTCAGTTTCTTCAACTGTAAAATGGGGATAATACCAGCACCTACCTTACAGGAATTATTATGACGATAAATTGAGTTATATGTAAAGAGTGCCTAGGACATAGTAGATGGTTAATAAAAGCTTGTATTTTCTTTCCTTCACATTTGTAGAAAATCCTCATTTCATTAGGTTATAAGCTCCTTGAAGATAAGAACGATCTTTTGCTTCTTTTCATATCCCTAATGCTTAATACAGTGCTTGGCACTGTATGGGCAATTAAGCAATGATACTTAATTGATTGCTTGCTCCCAACCTTACAAGTTTTAAGATGCAGACTTCAGTAGGCTTGTTCAAACTTCAACTTCAATAAGCCTTGATTTGGCACCTCCTAGATGTGGCACAGTGTGCCAGGTAGTGGGAGAAATATAAAAAAAATAATCTCATATGTAATCACATTGATGAATAAAGAAGATTCAGACAGCAGAGCAAATAAAGTAATGCTATAAACTTAAATTGAATGGGCACTTTGAGTTTGAGATTCCTGGTCAACATTAGTCTTGGGGAACTTGTGTGTTGCATCTTACCCTTAGGTTTAACTTCCTCCAGCCTAGGAGGAAACTGCCAAGTAGTTGTACTGTTCACATTTATGGTTATGAAAATGCAACGTGGCTTTAAAACTCTTTGGCAGTATCATTAGAAGCTACATAGAAGGAGATAATTTTCTTTTTAAAAGATGAGATGTGATATTCTACTTTTTAGTGCAATTGGAGTGAACCCATGAATGCAAAATGTTCTGTAGGAAAGGAAAAGAAATTTGGGAAAAACACAGTTAGCAGTTAGATTTGAGCAGTTTTTTTTTTTTCTTAAAAGATTCAGTTACATGATATCCCAACTTGGTTGATAGTCTTTGGGGTTGTAACTGGCAATTATTTTTATTAATCTAGTGCTGGTCAGTAGGTAAGATACAGAGATTAAAAAAAAGAATAGATTTAACTAATTTAGTACAAGGTCTCTAATATTTCCTTTTTCTATTTTTGGGACAGGATGCTGTGGTCCTTATGTGGACAAAACTGCTATTCTATTCAAAGGGAGTTTTGCAAAATCAGGCTTTAATATTTCCTAAGCTCTTTATTTTATGAGCTCTAATAATATCACAACTGAGAGTGGTTTGTATGAGTCCATTGTCATTTAGTCCTCTTGGCTGCTTATGTTCCTTATCAGATACTTGCACATAATATTCTCAGAGTTAGACTTTTCCTAGATTTTCCCCCTCTTATTATATAAAGAGACTCTTAAGAAAGTTGTAATTACTATGTATTTTATTTACCATTGTAATTACCATACAATTATTATGTAACACTGTAATTATCAAGAAATGAAAGTATTACCAGGAAAACCAAATTTTATCCTTTTATATCACCAGAAATATGAAGTATAGTAATACATTTCTGAGGTGCCATTTAACATTTAGAGAGAAAGTGGAGTGTAATGGATAGTGACTTTGCTTAGGAGCCCAGAAAAAGTTCTTACTTCTTCCATACACTGTTAGTATGATCTTAGATAAATTATTTAATTTAATGGTATTCTAGGGAACTCTCTTAAGACTTTTTAACTTTCAGAGAAAATACCTTGCATTTATTTTCTTTTCTGGAAGTTTATACCAATGAAATCACAGATCCAGTTTTTGTCCTTATTTACCATTTACAAAGCACTTAATTTACATTTACTACCCAATCCTTATAACATGTGAATTAGACAATGCAAATACTGTCACCTCTGTTTCACAGAAGAGAAACTGAGGCTCAAGAGAGAAAGCAGCTTGCTAAGGGCACATAGTGATAGGAGAATTAAAATGGGGACATGATGCTTAAGTTTGGTGGTCTTTCCACTGACCTATGTTGCTTTGAGTTCACATTCAAAGGTTTGACATTTTAGTCTCTCAGGACAGATGTTCAGGCACATGGAGAAAATGTGGACAATTCCTTTATGTGGATTCATTACAAATGTTGAAAGTATCAATTAGATTTAAGTCATGGTAAGAATTGTGGGTTTTATGTGGCCAAACACTATG
Source organism: Antechinus flavipes (assembly GCF_016432865.1). NCBI lineage: Eukaryota > Metazoa > Chordata > Mammalia > Dasyuromorphia > Dasyuridae > Antechinus > Antechinus flavipes. The sequence continues at coordinate 237,959,914 of NC_067399.1, read as the reverse complement.
TCCTGGAGCTGCACCTGCATGGTTTATGACATGAGAATCTGGACAAGACTAGTAAAAACCAAATGCTTTCATCTTGTAAGAAAAAGCACATATATATTTGGCAGTGAATTCAATCCACTGAATTTCAGCTTTTGGACTGTCTACTACTCAGTTCAAATTATGTATAAAACAGGGCAGAAATAAAGCAGACAAGGGGATTTTCTGGTTTTACTAGGCAGTGCTGTGATATTGAAAATAAACAGAAACCTTTGAGTGATTGGTTGTGAGGTTTCATCCCTTCCCCCTTTTTAAACTAAATTAGTGTTCTGAAGGTTCATTCACTTATAAAATTGAAAATAGGATGTTCATTTGGATGTGTTCTTATTGGGAGCAAATAATCTCTCCAGTTGTAAATTTCTAGCTCCCATTTCTTCTCTCCCATCTCCAGGTACTCCTTCATCCCTACTCTTTCCAACACTGGGAGCACAAAATAGAAGGATTACACATTTGATTCATTACTCAAACTTTAGAAATTCATAAAAAAAGTAGAAGGAACCATTTCAAGCTGAAATTGACTTTTTCAGTCAATAAATAACATTGGCAAGGTCAGAAATCCTCAGTGGGGAATTCTTGCCAATCAGTAGGATATTTCATTTAGCAAGCATTTATTGAGAACAGATTATATGCCAAGATACAGTGCTAGGTTCTGAGGATACAAAGACAAAGGGGAAATATCATTTCTTACCTCAAGTAGCTTACTTTCTGTTGGGAGCAGAACAACATTGCTAGGTAAATGTAATGGAAAGAAAATTTTATTTAAAAGATCTGGGTTTGAATTCTGCTTCTACAGCTTATTCTTTATGTTAGTTTATATTAGTTTGTCTTTGAGTTAGTTGTTTATCTTCCTTAGGCTTCAGTTTTCTTATCTCTAAAATGGGGATGCTAGACTAGATTATTGCTAATATTCTTTTCAGCTTTAAATCTGTGATTCTATGGAATGATCATGATGGAGGAACTGGGGCTTATACTGAGCCTTGAAGGATGGAAACTATTTAAAAAGATGGAAAAGAAGATATTCTGCATGGGGGTATGGAGAATGACATGAGCAAAGACATGGAAGCATGTTGGATATGTTCACAGAATGAGACAATGAATAGACAAGCCATGGCTAGAGCATAGAGTACATGTTGTGATATAGTGTGAAATAAAGCTAGATTGGGACGTCTAAGAACAAAATAAATTTTTATGAGAAGAATGAATGGAAAAATTGTTTTTAAGGTATGTAAATTTTAAAGAGTAAAGAAGGCATTGTAGTAGAGCAGGGAAAGTGTTGCATTTAGAATTGGAGAATTTGGGTTCCAATGATACTGGCTACTTTTATAATCTAGAGAGTAAGCTTTTTGCTATGTGTGGACCTTTCTTTCTTCATCTTTAAAATGAGGGGATTAGAGTGGATCAAAACTTCTTAAACTGTGGGTCATGGCCACATATGGGGTTCTCTTAACTGAATGTGGGAGTGATAAAATTATGATTCTTATCAGTAAATGTTTGATGTGTATACCTATTTTATATACCTATGTGCCTGGGGTTGCATAAAAATTTGTTAGGTGAATAGGGATTGTGAGTGGGAAAAGTTTAAGAAGTTCTTGACAAGATCTCTAAAGTTCCTTCTTATTCCAAACCTGTGGTCTTATGTTATGAAGATGTATAAGCCAATGACATTTTATAAACATTAATAAAACTTTTCTCACAAATCTCAATGAGGTAATAAGCAAAAAACTTAGAAGCCTGTGAAGGCTAAACTGTGAAGTTTAGATATTCAAAAATAGCTTGATTAGAAATATAAGAAACTATTTATACCATATCATCTTGAGTTTAGATCACATTCATCTCCCCAATCTGGTTTATATAAAACTGGGGTGTGATCTATAAAATGCTGTTTTTTCCTTAGAAGACAATATCATTTTAGGGGTGTGCTCTAGATTGAGCAATGGCTTATGTTAGGATCATTCATTCAATAAATTTTTTTTCCCAAAGGTAAAATAAAAAAAAAAAACACTTCCAGTCTTGGGGGTAGGGGGGGGGGCTTACATTTTACTGGAGGGAAGGGGAAAGAATTTATCATTTAAAGAGATAAATAAATACAATATAATTTGAGCAAGAAGAGGGCATTCATAGCTAAAAATCAGGAAATGCTTTTTATAAGGAATTATGTCTGAGTTGAGCTTGGAAGAAAACTAAGGATTCTGAGAGGTAGAATCTATATTGTAGGAATAGAGGAGGAGGGACTGCAGAGGTACAAAGGCCAGAGATGGGAAGAAAACAGCAAATAATCAGTTTGTTTGGAAAAGAAAGTATGTGAAGAAAACTGAAATGTCTCCAAAAGTAGGCTAGATTTCAAAGAGATTTAAGTACTAAACTGAAAAGCTTCTACTTTATCTTTATCTACTTTATCAAAAATCAAAGATTTTTGAGCAGATCTGTACTTTAGGAAGATTATATAGATAGAAGAAAGAGACTAGAAGGAAAGTAATCCATTTGAAAATTATTGTGATATTCTATGCAAGAGGTGATAAGGCCTGAGTTAAATTGTAGTCAAGGAAATGGGCAGAGGTAACATTAACAACACTTGATAATTGATTAATTGTGGGAAATGAAGGAAAGCTAAATGTTGAGAATGACTTGAAGCAGTTAGTTGGGCTCAATATATGGATGATGGTGGCCTCAATAGAAAAATAGAAATCTGGACTAGAAATTGGGTTAAGCGAGTTGTGTGCATTCTGTGACAGTAAATTCTGTTTTAGATATGAGCCTCAGTTCCTCATCTGTATGTAATTGGACTTGGACTGATTTCTATTTGGACGTGCTTCGGACTGATTTCCCTTCAGGCAGAGGAAGTAGTTCCAGACATGTCGGAATAAAATTCAGTCCGAGCCTGTCTGAATAACTAGTTACATATAAAATGAGGAGATTGGACTAGATGACTATTAAGGTCCCTTCCAGCTTTAAATCTGTGATTCTTTGTTGAGATGCCTCTAGGACTGTTAGGTAGAGATATCCTCCAGGTAGTTGGTAACATAGGACCAGAGCAATGATCTGTGATTGGTAGGATATTTGTAAGAAACATAGAACATTAAAGTTTAGAAGGACAGACAATGGAAACAACATTCAGAAGCTCCCTCTAAATTTTGTTGTCCACAGATTAAAACAAGATTAGAAACTGACTCCAGTTTTTCCCTCAGACCAGCAAGCTATTCAGTTATGTTCAACATTTATTAAGTATTTTTTTTTCTGAAGTTCTATGTTCTAGATGTTTGGGTAACAAAGAAGAAAACAATCCAGTCTCTGTACTCCAAAAATATATAAACTAATAAAATAGTACTTTGATCATATGCAAAATATCTTTTCTTACAGCATTACCTGTGGAATAGCTAATGCAAATATTATTATATCCGCTTTAAAAACAAAGGAACCAAATCACACACTAGCTTACACTCACAGAGTTAGAAAATGTCAGAGGATTTAAATATTGGCTTTTGGACTCTGAGTTCAGCATTTTCTCTGACTATAATATGCTATAGTTTTAGATCTTGTAAAATAGAAGGCATCAGAAGTTCTTGGGAAGTGACAGGGATGTGATTTAAAAGGCTTAGCATTTGGTAACTCAGGCCCCTTCAGTCTCTTCCCTTTGTCTGGGACTGGGTTCTTCTTTCCTAACTGAGGGTTCTAGAGTCATTTTCAAATTTGAAGCCTCTCTATGGTTTTGATTATTTGGAAAATGCTTTTCCAACTTCCCTATGGTAATCCATGTGTGATGTAGAATTCTACACCACAGAAGAGTTTATCTTACAGTGGACCTAGCTAGCAGTTAGCTAATAAACATTTTGTGATATTTAGAGAGGTCTCAGACTTTGGAGTTTCTTCTTTGGAAAATTGGTGACTTATTGTGGAAAGAGTTCTCTAGAATCCTAGAAGAATATCTGCTAGGGGTAAAAATAAAGTGTTAATAATTGAGCATCTACGGTTGATTCATTCAACAAATTCAAAGTTCCTACTGTGAATCAAGGCATTATCCTTAATGCTGGGAAAAGTATTGGAGCTAAGTGAGACAATTCTTTATGGATGAGAGAGACATTATGATATAGTAGAAAATGTTAAGGGGTCCCTTATATTGGACTAGAAGTCAAGGGACCTGATTTGAGTCAGCGGTTATGAAGTCACTTTGGCTCTGTCAATCTGAGTGAGTATGCTTTATTATAGATTCTAGAACCTGAAATCTGGAAGGGCTTTCAAGGTAATCTAATCCAATTCATCCTTTCTTGGGGCTCAGTTTCCTCTTCTGTGCCAGGAATTCTGGACTCAGAGTCTCTTCCAACTTGAAAATGCCATTAAGACGGTTGACCAGGCAGTAGATCACCTGGGTTTTCAAGACATATTTTGAAAACCATTGCTTTTGCTTTAAGGCATTGTATATAGTTTTGAAAGCTATGCCTAGTATGTTAATTACTCACTGAAAGAGTAGCTCTGCAGTTTTTAGCTTCAGAAGAGAGGGTTGAATGAGCTAATCTCCAGGTTCCCTTTCCATTCAGCAGTCTATGATTTTGTGATCTGTAATCTGTGACTTTTAAACAAAACACTTCTATTGCTTTTCTGAAATCAGGTGGATCTAATTATAACGCAAATAATACAGGCTTCAGGACTGTTGACTTTACTTATAAAGCAACAGTTAGTATATACTTCATTTAGCTATTAAGTAATGTGCTTCCACTTAGAACTGGTATATGCATGGTATATCTCCTCTGCTAAAGTACCCTGCTGCCTCATCTCTTGTAAGTGACCAAGAGCTCTTCCAGTTGGAGTTTAGTTCAGAAAGGTCCCACCAAACTGCAAGAGCTTTAGAAATATGATTTAGGTAATGAACTTAGACCATTTTTTTTTTTTTGGTCCAAGAACCAGCTTAGAAAAGTGAACAAAGTGCAAAAAACTTTATCAGCAAGGGATTGGCCACAAGCAAGTTACAAATTCTCTGCTGGGATGAGGATGATTTGCATATTCTGCGTCAGGGAAAAGAGAATTACACTTGGAAAATCACTGGTCTTTTCAAGTATTAAAGTAAGAAGATCATGTATCTAGGAGTTGTGAACAAAGGAATGTGATACTTTGTATTTTTCCTGTGCTTTGATGCACAGTTTAATAAATGATTAAGATATATATATATATATATACATATTTAAATTATCATGTGTAAGCATACTGTAGCTGCTGAAAAAAGAGGTCATGCCCTTGGAGACAGAAGACACTAGCTGTGTGACTTTGGGCTGGACATGAATCTTCTCCTTGAATCTTCTCAGTTCCTCAACTGAGAAGTGACACCAGAAGTCCTTTTCCAGTTGTGATATTCTGGCAGGAAGAATCATTATAAAAATATAGATACCTTGATTTTGCTTTGGGATTTATTATATTTATAGAAACTCAGCTTATTTCCTTAGTCATCGTGTGAGAAAGTTTTTGGAGATTGCTGGATTCTAGTTTTGAGAGAGAAACAGAGGACAGAGACAGACAGACACAGAGAGACAGGGCAGAGGGTGAGGGGGGGAGAGAGAGAGAGAGAGAGAGAGAGAGAGAGAGAGAGAGAGAGGGGGGGGGGGAAGGGAGAGAGAGAGAGAGAGAGAGAGAGAGAGAGAGAGAGAGAGAGAGAGAGAGAGAGAGAGAGAGAGAGAGACAGAGAGAGAGAGAGAGAGAGAGAGAGAGAGACAGAGAGAGAGAGAGAGAGAGAGAGAATGAGAAACAAAAGTAAGAATCAACTGATAAATATTAATGACACTGTGGCAGGCACTCTGGAATATAAGCTAACATAAGCTAAACATTCATATAGTTTAAACATTAGGGAATATAAAAAGAAGCATAAGGGCAATCCTTGCCCTCATGAAGCTTACACTCTAATGGAAGAGTAGTATGCAAACACATATATACAAAGCAAACTATGCATAAGATGAATAAGAAATAACAAAAAGAAGGCATTAAAATTAAGAGCGGTTAGGAAAGAGTATATGCATTTTTGTGCAAACTCTTTCACTTAAATGTCAGTGGGGCCAACATCAACTTGGGACATTCTCACTAAGGCATGGATAAAATCTCCCACTGCTTTCTGTGCAGGGTTGCGTGCTCGCAGGAGTTCTCCTGTATCCGCAGTTGACACATATGCCTTTTATCCTTTCAGAGCCTGTATGTGTTCTTTATACCATGACCTCTTTATTAACATTCATCATTTTCTAATTTTGTCCCCTGAATGAGACTCACATCCCCTTTCGGAAGGCTGGTGCTCCATTGAGAACAAAGTTATTAACTGAGGAAGGCAAGCCTTAAGCCAACATAGGAAAAAGGGGGAGGTGATACCAGCTTAAAGGTTTATTGTCTTATCTTCAATAGAGCAATTGCCATTCATTGTAGTGAGGGAAAGATGTTAGGCTGCAAATACAGGCTTGTTACTAACTTCCTAGAAGAACAAGAAAGCTCAGTATGCTTTTAAAGGAAGTAAAAAGTCCTAGAGGAGTAAACATATACTGTATTCATATTAGAGTTTATGTTTTATGCTGAATATAATTGGGGTGAGAGCCTGTTTTAAAACTAGTGAATTTTAAAACTAGAAAGGACCTTTGAGCTTTTTAAACTTCTTGTATTATGGACAGTCTCATGAAGCATATGGACATCTTCTCAGACCAAGATTTTGTATATGCATAATACAGAACACGTAAGATTTAAAAGAGAACCAATTATAATGAAATACAGTTATCAAAAATTGGGAGGGAAAAACGCAAGTTCACAGATCTTAGGTTAAGAATCCTTGCCAACCTTCTCATCTTATAAATTAGGAAATTGAGTCCCCAAGGTCACATGTAGTAACTTACTGTTGACAGCAGGGACATATTACAGCAGGGATTTTGTGTTAATGAGGCCTCAGAAAATGATTGTGTGGCTTATAAAAATGTAGAGAATGAAAGGAAACTTCCAACTGGGAGCCTGGGTATCCCTAGTCAGGGGCCAGGTTTACCCTATGTAAAGAATCTAAGAAGACATGTTGCTGTTCAAAGTTCTGGCAAGCTCAAAGAATAAACCATTCCCCCCCCTTGGGGTGTTTATTCTGTTGTACTGAGTTATTTCAGTAGCACCGGGGAAAAGAGCACAGGGAAGCTGAGGATCGCTCTCAGAAATAATTTCCAATTTTTCCTATACTATTGGTATTATGGAGTTTACCAGGTTCCCAGTCCAGGGAAAAATTAAAACTTTTCCTGAGATATGATTTCTGCTCATCTAGGTCTTTTTTTGTTGTTCAAGTCATACTTTTGAAAGTGAGCTGCTGTGTGAAGGCCAGGCCTTTGCACGCAAGCTGATTCCCATATCCTCCTGTGTCTTCATCCTGTGGTTTAAAATTATGATACTGCTTCCTCCTCTTCACGTGTTTGGCCTGAAGAGCTTGGCAAGGTCTGGAAAGAAGCCTGTGCTAGGGGTATATACTTTCATGGTGGCAGAACAATAGTTGGTTTGTATAGACTAAAGACCTGTGGCTCAAGGAGTCTGGCCGCTCGTGGGCTTTTGTGTTGTTCATGCTCTGCTGCTAGGTTGGGCAAACACCCCCAACAAATGGCTGTGTATAGAGGACAATTTGTGCAATCAGCACACCCTGTTTGATTTCCAAGTGAGTGAAGGAGCAGAAGATAGTTTTTTTTTTTCTTGGCAACACAGTGGGCCAGAGAGTTGAGGTACTAGAAGTAGCCTTAGAGACCATCTAGTTTCAGTTGCTCTTTTTGTCAGCTAGTGTACTGCCTAGAACAGTTATGCACACAGAGTTACAGGCAGGCAGATAAATGGACAGCCCTAGTAAGCGCCCCTTTCACGATACTGGACAAAACAAGTCTGAGGTTGGTTAATGAGCTATCCTTCCTTTCGGGGAAAAAAATCCCCAAGGGGCTAATAAATAAACTGACATCAAATAAACTAAGCTGAGAACTATATTTAATACAACAGGGATGATCTTGAAAAACTTTTTTTCTTATATTTATGCTACTTGGCCCAGCTAAACAAAGTATTTTAAACTCAGTTTTCCATATAGGAGTTCATTTAATCTTACAAGTATCCCTCATTTAATAGTTTTAATATTTTGCAATTAAGTTTCATAAAAGATTCTGGGGAACTTCATATGTCATTTAGCCCAACTAATAGCTGAACAAGAATCCACTCTGATATTTCCAATAACTTCTCAAATGGCCTTAGCTTTGAGACTCCAATGACAGGGAACTCATTACTTCGAGAGACAGCTCATTCTACCTTCGGAGAGCTTTAATTGTTAAGAAGTTTTTTTTTCCTCATATTGATGTTGAAATATGCTTTTTTCTAACTTCCATTCATCCGTTCAAGTTCATTCTTCTGCAACCAAGCAAAATATGTACCAATGCAAATATCTGTTAAATGAATCCTATTTTTCATTGATATCTAATAAACAATTTTCTCTCTTTATATATTAATGAGGAAAATTGCTGATACTTCATTAGCAAATATTGTGCACCTACCATATGCCCAGCAGAAGATATAGTGGATGGAGAACTTCTCTTGGAGTTTTGAAGGCTTGGACTGTATAACTTTGGTCAAATTGTGCCTAAAATGAATCTCTAAGAATGGAATGCAGAGCATTTGCTGATCTCCTTTAGAATGGGGAGTTTCTTCACTGGACAACTTCTATACTGATGGAATCATTGCTATTGTTGGTTTTGTTTAGTCATGTCAGACTCTTTATGATTCTGTATAGGGTTTTCTTTGCAAACATACTAGAGTGATTGACCATTTCCTTTTGCAATGGATTAAGGCAAACAGGGTTAAATGACTTGCCCAGGAATACACAGCTAGTGAGTTAGATTTGAGGTTAGATTTTTTTTTTAATTTCATAGCTTTTTATTTACAAGTTATATGCACGGGTAATTTTATAACATTGACAATTGCCAAACCTTTTGTTCCAATTTTTCCCCTTCTTCCCCCCCCCTCCCCTAGATGGCAGGATGATCAGTAGATGTTAAATATATTAGAGTATAAATTAGATACTCAATTAGTATACATGACCAAACTGTTATTTTGCTGTACAAAAAGATTCGGACTCTGAAATAGTGTACAATTAGCCTGTGAAGGAAATCCAAAATGCAGGCAGGCAAAAATATAGGTATTGGGAATTCAATGTAATGGTTCTTAGTCATCTCCCAGAGTTCTTTCACTGGGTGTAGCTGGTTCAGTTCTTTACTGCTCCGTTGGAACTGATTTGGTTCATCTCACTGCTGAAGAGGGCCAGGTCCATCAGAATTGATCATCATATAATATTGTTGTTGAAGTATATAATAATCTCCTGGCCCTGCTCGTTTCACTCAACATCAGTTCGTGTAAGTCTCTCTAGGCCTTTCTGAAATCATCCTGTTGGTCATTTCTTACCGAACAATAATATTCCATAATATTCATACACCACAATTTATTCAGCCATTCTCCAATTGATGGGTATCCATTCATTTTCCAGCTTCTAGCCACTACAAACAGGGCTGCCACAAACATTTTGGCACATACTGGTCCCTTTCCCTTCTTTAGTATTTCTTTGGGGTATAAGCCAAGTAGTAACACTGCTGGGTCAAAGGGTATGCACAGTTTGATAACTTTTTTTGCATAGTTCCAAATTGCTCTCCAGAATGGCTGGATGTGTTTACAATTCCACTAACAATGTATCAGTGTCCCTGTTTTCCCACATTCCTTCCAACATTCCGCATTACCTTTCCCTGTCACTCTAGCCAATCTGACAGGTGTGTAGTGGTATCTCAGAGTTGTCTTAGTTTGCATTTCTCTGATTAATAATGACTTGGAGGATCTTTTCATATGGCTAGAAATAGTTTCAATTTCTTCATCTAAGAATTGTCTGTTCATATACTTTGACCATTTATCAATTGGAGAATGGCTTGATTTCTTATAAATTAGAGTCAATCTTCTATATATTTTGGAAATGAGGCCTTTATCTGAGGTTAGATTTGAACTCAGATCTTCCTGACTTCTGGCCTTGCTCTCTATCCACCCACTCATCTGGCTGCTTCTCATAAGTGAGAAAAAAAAAGTGAGTCTGTAAAGAGTCACTTAGCACCAAAAATCCAGGAAAGAGCTTAAAAAACATATTTAAGTGAAAATTTTGTTTTCAGGCAAAAATTAAGAAGAATATTTGACACATTTATAACATGTTTAAGTGCTGAATTTTGATTTACATCATGTTTCCTTAGGAGAAGGAGCATTCTGAAAGAATTGTTAGATTAGGACTAGAATGGTCAATGTCCTATTCTCAACATAAAGCTTTGTTTACATAATTAATGGCTAGTATCATTCTTAGGGGCTGCTCTCACAGAAAATCAACATTACTGGCCATTCTATTAGAATATGGTAGCTAGAACTGGCTATTTAACAATTATTGGCAGTAGAGAAATGATAACAGGTCAAAGATAACAGCCTGACTTTCACAAATGTTCAGATTCTGAGGTGCTGTTGCTCCTTAAGATGAATTTGAGCATTAAACCATGACACCATTGATCATTGTTACTTGCTAACAGTTACACAGTTTGTGGTAATCCAATGAGATCTAGACAAAGTCTAGACCAATACCTTCATTTTGTAGATGAGGAAATTGAGGGCCAGATAGATTAAACAACTTGAGCTAATAAGCCATAAAGGAGGAATTTGAACCCAGGGCCTCTCATTCTGTAATCACTACTCTTTGAATGTTACCACAAAGTGCAAAATTCTGTTATTTATATTTCTATTAAACAAAGCATATTTACTTATATTTGAAGATAGACCATTAGGGCTGTTAAGAATTGTTCAGGGAGATTTGTAGAAATTTATAATTCCTTTATGGGGCAGCTAGGTATTGGTTCTGAAGTCAGAAAAACTTGCCTTCTTGAGTTCAAATCTGGCTTCAGATACTAGCTGTGTGACCCTGAACAAGTCACTTAACTCTGTTTGCCTCAGTTACTTCATCTATAAAATAAACTGGAGAAGGGAATGGCAAAGCCCTCCTATATCTTTGCCAAGAAATCCCCAAATGGGATTATGGAGAGTCAGGCATGACTGACTAATAGTATAGTTCATCTATAGCAGTCACTGATAATGTACTAATTCAATTATTCAGCAAATGTTTTGTGAGTACAGGGTGCCCAAGTCTGTGCTTGGTGCTACTAGGAATAGAAAGAAAAATAAAAATAAGATAGACCCTGTCCTTATGGAACTCAGAGAGCAGGAGGAGAGACAAAACTTGCAAAGAAATAACCATAATTCAAGTCAGAGTGTGGAAAGGCCCTGAGAAACTTCCTCTATTGTATTTGTTTAGAAGTAGAGATGTCTTCCAGTGGAGCTGAAATAAAGAAGATAATTGAAGGGCTGGGTTTTGAGTGAGATAAGTTAGAACTAGACTAACAGAACTTGGGGGAGAGGGCCTTCCAGATAGAGGGAACAAGGTGAGAAAAGACACAGCAGCAATAAAATGCAGCTCATATTTAGGGAACATAATCTAATTTAATTTGGTTGGCACTTGAGAGTATAAATAGAAATAGTAGAAAAGAGGGCTATAAAGATAGGATAGCACCAAATCAAAGACAGCCTTGAATACCTAGTAAATGAGTTGGGATTTAATGTAGCAGGTAATGTAGATCCAATGAAGATTTTTGTTGACAAGATCAGTTTAGTTTTAGGAAGATGGTTCTGACAGGACATTCAGGATAGATGATGGCTAAAGTAGGAAGACTACTTGAGGTTTTGCAATAGTTTAGGTGAGAGATAATGAACTTGAAAGCTGGGTGATGGGCTAAAGAAGCAGGATTATAGGAATCTAATGCAGGTAGACTATTGTTACAAGAGAAGCTGTTTTTTCAACAAGGCTAAACTTTGGGGAAGAACATATCCTTTGGAGGTGGATTTGACTCCTCTGAAAGGCGTAGTAAGATGATTTTTAAGGTCCCTGTTAACTTTAAAGTCCAGGAAACTTTTAGGAAGAAGATAGGATTAAATGACAACTTAAGCTGTTTCCTAATTTTATATTTTTTGGATGTATTATTTTTTAATTAAAATTGAATGTTGGCATTTGAATCTTTCCCATGTCTTATAGGAAAAAGGAGTTAATTTGAAAACAAAAAATTGTCAGTTTGGACCTAAGACCCTAGAGTTGGCTGTAGTGACCCTAATTCCTTGGGCACTCCTAAAATAAGGAAAGCTGATTTTAGGGCTACATTATAAGTCTGATAGTCAAGCACCTGGCAATTGATTTTATTGTTCAGCTTCAGCGTCATTTCCTGTGGCATCTTTGCTGAGGGTTTTTTGACTAACATTAGTGAGTGTCACTTAGTCAAAGGTACCTAAATTTAGTTCTTTCTGAAGCAAAGATTCCATCTTCTTTTAGCTGACTTTCTTATCTTGAAGTCTAGGCTCATTTTTGGCCATGTAAGAATCAATGGCATGTTTCCCAGCTCTATAAATTAGCTCAAGGAATGACTAAACTTCCTCCCTTAGAATCACAGATGAGACCTTAAAGATAATTTAGTTTGATTTTTAAATTTTACAAATGAATAAGCTGAGGCCTAGAAAGGATAGATTATAGATCATAGAATTTTACAGCTCACATATTACTAACTGGGTACGTGGGGTGAAGGTACTTATGCTTCAGTTTCCTTCTCTTTGAAATGAGTTGAATTTATAGGAATCTAGTGTAAGGGACTCTTCTTAGAACAGAAACTTTTTGGTCATCAAGGACAAACTTCAAGGGAGAGAATATCTTTTGGAGATAGATTTGATCCCTCAAGAGACAATGAGGGGTTGATAAGATGGTTTTTAAGGTCATTTAACCCTGTTTACCTTAGTTTCTTCATCTGTAAAATGAGCTGGGGAAGGAAATGGGAAACCACTCCAGGATCAACAAAACCAAATAGTATCATGAAGAGTCAGACACAACTAAAATGACTGAAAATCTATCTATCTATCTATCTATCTATCTATCTATCTATCTATCTATCTACCTATGTATCTATCCAGGTGTATATATATAAATACACATATATATGTAGACACACATATATGTATCTATCTTTTGTGCTGCATTCTGTGAGTGAAATATAGCTCGAAAGAAATGTAAACAATTTAGAGACATCTCAACTCCAAATGTTCAAAGAGACTATTTATGCCTGACCTATTGTAGGGCATGCTGAGCTCACATTGGTCTGATCAGCCATAATTGGGCACACTGTATCTTGATTCCAACATAATGATGGGTTTTTGGTTCTCTTTTGGAACAAAGAACAACCAATCACCTATATGTATATATAATACATATATAGGTATAATAAGTTTAAAGTTTAATTTGCATTATTAATATTTCTGTTATTCTCTTAAGTTTTGATAATCAATAAAATAATAAATCAAGCCCTTATTTGTACAAAACATAAATGCTCACTCTGAAAATTGAACAATTTTCTCTTCTGAATCAATACAAGTCAGCTCCAGCAAGCCACAGTATGGAAAGCTCTCTTTGGCAGTTTGGAAAAGCCTATGGACCTTTTTCCAGAATAATTCTCTTAAATACATAAAACAAAATACCCAGGATTAAAAAGAAAATCAAATATATTGAAATACATCCATCAAAATTAAAAGAGAAAAGAAAAGCTCATTTACCACAAGTTAAAACCTCTGGAATCAAGGATTTTTTAAAAATAGATTTAGAATCCGTTTTCCCATGAGGAAAATCCTATGAAGGGATTTTAAGATTATACAACTCTCCAGGAAGTTGGAGACCAGGGTTTCTACTTTTCCCCCTATTGCATTGCCACCCCAGGGTTCAGTGCACTATGGCCATATTGTGTTTCTTAAGTTCTTGGGTGAAGAAGTGCCCAAGAAGTGCCAGTGATGAATGTGCACAAGTTGATCCCCAATGACTTTCCTGTATTGAAAGAACTGGAGGAAGGAAGTGACAACAATTAAAAGGGACTAATCCAGTTCAATTGGACATTCACAGGCCTCCTTCCCCCTTCCCCACCCATCCCCCTACTTTTACTCTTGGAACTTTGCTTTAATTTGAGGAAAAAGAGGCAGTGACAGTCAAGCTTTTGATAGAATATGCAGAAGTTAGTTTTATAATAAAAACCCCTTATTTTTCACTTTCCTTTTCTAATCATGAAATATGCTGTGGGTGTTCCCCTGTGGTTTTCAGTCAAAGAGGATATTGTTTTTTAGTGCTGAGTTCCCCTCGGGGCTTCAGATTTTGCATGTATCTAACCTTTAACTTTCAACTAATGCTTTTAGGGTTGTTAATAAGATTGGAGCCTTTGGGTACATACCCTAAACAAGGCGGTATGTTTGTCTGTTATGCCAGTAGGGCCTTTACCCAAGCCAACTCCCAGTCTTTATCCCACCTTCTTCCCCTTCCTATCAAAACTCCTGTTTATAATCTGATTTTGCACTCTGCTCTCCATCCCCCACCCCAAATTTAAGCAAGAAAAAGATGGAGTGGACAAAGAGGCAAAATGACATTCTCGCTAGTATTGCTGGTAATTCATTAAGAGAGCCATGTGTCCACATAGACACTGAGATTTGTGCTTTGAAAGTAGTCGGACAACAAGAATTTATTAAGTGCTTCCTATGTGCCTGACTCTGTGCTAGGGATTACAAAGAAACATAAAAAACTCGGTCCCTGCTCTCAAGAAGTTCATCTTCTAATGAACACCTTCCAGTACATCATTGAATGGGCATAGTTATTAAGTAACCAGCTCAAAAGAGGCTCTGAGGAGTTCAAGGATAACTGAAACTGGAATCAGAAGTATAAGGATTAGCAATCATCTCTACTCCTTTGTATGTCTGTAACCTTAAGTAAGTGCCTTCCTGGGACAGATCTCAATGTAGAAGATAAATCAGAGGTAGGGAAGATTGTCTGAACAAGATGACTTGTTGGAAGAAGGGAGAAAGAGGTTCTTGTTCCTCTGTTATTTGTTGATTGATATTCATGACAGAAATACTGAAGAATACTTGCAAACACTCTGATAATGTGCAAAGGTGTTTGTGCCTGTATCCATTCTTTGTTAATCATAATTATGATCGCTCATTCTCCTTATATCATATAATAGTTGAATAGAAGTGTTATACTTCAGTGGAGAGGTATAGCAGAAATAAACCAGAGAGATCCTGTTTCCTTGTTATGATTGCATTTTTTTGACCTGAAGGGAGCAGGGGCAAGATGGGAAACTTAGTCTTTTTCTTCTCTTATCTCTGAAAAGTTAGCATGACATTCTGGGATTGCTCAAGCATGTGATATTACAGAAATAAAAAGCCCAGGATTGGTAAATAGAATCAGAGAATTCATTGAACAGTTTCCAAGCATTTCTTAAGCATTCATTTTGGGATAAATGCTGAATCGTGAACTTGGAGCTAGCACCTTTATTTTATAGATGAAAAATGGAGGTTAGAAAAGTTAGGTCATTTTCCTAAAGGCAGCAAAGAATAGAGTCAAGATTTGATCACAGATCTTTGGATTCTAAAGCAAGTATTCTTTCCTTGTACCATGAGTTAAAATTGTTAGTTATCCTCTCTGGGTTTTGGTTTTCCCATTTACAAAATTAAAATATATTTCATTTTATTACTTCTTTTTATGTATCTATAAAAGAATTTGATAAATGATTGTGAAAGTCCCTTTCAACTCCAAATCCTATGTGCTCCTAAACTCAATTTAACAAATTCTATTTGAAGCCCACCTTTGGACTAGAAATCTAATTATAACATTCTATAATTCTTTGAATTCTCATCGGCAGATACACTTGACACTGATACTCAATAGCTTTTTTGGGAATGGCTTGTGCAAGTAAAGATAGACATCAAGTAAATGTGTAGAATAATGTGAATAGATGTTTCCATACACCTAGAGAACTTAAGAAACACAAACTCCATTTGACAAATGGGATAAATAACATTTTTTTAGGAAGAACATGATCTCAGCAAAAGAAATTGGAACCTCAGTGGTCACCTTAGCTTCACCATGTTCCTGCGGTGGCAGCAATATTAAAGAAAGTGGAACAGGAGAAGGGAACAAATATGTATTAAGCAGCTTGCAGGTGCTCAATACATGTTTGTTTTCCTTCCTCCATTCCCTGCTATGTGCCAGGCAGTGTGCTAAACACTTTACAAATAATATCTTGTCTGATCCTTACAACAGCCCTGTGAGGTCGGTGCCATTATGATCTCTATTTTACAATTGAGGAAACTAAAACCATTAGAAATTTAAGTATCTTGGCCAGAATCACTCAGCTAATAAGTATTTAAGAATAGCTCTCTAGATTTGAGGTCAAAGGACTTAGTCCAAATTTTAATTAGGTGTTGATTTATCTCTGCATTCCTGTTTTGTATAAAATGGGGACAGTAATACTTACACCACTATCTCACAGAATCATTGTGGGGAAAGTCCTTGGATTAACTTTGGAGAATTTTAGAAATGAGTTCACCAGTTACAGATTTAGAGCTGGAATAGTGCTTAGAAGTCATTGAGTCTCCCATCATTTCACAGATAGAATGAGGTAATCGAGGTCAAGAGATGTTAAGTAACTTGCTCAATTAAGTGAGGTAAGATCAAACTCTGGTCTTCTTGACTGCAAGTTTTGTCCTATTATTGCTTGTAGACATTATCATCAAGATTTAGGTTTTTGATTTAATTGGAATAGGGAGCTCCCAGATGAAGAAATTCCCTCTACTGATGAAGGTTGGCACCTCCTCTGCAATTTATTTTGCCCAGGTAAGGTGATTTGTCTAGTTACACTGTATGTGTCAGTAATAGTTGAACCTAGTTTTTCTTGCTTTCAGTTGGTCTCTGGACCCACTGTGTCATGTTGCCTGCTTTTAAATTTATGGTTATGATTATTACTAATTATCACATTTCTATAGTGCTCTAATGTATGCAGAATACTTTTCTCATAAGGACTCTGTAAGGAATTTAGTGAAGGTTGTATTATTTAGGTTCAAAGATGTAAATATGCTCAACTCTGGTTGTACATGTAGTATCACAACCAAGATTCCTTCCCAAGCCTCATAACATCAAGCCCTCATTCCAGGACACCCCATTGGCTAAAATTCAAGTCTTGTAGGATTTTGGTTCCCAGTAGAACACCTAAACTTGTTTGCTAACTTCAAATAAGCAGGTGGAAAGAAATTCTGTGTTAGCATCTACATCCTTTTTCTTTGTGTTAATGTCTTCTACACCCTACATTCTGGAAGAAATATTACCGATGGTAAATGAATAGCCACCCAGGAAAAGCATGAAAATAAACAGTAGACTTGTTCTTCCAGTTTTCAAGTCTCGGATTCCCCTTCTCTCTACTGATTTGCTGATTTCCTTCAGCATCAAAGACTTCGAGTGTATTATTCAGCCATCTGAAAAGTGATGGGTTAATATGTTTGTCTGGGCACTTGGCCAGTATTGGTTCCTTACCTCCACTGAGCTACAAATGGGAAGATTTGTGAGCTAGATAAGGAGAAGTACTGTGTTTGGAGCATGATAGTTATCTTTCTCACATGGCAAATCCATAAAACTAGGTTGTAAAAATGTCCCTGTGCGTTAGTGTATGAGAGATCCAATCAGAAACTGTTGGCCCTTTCATTCTTACTCCCAACTTGATTCCCCCAGCTGCAGGTCTTCAGGAGATAAAACGTCTGGCCAACAGCTGGAATTATAACGACACTGTTGCCAAATTGATTTAAAAATAATAAACACTTTTCAGAAAATGAGTGAGGAAATAACAGAAAGTTATCATTTAGCAGCATCAGAAGTTTATACGAACATCCTTTCAGACCTGATCAGGCTGTTTTAAGATAAGGAGTGAGGGGAATGCCTTTCCTGGGGTCCTGCTCCTCCTCTCTAAGTTAAAAAAATGGTTTATTACAAGTAATCAAAATTGTAGGAAGACATGAATGGAACTGCATCAGATTGCCAGAAGGTGCCTTTACCAGATAAAGCTTAATCAGAATTCGACTCTAGAATGAAGGGCCCCATTTTAAAATAGTGGCATTTTGAACTGGGTGTTTATCTGATAGTATTTCTGATTCTTTATTGAACAAAGTCTCTTTGGGAGCAGTAGGTTATATACTGCACAGTGTTTGTGCTTTTCTCTTTGATACAAGAAATTTTTTGCCAACCAACCACAAGCATGGGGGCAGAATGGGGTAGTAGAAACAATACTGACTTCATTCAGATGTCCAGGATTGAAACCCTAGTCCTGTCATATACTAGCTGTGTGACCTTAAGCAAATTGATTGCCTTTTCCATTCTTCAGTTTCTCCCTTTGTAAAATGAGACTATTAAACTGGATGACCTCTAAATTTATTTCCCTCTTTAATAGTCAAAAAGATAATGAAAGTAGGAATTGGGGAATGGTAAAGCCAATGTGTGACTAAGTAGGGATGCCTGGGTTCTATTCCTGGGTGAACTTGGATCAATTCCCTCTCTGGGCCTCAGTTACCACAGCTATAAAAGAAGAGGGTTAGAAGAGATGGATGTTTCTATAAATACTTTAGAGTAAAAATGTATGAATTTAGGGAAAACTGTTTTGAAAGACCACTCTGTTCTTCCTCAGAATAGTGGTTTATTAAATATGTTCTTTAAATATTGGTGGCCTTCTACCCAGATTGCACAGTATTTTATAGCCTTGTTTAACCTGGATCACATTTTTGCTTTAGTAGCAGAAATAGTGAAGGTATATATTCAAAGGAGTTTGCATTGATTAGTTTGCAGAAGGAAATGTCAGCCTATCACACCTGAGGGGTGGGGGGGAAGGAGGATAACAAGATCATGTTTTGTAGACCAACAAGGCAATAGGAGAAGAGAATAATTTAAGCACAAATTATATTTTTTCTCAAAAAAGATCAAAGTTAAGTGGATAGATTTTGCTGACTTTCAAGTCTTTGCTGACTTAAAAATTTCAAATGCAAATTATAATCCCTTCTCACCTGACTTTCAAGAATTTCTGTGACCAAGCAATTGGATTTCTTTTGGTTTGACTTCTGATATGCCTCTCTGTATTTAACTAGACTCATCTTTGGATCACAGAAATGTAAGCCATCACTAGGCCAAATTGGACACCCTTCTCCTAGTAGTACCTGCTAGAACTTGTAGCGCACTAGAATATTTGAGAACTCTAGGCAATGTATTTTACTGGGATAAGCTTTGAGACTTATAGGCAATGATGAGACATTAAAGGGAAGATTTTTTAAAAAAAATTAATTTTCTTTTAAATAGAAAATTTTATTAATAAAATTTGCATTTATATCAGTTAATTTTGAATATACCTTTGTCACATCATGAATCTTCCCTTATAAGGACTAAACAAAACCAATCCACCAAATGACTATATCTGACTATGATCTGCAGTACCTTACTTCTCTACTAAAGGAAGGGAAATCAGTTTCCTTGGAAAGAGCATTTCATCATTTTGTAATTTAAATTCTATGCCTTTTAGGGCAAGAGTCCATGAGCTTCTTAAAATTTTTTTGACAACTATTTCAATATGATTGATTGTTTTTTTTTTTTTTTTTGGTAATCTAACACATTTAATTTTGTGCATTTAAAGACAGTATTCTGGGATGGGGCATGTAGGCTTTATTAACTAGATTGACAAAGGGGTCCATGACAGAAAAAAAGGTTAAAGTTCCCTTTCTGTTTTATGGGGAATGATTTATTTTCTATATTTTTGAGCCTACATTAAAATGAACTGTTTCCCCAATTTTAATGGAAAAGGTAGAGAGCCTTATTCATTGACCTTCACATCAGCTTGTGATCACCATTATTATTATATTTGTGTACAACACTTTCCAGCCTTTAAAAATAATATCTATTTTACAACCTTTAGAGATGAATTCCTGTTCAGAGACAGAATAGCATAGAATAAATGCACGTGAACAGAAAGAATCTTTAAAAATTTTTTTTCTATTTTTTTAAGACAAGTTGGCTCTCTGGTTATAATTGAGGTCACTGTCAATATTCCCCCCTCCCATTGGGATTTATGGCTAGTGTTGGTTTACATTTGCCTGTTGGTGGGGGCGTTTCCCCATTTTGCCAAACAGATGAATAGCCAAGTCCTTAATGCCAATCTGGTGACTGAATACTCAGTTGGGTCATACACATGCTGCACCAGTTTCCAAGTGTAAATGTGGATGATTTGCACAAGTTGGGACACACCCATTGCATCTACTTTTGGAGACTGAGTCTTCAGTATAGTATGTGTTGATCATTTTGATAATTGTTTCCCAGCAAACAAACAATACATCATTAGATAGTTTGGATTGACACCCATGCCTAGTTAACCTATCAAGAGCCGAAACAGGTTTTCATTCTTATGCCAAAATCCATTTCACTTTCTACTAAAAAAGTCATCTTGTCAAACCATGAGCTCTCTAAGTCTTTCTCTGTCTGTTTTTCTTTGTCTCTCTTTCTCTATCTTTCTCTATTTCTGCCTCTGATTGTCTCTGTGAGGCTCTGTCTTTCTCTGTCTCTCTATCTCCATCTGTCTCTGTCTCTCTGTCTCTCTCTCTCATTCACTCTCAGTTTTGGTCTTTGGTCTTTGTAGGTGAGAAAGTTTCCCCAACTAAGTAATGACTATCATTCTTGGCCTAGTGTAACTTTCTGGTTCTTAAGAAATCTTATTTAAAAACAGTGTTTTAAGACATTAAACAGGCTCTTCTCATGAGTCAAGGGTGAGTCAGTGATGTTGCTTTGAATTTCCATTAAAGAAGTATGGAGGTTTCAGAATGAAGGGTGAAGTACTCTCCAAGAATTGTACTTGGGGTTTCATTGACATGTCACAGATACCTTGGGAAGAAGTGAAAGATTCATTCACAAGGTGACCAAATCTCAGAGTTGGAAGGTTGTGTCCGTTTCTACTTATGGCCTGTGCTCCAAAGGATTTGAAAATCTAAAGATGTCATAGGATGTTACATCTAGGCAGTACCTTAGACTATAAATATCAAGGTTGGAAGAATCAGTCCTCAAAGAGTATTTAGTGTAGCTTCATTATTTAACCCAACAAATCAATCTATATCTTTCAACAAGTATTTATTGGACACATACTATGTGTCAGGAACTGTGCTATTTGGTAAGGATAACAAATACCAAGGTGCAGTAATAATTGCCTTTAAAGAATTTCCATTCTGTTGGGAATGACAACATATACTATATAGGTCCCTGCAATTGATTTCATCAATGAAGAGAGTTCATAGTGAGGACTTGGTTGGTATTTTCTTGAATCTTATAGTCCTAGAGAAGAGATCTTTAACTTTTTTGTGTCATGGACTTTTAAGGCAGCCTGGGGAAACATATAGAGCCTTTCTCAGAAGAATATTTTTAAATTTCTAAATAAATATAAAAATACATATTTTTTCAATAGCATTTTATTTTTCCAAATACATGTAAAATATTTTTCATTTGTAAGACTTTTTGTTCTAAAATTTTCTTCTTCACTTTCTTAGCTCCCCCAGGACATCAAGCAACTGATATAGTTAGACATAAGCAATCCTTTTAAACTTATTTCCATATTGACATGTTATGTGAGAAAAATCAGACAAAAAGGGTGAAAAAGTCATAAGAAAGAAAATAAACAAACAAAGGTGAAAATATTATGCTTTGATATTATTATGCTTTACATATTTGGTCTCCATAGTTCTTTCTCTGGATATGATTAGCATTTTCCAGACCAAGTCTATTAGAAGTGGCTTGATTCACTGCATTGTTGAGAAGAGTCAAGTCTATCACAATTGATCATCACATAATCTTATTGTTAGTGTATACAGTATTCTCCTGGTTCTGTTCATTTCACTTAACATCAGTTTATGTAGGTTTTTCCAAACTTTTCTGAAATCAGCCTTCTCATCATTTCTTATAGAACAGTAATATTTCATTACCTCCATATACTATAACTTTTTAAGCTATTCCCCGACTGATAGACATCCATTCAATTTTCAGTTGCCACTATGCTACAGAAGAGTACATTACAAAAAGAGTTGCTACAAACAAAAAATACATGATATTACAAAGAAAGCCAATTATATTACAAATATTTATCAAAATATATTGTAAAATTAAAAAAAAGTTTATGAACACCAGGCTAATGCCTGGTGCATTAAGGTGCACCAAATAATTTTTTCAGGTTTACTCAATCAGGATATATTGAAGAGAAGAGAAGTACCTAGGAGAATCTAGATTTCCCTGGCTCTTAGACCAGCTGACCAATAGCTTTTAAGAAGAAGATGGTACATAAGCTGAGTTGTGAAAGGTAACTAACAATTCTAAGAAGATTAGAGAGGAATAAGCATATCATTATAGTTGGGGAAGGGCTGGGTTTCTGAAAGTGAAATGGTCACAGGTCCCCTAGCAGGTCATTTCATTTGTAGCAGAACCAGGACTAACTTGACCACTAAGCCAATGAGTAGTAGTGAAGATGGCCCCGGAGCTTTGATATTAGGCAGCATTACAGATGCATCCACAATCTCACACAAGTGATAAAGAGGAAACAGATTTAAATGAGCAACATGAAAGAAACCCGATCAGCCTTGACAAAGACATAGCCACTGTATTGGCTTGGAAGCAGTTGAAAGGAAACATCCTGATAAGGAGATACTATATAGGGACGTTTTGACAGGTCAGCATTTTCTTTCCTCTTCTCTGCTGTTTGAGCATTCCCTTGCCATCAAGTGTTCCAGGCTGCCTGGCATTCTGCCGGGCGGCCCTCACTCCCACCAAACATGTGCATATAGGGCAGAAGGTGGAGGGAGGGAAGACAGTCTCTTCGAGACTGTCTTGCTCCAGCTCTTTGAAAAATCTAGAGGGCTCCAAGCATTTCCTTATCTTCACAAGTTTATGTTGTACAGCAGGAAAAGGGAAGTGGAGGGAGGAAGCGATTTCTCATGTGGCTTTGTATTTGGTTCTAATTAAATGAAATCACCTGAGACCTTGTTTTCCCACTTTTCACAAAAGAATGATGACTAGTTCTATAAATCACCAATGCACAGGTCCATGGGCACACACGCACACACACACACACACACACACACACACACACACACACAACCTATTGAATGTGTTAAAATATCTTCCACAGGGATTATAGCAAATCAAGAATTCATCACCTGCTGTGGCCTTTTGGGGTCTCCCCTGCTGTGGCTGTGTACTGCCTAGTAAGAAATGCCTTATTTCAGGAGAGCCAGCTCATGGAGAGCCATTGAATTCATTCACTCATGTAACTTTCCCTCTGGCAGGGACTTATGTTGTCTAGACAGGAAGATGTGTGTGATTGGATTTAAAGATGCTACTTTATCCCCTGCTGGGGAGAGAGGGAGACTCATAAGCCTGAATTTTAGAGTTCTCTGTTGGGACTCACGGGCATAGAAGTGAATTTTTTTTTTGTCTTGACTGAAGTGTTGCCTGGGTTAATATACCACATCAAGGAGGAGAAACACTGCAGATAGAAGTGGGAAAAAAAACATGCAGTTGCAAAATGGAACAGTGCCAATATGAACGATTGCCAAATTATAACAAGATACCTATATTATTTCATAGAGTGTTAGTTAGTGCTATGACAATATCCTTTGAATAAGGTGGTGCCTTATTCAAAAATCTTTTAACTTAAAAAAATGGGGTAAGAGAAAAAAGCAAGCAGGATGAATGAATGCTAGTATTGATTCCAAGAAAATGTGTACAGGTTATACATCAATTGATATTTATTTAATTTACCTCTTACTCAAAACCTCTTCAATATAATACCTTCATGAGATTGATTTTCTTCTTTACCTAAAGTGGGATAGTTAAGAAATTTTAGCAGCTGGCAACAGCTCTCAATCTAGGAAGTTTTTTCCTAGTGCAACATCTTTTCACAGCAGAGATCGTGAATTGGGTAAAGGGCCTAGAGTCAGGAAGACCCATCTTCATTAGTTCAAATCTGACCTTAGACACTTACAAACTTATGAACCTGAGCAAAGTTATCCTTGTGAGGCAAATATAACAAGTACTGTCCCCATTTTACAAATTATGAAGATTTTTCTGAAGTGAAGTAACTTAGCTAAATTCTTTAAGCTGGTATGTTTTGGAATCAAAATTTGAACCCAGTTCTCCTGAATTCAATTTCAGCTCTGTTTTTAGGATACCAGGCTACTTCCAGAGAAGCTGACTAAAGTATTGTGAACATTATTATCTAGTTGATTGTTCCTTTGGTTGAATATTTAGATAGACAATGAAATGATATGTAAAATAGGTGTTTAGGAGAAGGGGATAATATATGCAAAGGTATATTAACATTATGCACATAGATTTGTAGATGTACAGACACATGTGTATATACACATGCATGCAGGCACATATCACATGTGTGTATATATGTGAATATAATATAATATCTGTATATATTAATGTATATACATATTAATATGTGTACACACATATACACTTTATTCTACAACATAAATTCAAAGTTCGAATTTAGACATTATCTAATTTAGAAATTCTTGATCTGGGATTGTAAACTTTTTTTAAAAAATTGCATTTCAATATAATTGGTCTTGCTTATCCCATTTACTTTATGAATTTAAAAACATTATTCTGAGAAGGAGTCTATACTCTTCACCAGATTGCCAAAGTGGTAGATAGATGCTATTATTATCTCTATTTTATAGTTGAGAAAACAGAGATCGAGAATGCTTAAGTGACTTGCTCAGGATCACATTACTAGTAAGTATTTGAAGGTGATTTTGAGCTCAAGTCTTCATGATTCCAGGCCCAGATCTCTATATACTTTGCCATTTAGCTCCTCTAGGAAGAAATTGAGACTAAGAGATAGGACATAATTTGGGCAATAATAGTATTTTTAAAGCTTGATTTAAATGAGCATTTAAAAAATATAATTGCATTTCAAATGCACCAATGGAGCATGCTATATGAAAGAATTATGACATGAATCCTTTTGTAAAAACTTTAGTTAAATCTTAAAAAAAAAATCCAGATTTTTTGTGTGTGGCAAATCTTAAACTGGGGTTAGATTCTGTAGGTACAATTGTAAAGTCAAGGTATCTCAGGATTGGAAGGAACCATATAAATTGTTAAATCCAATTCCTAACCAAGAACAATCTCTCTAAAATGACTCCCAAATGGATGGTCTTTATTTGATTACTTCTAGTGATAGGGAGCCCACAACCTCCCAAGGTAGTCCATTCCACTTTGGGGATCCTCTCATTTATAACATGTTTTTTTTTTTTTTATAGCAAGTCTAAAGCTACCAACTTTTGCTTTTAATTTTCTCCTCTGAGACCAAAAAGAAATAGCCAAATTCCTTTTCCACGTGAAAACCCTTCAGATACTCCAAGACACTTATCCTGCATATGCAAAGGTTTCTCTTTTTCAGAATAGTTTCTTTAACCACTGAATAGATTTAAGGTTCTTCATTGTCTTATTCACCTTCCTTTGGATGCTCTCACTTTATTTTCTAGAATGTGTTCAGAACAACACATAGCCCTACAGAAATGGTTTGCCCAGAGGTTTGCCTCAGCAGGGCTATCAGCTTCTAACATTGTATACTATGATTCTCTTTCACTTGTCAGGGAAATGTAGCCGTTTCCAGGTGAAACTTAGCCACTTGAATCCATATCATTCAACATTGTATCATGTTATTTGGCCCAAAGAGGGATACTGTCATTCAACATTGTATCATGTTATTTGGCCCAAAGAGGGATACTGTGAAATAATTCCAGTGATAAGATTTTGAAAGAAGCTAAGCATCATCACTTTCCTCTGCAAAGTTGCCAGGAAATCTTTGATCCTCACTGTCTTATGATTTCTCTTTTGAAAGAATTTTTTTTTGGTCAGCAGAGCAATCAATATTCCTTAACATTTAATCAACCCAAGTCTTCATTTCCTTATCTATAAAATGGAGGCGTTAATGTTGGTCCTCTTGATTCCAGAGGCAGGTACTTAAAAGATAAGAGATGGGAATGAGTTCCAAGAGAAAGTTTAAAACACTGTAAAAATTCAGAGTTACTATTTAAATATAGAGTAGTGATCTATATATAGTAACTTCTACCACTTTGGTTCATTTTTGCAGTTTAAGTATGCACGAGTGTGGGCTTTTGGTAGGGAAAAGACTTTCCTCCTAAAATTTCTGGTTTTTCTCCCTTATTTTGTCTTTTCTTTGTAAATAAATAGTACTTTCAATGTAATCTTAGGAGAGTAAATGCAAAGAAAGCCACATATAAAAATATTCATCAGTCTATCTTATGGATGGCTGCATTTATATGTATACACAAGGAGTGACACCTATGCAGAGAGAGCTGAGGAAGGCAGTGAGCTGAATGAATGAAAAAAAAATGAATGAAGGAAGGAACTTAGTCTATGAAGAGGTGAGTCAATGATTTTGATCATGCCACACATTTCCATTTTGTTTATAGAAGCCAGTCCCTGCTGTGGTAATGAAGAAGAACAGCCTCCTTGTTTTCTGAATGATGTTATTTGTTTACCTGCCAAACTACCTCGCATTTTCCCCAGGTCACAGACCAAAGCCCGTCTGGCTGCTTTCATATTATAAGAGTTATGCAAAAAAAAAAAAAAAAATCCTCCCAAACCCACCCATTCAAATGAAAGAAATAGGATCTTAAAATCCCAAAATAGTGTGGAATGGAAAGGTACACATCATGTCTGGCTTCTTTTTCCCCTTGTGGCAAAAGTGACTCAAAGTTCTTGATATTAATCCAGATAGATCAGTATGGAGTTTGGGGGAACTTGATTGTGAATAGCTTACCTTTTAATATACTAGATAGCTCTTTTAGCTATCTTAGATTACACAAATCTTTCTTTCTTCTCTCTTTGTTCTCTAGTATTATCCCTAAAAAAATTTTATAGGAAAAGTAAATATGAAAGGAATTCCTCTTCAGATCTATGATCCTATGAAGAGATCTAACAACCTCCTTAAAATTCTTTCTCTTGAATAACTGTTAATTGCTTTGACTTGCCCATACCCTTCACTTAAGTTGGTCTAGATGTGTGTACTTTATCTGGAGTTCCATAGAATTATTTTTTCAAGTTTTCTATATAGAGAACTGTTCAGTGGTAGCAAGGTGGGATGCTCAGTCTAAATTTAAATATTTGCAGTTAGTTTTAGAACAGCAATGATCAACCACTTATTAAGTGCTCACTACTATTATTGTTCTTTCTTGCTTTTTTCTCCAGAATTTAATTTGTTTCTTTGCTTCACTTAGAGATTAGTTTTAACATAGATTGCATTCAAAAAGGAATATATTTCTCGGCTGAAAATCAATTCCTCTTAGCTAGCACATCTTAGAAAAATGTTCATTTAGAATCTATTCATCTTGTTGCCACAAGCAAACACATAACCAACAGGAGAATTTTACCTGTTTTCTTTCTTTATCTTTTACTTTAAGAAAAAGTTCTGATTAACATATTTATTATAGTTATCTCAAGTATCTTTTCCTCTCCCCCTCCCAGGGAACAATCCCATTTAACAAATGGCACTTTTTTTAAAGAGGGAAAAAAATCACATCTTATCAATATATTTTAAAAGTTCAAAAACAGATGCAATATATAACACCTGAGGACCTTCCATTTTCCTGAAGGGATGATTTAGGGATGTCCTCTCATATTTCTCTATTTAAATCCACCTTGATCTTTATAACTTTGTTATATTTATTTTTCATTTTAAAAAATGTGTCATTCTTTCCATTTCCATTGTTGTAATTATATTTATGGTATTTTCTTGACTTTACTTACTTCAGTTCATGTAAATCTTTCAATATTTCTCTGTATTCATCATATACATCCTTTTTAAAAAAATACAATACAATAATATTCCATTATATTCATGTAATTTACTTAGCTATTCCCTAATTGACAAGTCATTTACTTTGTTTTCAATTCTTAGCTATCACAAAAATCATTTGCCAAACACTTGTCAGAGAATTTGATACAAAAATTCTCTTCCCCCTCAACTTAACCACTTAATTTCTTATTGTAGGTGCATTAATTTTGTCTGTACAGAAAATTTTAAGTTTCAAGCAATCATATTTATCTGTTTTATGTTTTATAATTGCCTCTACTTCTTGTTTGGTTAAGAATAGATTTACCCACAACTATAAGAGGTAGATAAGCTGCTTCTCTTCTAATTTTTTAATGGTATGATCTTTAATCTTAAGATCATATATTCATTTACAATATATTGTGAGATGTGGTATAAGATGTTAGTATGAGTATAATTTCTTCTAGACTGCTTTCTACTTTTCCCAGCAGTTTAAAAAAATCAAATAAGGAGGTTTTTTTCCCCCCTTAGATGATATGTTTTCCACTTTATTAAACATCGAGTTATTAAATTTTTTTGTTTCTAGTTTTCTTAGGTTTAGTCTTTCCCATGGATATTTCTCACTACTTTGTGTGTGTGTGTGTGTGTGTGTGTGTGTGTGTGTGTCTGTGTATATGTGTGTGTGTATTCAACTAAAGTCACATCATTTTTTGATGACAGTTGCTTTATAATATACTTTGAAGTATGGAAATGTTATTCTTCCTTCATCTCTGATTCTTTTTTTTTTTTATTCCCTTCGTAGACTTGCATATATAGTTTTTCCAAATGAATTTTGCTTGTATTTTATCAAGTTTTTATAAAGTAACTGCTTGGTAATTTGATTAGAATAGCAATAAACATATAAATTAAGTTTAGTAGTATGATCACTCTTATTATATTGACAAGGTATATCCATGAGTTCTAAATATTTCTCTAGCCATTTAAATCTTTTTTTTTTTTTTAATTTCCTTAAGGAACATTTTATAATTCAATCTATACAAGACTTTTGTATTCTTGGTAAGACAATTCTCTTAAATGAATTCTGTAATTCTTGGAATGGCATTTCTTTGGCTATTGTTTCTTCCTACATTTTGTTATTATTATAATGAGATGTTTTTGATTTGGGGAGATTTATTTTGTGTCTTATACCTTTGCTGAAATGAATAATTACATCAATCTTTGTGGATTCCTTAGAATTTTCAAATAAATTACCATATCATCAGCAAAAATAAATGGTTTTTATCTCTTCTTTACATATCTTTATTCCTTTGATTTCTTTATTTTGTCATTGCTGCTGCTAGCATTCCTAGAGATGTATTAAATGATATTTTATTGGAAAATGTCTTAGGACATTTTAATTTGCATATGATTGCTTTTATTTACATACTTTTTATGATATTAAAAGTGGCCCCTCATAGCCTATACTTTGTAGAGTGGGGTTTTGGGGGGAGTATTTATTTTATCAAAGCGTTTTTTTTCTACAACTGTTATGATCATATAATTTGGAATGTTTTGGTTTTTAATGTGATTAATTATATTGATTGTTTTTCTACTGTTGAACCAGTCTTACATTCATAGAATAAACCTCACTTCATTATTTTCCCTCTGAGGACTACTTTGGGTACATCCCAAAGATTTATGTATCTTGCTTCATCATTATAATTTTCTTTTACACAGTTATCATTTTTTCTGTGATTTGTTCTTTGATCCTCTTATTATTCAATATTTCATTGTCAAATCTTTAAGCCTTTATCTTTTGGTCCATGAACCAAATATTTTTGTTGTGTTATAGTCTATAAGAATGTATAGACCACTTTTGCATATGTGTGTATATGTATGTGCATATACATACATGTTTGTGTGTATATATCTACACACAGTAAATATATATGTACAATACATATATGCATATACATCCTATTTGTATGTATGTGTGCATGCATGCATGCACATATGTGTATTTATGCAATATTTTGGTGCTGTGGTACATGACCAATTTTTGTAAAAATTCCATGTGGTGTTGAGAATATATATATTCTTTTGTTGCCCCATTTAGAAGACACCATAACATTTTTAACTTGAGTTTCTCCAGAAATTTGTTCACTTTCATAATTTCCCTTTTGTTTATCTTTCTGTTAGACATATACAAAACTGCAAGAATATTGAAATCTCCTCTCACTACTGTGTTATTATATATGTCTTCTTGTAGCTTAGATAATGTTTCCTTTATGAATTTAGATGTTAATGTATTTGAGAATATAAATTTGTTGTTTATCCAGTTTTCCTTTCTGGAAGTTTATTTTTGGTTTGCACCTCCTGGGGTTTTTTTTTTTTTTTTGATTCACTTGATGCATAGTTAATTTTTTTCTATCACCTCAATTTTATTTTGTGGATGTTTTTGTTTTTATAATGTATTTATTGTAAGGAAACAGCCCGAAGATTTTGTTTTCTTATTCAATTTGTCATACTTTTTCTTTTTATCTGATATTTAATCCATTCACATTCAAAGTTATTGGAGTTAGGTTTATATTTTCCTCCATATGTCTCTAATATTGGCATTTCCCCAAATTATTATTTTTCCCTTTTCTGTTGTAAGTACAGTACTATGTTTCTTTAGTTAATTTACCTTGATTTTTAAAAAAAATAATTCTATTCGCATCTCTTTCCTCATCAATTCTGATCTTTTCCTTTTACTTGTTATCCCTTTTCTTTTGAGGTTTTACTTACTTATTCCTTTTTCTTTCATGCTTTTATCTTGTAATATAATTCTTTCTCCATTTTTTCCCTTCTCAGTAAGTAAATTCACTCTTCCTCTCTTTTCCTTTAACTAGACCTGTTCATTAGTTTTAAAAATTTTATTGTATTTGTCCCTTTCCAAAAATCATTTCCTTCACTCTCTTCATTATCCTTCTTTTCTTTCTGTCTATTCCAGAACATCATTCTCTGATTCATGGTCCCTATAATTATCTAATCTTTTTTTTCTGTATCCTTTATGCTATCAAAGCTTCCAAAGTATCCATTCTAGATTATTCTCTCTGGGTGCTTTCTTTTATTGCCTGGTAGGACTTGTTCCTTTAGATTCTCCTTTATTTTCTGTGTGGTTCACTCCTAGAACAATTCCATTTTTTGTGAATGTCAGAGAGAACACTGATCCATGATAGAGCCCTTCCCCCTCCCCCCACTTCCCAGATTTATTCAGTCCACTACTGATCTATATACTGACCTTGGTTATCTTTCCCAAACTAGCTTTCATATGTTGCAAAAATTCCTTGAGTCCGTGCTTTCCCACTTTCTTAGGTGCCAGGAGTAGATGAGTAAACTTTTCAAGGACTAAATCTCTCAAATCACATTCAGTACAAAGTCCCCATTCCCTTTATAGACCATTTCTCTTCACACATAAAAGTATTCAAAAGTGGAACCCATCCAAACACCAAAACAAGACCTTCTTCCCTGACCTTTTTTATTTTCCTTCCCCTCCCCATAACCCATCACCCATAGGCTCATCTCTTTTTGATGCTACAGGGATCTCTTACCCCTACTTGCTAGTCTTTGATTTAACTCCAGCAAATGGTACATTCCTTTCTTTCCCCCTTCTTCCTTCCTTTCCCCTTTATCTACCCTTTCGTGTTGTAATGTTGTCTACCAAAAACAAAGCAATGATTCACTGTTAGGCGTGTGTTAACAGATGTGCATAATGTCCTATGCCCACCTTTGCACTGTTACATCCTCCAGACTTCTGCCTTCACCCCTGATTGCTTCTATACATTAACTGTTCTCTCTGTTGCCAGACTTTGCTGTCTTTGACTGCTGCATTCTTCACTCCTGCTTTTTTCTATTTTGGGTATTAAAGAAGCAAATAATCTCTTCACCTTTAATTTTCTTTCTAAATTTTTTTTCAAATGCCTTTTAAAAAATTGAACATTTTTTCATGTAGGTTAAGACCACATTTGTAGAGTAGGTCACCCTGGGCTGCATCTTAAGTACCATTGCTCTTCAAAACACATTATTTCATTACTTCCTATATTTTCTGAGGGGTACAGAATATCATTTCATTATTGAAATTTCCTTTCTTTTGCATTTGAAGATCTAATTACTCACAGAACTTGTTTCTGAGTTGAATTGTTAAATTTAATCACAATATGTCTTGGAATTTGCAGTTTTGAGTGTTTTTTTTTTCATAGAAGCAATCTGTGAACTTTATTTTCTGAAATTCTGGCAAGTTCTCTTCTATTATTTCTTGCTTTATGGTGTTAAGATTTTTCGCTTGTCTGTTCTTTTGGAAGACCTATTATTATGAAATTGTCTCGTGTACCCTGTTTTTAAAATCACATGTTTTGTTTACATAGCACATTTTATTTTAAACTTTTAAAAAAATTTTCTCTTCTCCTATATTGTTCTTTACTTCTGCATGTTTGCATTCCTAATCGATTGTTCTCTCTTTGTTTTCTTTGGTAAACTTCCCATTGAAGATTTTAGATTTCCTATTCTGCCTGTTATTTTCACTGTGTAGACAATAAATATGCTCTTATAATTCTCATTTCTCTTTTGAATCATTCAGAAAGAATATGTTGTGGTTCCATTTTTCTCCTCACATTCCAAATGGTCCTCTGTCTCATTAAGTGTTGAATCATTATCCTTTGTCTTGTAGTACTTATTTACAAATGATTGAACTTGTTTACTAGATCTAAAAGCCATATTTCTTTTTGTTGTTAATGTTTTTCCTGATGCTTTATTTGCTTACGTTCATGATTTTGAGCTTTCTTCTTCTTGAGAACTTTGGTCATTTCAGTCTTTCTGCTTCATGATTTTATCCTATTCACTTTCTGATTCTCTCTTCTGATGGTGGTTTCCTTTTAAAGTATCTCAAACTCCTATTATGCTGGGCAATTCACAGTTTATCAATGTAGTTTTCTAATCCAGGCAACTTTTAAGTAGTCAGAACTGGTCCCCTCTAAGTGCTGTGTCTTCCTTTAGGCTTGGTGGAGTGTTGTACATTGTCTCATACTTATGTATGTGCAGATGATATCCAGTCCTATATTGTCCTGGCATCCTGTCCCTCTTTGTCTGTTTCTTAGGATACCAGCAGTTCATAGAGCTATAATACTGGTGCTGTGGAGTTATTTGTCCTGGTACCAGAAGTTTAGAACTTTATAGTATTGTTACTACAAACCTGTCTACTCCAGTAATAGTGATTAGAGTTCTGCAGTGCTGGTACTACAAGGTTGTGGTCCTTGGCAGGCTTTTGCTCCTGAAAGGCTGTAACATTACTGGTTGTCCGTTCCCACCTGGGCACATTTCTGCAACCTGGAACCCATGTCTCATTAATTTAGAAAAGGGAGCAGGATTGAGATATGAGAGTAGGTTTCTTTTTAAGTCTCTATTAGCTCCTTGGATCTACTAGATCCTTGCTGCTGCTAGGGTGAGAGGTGAGAAAGAGGTGTTGAATGAGCAATGAACATCCATTATTTTTTTAAAACTTTCTTTTGAATTCTGGATGTCTTAGGTCATGGAATCGGTTGAAGTTGCTTTATTTTTGGTGTATAATTTCCATTTTGGAGAGGTTTGAGAGATAGTGGGGATCAGAGAAAATGTCTAATTCTCTGTCTTGTTGTTCATATAACCTGGAACTTATCCCTTTACATTTATATATGTAACTACCAAGTAATCTGTCTTGTCACTCTTTCCCAGTCGTTGGGCATAGCAGAAGTGGTACTGTCCAAGAGTCCTTAGATATGAATTGTTGCCTTGGCTTTGCCATTAACTTCCTGAATTTTATATATATGTATATGTATATATATATATATATGTATATATATATAATGTAATATATATCAGCAAATTGATTCTCAGAAAGTATATATGTATACATTTATATATATATATATATATATATATATATACTTTCTGAGTATATATGTGTATATATATACATATGTGTGTGTGTGCATATATATATATATATATATATATACATATATACTTTCTGAGAATCAGTTTGCTCCTCTAAAAATAAAAAGGCTGGATTAGATGATGATGTCTAAGCACTTCTCAGGGCTGAGATGCTATGATTATATATCTATCCCTTGAACAATACTAGAAAGGAAACATGATGGAAGAACTGGCCATTTACGTCTTGATTTCTCTATCCTTCATATCTCTACTAGTTTATAATTTTATATTTTATAACATTTTTCGCAGTGAGATAAGAGCCTATAAAAGTCTTCAATTAACAAGGAATAAATTGAAAATTCCATGCAGGTTAAATATAGACTACTGGTTTTGTGTAATTAAACCACACTTCATGAATTCCAAATTGGCAACTTTCCTTTAATTCATAGGATCATAGACTTTGAATTGGAAGGTACTTGGAAGATCATGTAGGCCAACCGTTTCATTTTATAGCTGAAGGAATTGAGCCCAGAAAGTTAAAGGTCACTTGCCCACGGTCATACAGGTAGTAAGAAGATGAAGCAAGACACAAATATATACTCTCTGACTCCAAATCCAAACCTCTTTCCACTGTGAACATCATGTTGCCAGGAGACATTGTGGGAAATCTCTTGAATTAGAATCAAGAAACATGGTTTCATATTACAGCTCTGGTGCTTGCTCTGTGGCCATGACAAGTCACTACAGCAGTCTTGGCATCAATTTTCTTATCTGCTAAAAAAAAAAGTAGGGGATAATAATATTTGAACATTTTATTTTTCAATCTATTTTTTCTCTGATTTGTAAACCTTAAAGCAACTTAGACATGTGAGCTTTGGTTTTAATATTTGTAGCATTACAGGTATGAGTAGTCTCTTTTCTCAGGGTACTTGAGTTTGACTTTATTCAGACTGTGAAAAAAAAAGAAAAATGTATTATATATAAATGATATATATTACATATATATAAATTTATTGTATATGTAAATGGAATAGCAAACTGTACATAATAAATTTTCAGTTTCATGTGCAATCATCTTTTATTATACTATATCATAGAAGTACTTGTTTTATCCCATACATTAAAAATAAAATAAAGGAAAAAACCCAAAATAATAAAATATAATAACTGGACAAAATGATAGTGTATAGGCTCACTGAATCTTGTGATTGGAAGACCTTTCTTGCCTGACCAAGAATCTCTTCTACAATATTCCCTACAAGTGTGTGTCAAGCCTCCACCTTAACAACTTTAGTCATAGGGAAGTCCTTTTTGGGGCAGCTTGAACTGTATGGAAATTTTTCATTATTTCAAGCTGAAAGCTGCCTCTGTGTAACTTCTACTTATTGGTCCTTGTTATTTCTGTTGAGGTTAAGCAGAACAAATGTAATCCCTCTTTCACTTACCAGTCTTTTAGATATGTTAAGATAATTATAATCTCCTGCCTTCTTTTCCTTTGCGTAACACTTCCAATTTCTTTAGTTGATGTTCACATAGCCTGGTCTCACCATTCTTGCCCCTTTTCTCTGGACATATTATAGCATGTCAGTGACCTTCCAAAATGTGTATCCAGTATTCCAGATGTGATCTGATGAGAGCAGTGTAGAGCAAGATCTCATCCCCACCTCCAAATTGTCTTCATTTTTAGTAACATAACTTACAATGTAAGTAAAACTTACAATTACTATTGTGCTTCTGAGGCACAAAATCTACTAAAATCCCCAGGTCATTAGTCAAATGAACTCCCTTCTAAAAACAGCTACTATTTATACAGTGATTAAAGGTTTGTAAAACACTTCCTATATATTATCTTTTATGTTCCACACAATAATACTGTTAGCTATGTGCTATTATGATTTCTATTTTACTACTGAGGAAATTGAGCCTGGGAGAGACTAAGTAATTTACCTAAGATTATACAATTAGTAAATATCTGAGGCAAGATTTGGTCCGTCAGTTATGCCATATAGCCACGTCTCCACTATCTTTCTAGTGGAATGATAGATTTTTTGAATTGAAGAATTGTCATTCCCTTTATTAGTAAATTAGTAGAGTCTCCACTAAAGTGTCAGTTTTCTAGGAGAAAATTTTACTGTTTAATTTTGAGCTTTAACGGTCCAATTTACTTACATTTTATTCTATAACTTAAATAGAGATATATTATTATGAAAACACATCTCTCTCTTCCTCCACCCCCTCTTCTTAGTCTGGAGCCCTTACTACTGTAGACCAGGATCTGGTTTCCTGCAGCTCTCAGAAAAATTAAAAATAACATCTAAAAAGTGATTTAGGTATAGGTGAAAGTGAAGATACCAAGAATACTTCTCTCTTTCTAACAAGGTCTTTTGTCAAAAGGTAGTCTGTAGGAAATGCTCAGCTATTTTGAATAGTTCTAAATTAATTTAAAATATGACATTTTAATTCCTTGACCCCAAAATCTTGTTTGTTGAATATGAACATCAATGTTTTATAGTGTACCAAAAGTTTGAGGTTTTGGCTGGGTATGGGGGCAGTTTGTCCTTAGGATGGGTGTGGAGGAAAGCTAATGCATTAAGTCCCTGTCTAAGAGGGAGTGGTGAATTAATCAGTTTCTATTTACAAAGATACCCCCTGATGAATGAAGGAAAGATTGTGTGTGTGGGGGGAGGGATGCTGAATTTGGCCCTGAATTCGATTACCTTAATGTTCTTTTCTCTGATCTCTCTGAGCTGTTTTCTATGGCTTCCTTAGGGCTTCAAATGTGGACATGGTAATTGAAAACAAATTTAGCATGTTTCAGGCCATAAAGTCTCCTTTCAGCTTGATCACTAGCTATGCGGTAGATATGTCTGTTTTTAATTTCCAGTGATGTGAGAAATATAGAATGACTTGATTCTTAATTTAGAAGATTGAGAGAGGAACAGAGGGAGGGAGAGAGAGAGCAAGAGAGAGAGTGAGTGAGTGAGAGAGAGAGAGAGAGAGAGAGAGACAGAGAGAGAGAGAGAGAGAAGCTATTTAAGTTTGAGCTTCTGTTCCTATTTTGTGATTCAAAATGTGCCTTTAAAAATTGTACAATCGATGAGGCTTATGTGCCCCTATAATGACAAAAATATACATGAGTGCAGAATTGTGGTATACTGAGGTGCTTAATCAAGCAAGCATTTGGGCACTTTTTTATGGGCACCTTGGAAATGTGGTCACCTCTGCATGGAATAGGGCATCTGAATTAAAAGGGCACAGCCAACTGAGACACAACCATTTAGAACAGGAAGTCTGAGAATACTTATACAATTGAAACTGCAGGGGGATTTCAGGGAGGCAGAGTGTAATTATCTAAATTGAAAGAGGGCCAAAGTGTCAGGGGGAACAGCTCTTTGTCATGAAGAAGGGACACTGTGATCCTGAATAGTGGCAACTGCTCTAAACTGAAGGGTTTAGATCTCACCAGGAAGTCATGCTCGTGACATCTTTGAACTATTCAGGAGAAATGCTTATTCTTTTGGTACATACATCAAGCCCTGAACTACATTGCATGATACCATTGTTGATTGCCTAGTCATCTGTTGATGGCAACATGCCTTTGATGTTTGATGTTGAGGATAGAGTGGGTGGTAATAGAGACTTCTCCATTTTTGTCTTTCCTGCAGGAGGATAGGTGGAGAAGTTTTAAATGCATTTGTTTGCTATTTTTCCCCCTTTGAAAGGGCCCTTAATATTCTCAGAGAATCTTTTTAAATCTTTCTATTTGCAAAATAGGATGGTTTTTTTTTTAACGTGCCTTATTAGATACGTTTCCAATCAAAATGATACCAATGGAACGTGGAACTTTAGGCTATACACAGAACATAGGATTAAGATCTTAGAGGCACCTTAGAGATCATCTTTCATTTTATAGATGAGGGAACTGAGGCCATGAAAGGCTAATCAAATTTGTCAAAAATCAAACAGCTAGAACATTGAATGGAGCCAAGATAGGACCAGCTTCTCTGCTTCTAAATTCGGTGTTCTTTGTATTTTCAATCAGTGAATCAGTCAAACAATAAACATTATAAAGTACTGCCTCTGTGCCAGGTACTATGCTAGGTGTTGGGCACTGAAAAGACCAAGAAATAATCCTTCCTCCTAAGGAAATTAGCAACCTGCCACCTTTCTAGAACTTCTCAAAGTTTAGGTGGACCTATTCAGATCATACTAACCTTTTGATGAGATGCCCTTATTATGTTATATCCCTTAATAGTTTTATTAGGGTGATGACTGTCCACATTTTTTTTTATCTGTGTGTGGTTAATCAGTGGAGAAACCTCATCCTCCCAGAGTAAAAGTCACTGTAAAACTTAAGTTCTTGACCTCAAACATTGAGTGCTGAGGTGGGGGATGTTTACAAGCTTCATTGTATCACCTTTAGAGACTAATGTGAGTCATGTTAAGATGAGTGAATTGTACGGAATGACATGAACCCTTTAATGCTAACTCAAAAACATTTCTGTAAGTGCTTTAGGTTTTGCAAACTATTTTCCCTAAAATAGATCTGTAAGGCAGGTAATAAAAATATTAGTATTTTCATTTGAAATGAAGAAACCTGAGTCTTAGAAATATAAAATGATTTATTGAAGGCTATCCAGCTGGTAGGTATTGGCATCAGAATTTGAATTCAGGTTTTTTTTTTTTTATACTGAATATGGTATATATTCTTTTCATTATATGACACTATCTTCAATGAAAGATATTTTATTATCATTATTTGTTTTGAGAAGAGTTAAATTCTAATTAGGTTATTGTAAGTATTAGTTTCTAATTTGATGCCTCTTCAATTAATACTTATATAACTGACTTTTGTGTCTTAGAACACAGATAGTGGAATCATTGTGTGTGTATATATATATGTGTGTTTTAAAAATGAACTCTATGTCATTTTTTATATTAAAAGTTAAATGCAGATTTTTGGAACCACATATGCTTGCCAAACAAATAAGAACATTCCTCCTTTCTCAGTGTCTATATAGAAATTTTAAGTTTGGGATGAAATATTTCTAGGCCTGTTGCATCTGTACAGTGTTACAGTTGGAAATGAATCAACTTTCTAAAATCCTGAGCTGTGCAAAGTAGTTTCTAGCATTTTTGTTTATGTGTATGTGGGGGAGGAGGGTCAGGAAGTTCACTGAAGTACAATTTGATTTTAGTAAAATTCACAATTTTTTTCAGCAAATTGCCTTTTTGAACTTCATTTTTTTTTCCAGAGATAAACATTCCCATGTTTCTGATTTTCTGAAATGAGTTTTAAAGAATATCAGCTAACATTTATGTATTATTTTAAATTTTGTAAAGTATTTGATATCCACTTTTTTATTTGTGTCTTCTTGTATCTCTGTGAGATAAGTACTACAAGTAATAATAGTATCCATATTTTACAGAATGAGGAAACTGAGGCTGTGAGAAGTTAATAGCAAGTTAACAATCGCTTACATTACCAGTAGGTACAGAGGCAAGATGTGGTTCTTCCTAATTCCTCAACCTAACAACTTGTCTATTAAATGCTTGTTTTCTTGCCAGTTTGACTATGTTTTGATAGATCCAAAGCATAACTAGTTGATGGTGACTCTGTTTCAGAGAAGTAAGAAGCAATGATTATGTAGTGGAAAGAATAATGAATTTGAGGAACCAAAGAAGAATCTGGGTTCCATCTCTATTTCTAACTTACTAGCTGTGTGCCCATGCATAAGGCTCTTAGTTCCATCATCTGTAAAATCAGAATAATGAAACTCATACTACCTATGTCACAGGTTGTTGTGGAGAAACTGTTCTCATAAATTGGGAAACACCACGAAGTATAACTTTTATCACTAGGCTCTGAGCTGGGATGTGGGGTTGAGAGGGTAGTAGTATTCTAAGCTATAACATACAGAGGAGAAAAATAAAGGACACATTTTTATTTCATTATGTTTTAAAACTTTTCCTTATTAAAACTTGAAAAACCATGATCCCTTTCATGGGGAGAAAAAATTTTATATAAAGAGAAAAAATATTTTATATGAAACCATGGCTCTTTTATGTACACCTTTGTGTTTTTTAAAACATATAATCCATTTAACATAGATGTACCAAAACTCTCCTCTTTCTCTGTGCCTCTTCCTGAACATCCCTGTGATCTCTTCTGTTTGATGTAATGACTTTCATAAATGTCTGCATTTTTAATGCTAGAATATTCTGCTATCCATAGCACATAGGAATTTGATTTTTATGCTGAAGCCTTAAATGGATCATCCTTAATACAAAAGAGGATAGTTTTCAAACTTTATATAGATCACACAATATTCCTAGGAGGAGGTTGATCTCTGTTTTCTTGACCAGATCTCCCCCCCCCCCCCAAATAATTCTTATGACTTTTGAATAAGAAAACCTAAGTTCAAATTCTGGTTCTGATGTTTACTTATTGTGTGTCCCTGAACAACTCAATTAATCTCTTTGGTTCTGGGTTTCCCAATATGTGAAATGAGGGGATTGGTTTGGATAATC
This sequence comes from Antechinus flavipes, assembly GCF_016432865.1. NCBI lineage: Eukaryota > Metazoa > Chordata > Mammalia > Dasyuromorphia > Dasyuridae > Antechinus > Antechinus flavipes. The sequence goes on along the minus strand of NC_067399.1, from coordinate 237,919,610 downwards.
TCTTTTCCAATTTTCACTCTATTGATCCTTTGTGATGACCTATAGGATCATTCTTTATACTTTTACTTATATAAATTGTCTCAGTCTGTCCAATGGAATTGATATTTTATTGATATTTTGGAATTATATATTATATATATATATAATTATATATTATGAAATTGATATTTTGTGTCCAATTTTACTGATATTTGTAGCTGAGTTTATCAGAAAAGTTTCATCTGAAATATAAGATACATTGTTCTATATTGTTCTGTAGGTAAAATCTTTCAAACGTAGACTAAATGGTTCCAGTTGTTGCCTAGGTTGCCCTAGGTTGTGAAACTTTGTTATTATGTGGAAACTTTGTAAATTGCATTGGTGGAACCTAGGAGTGAGTTGTTACCCTTTCAATCCATGTTTCTCCATTATATGTGATTTGCCTATGGATTTCAATTCAGTAGAAGAAAAAAATTTCCTAAAAACTTAGAGATGTCCAAAAATATTATGGGTAACTCAGAACATAGTGAGTTTCCCCATTATTGGATGTCTTCTAGTAGTAGAGATGTGATCAGGTTTTTTTTTTTTTTTGTTTTGGGGGGGGATATTATAAATAGAATTCATACATTAGGTGAAATGTTGTTGGGCCAAATTCTCTTCAAGTTTCCTTCTAAATATTGTGATTCTACAAATCTTTGAAAGCCTTTGATTGGACTTCATTGTTAGAAAGATGAATAGAACTTGAGTTTTGGTCAAATGGTCAAATAAGTTTGTGTTTTAAAAAAAACCAAAATTTCATTGATCTTTAATTTTTATAAAGCCTACACTTCCCAAGCTATACCTTCCACTATTACTCCTTCCACTGTCATTCACCATAACAAAGAATAAATCATAGAGGAAAGTTTTCAGAAAAACTAACTAATATGTAGAAGAATTCTAATTTTCTCTTTAGTATTTCACAACTACAGTCAACCATATCTTCAAAGAAGGATGGGGAAGTGCCTTCATCTTATCTATTCTTTGGGGCCAATCTTTGTTATTATTTTTAATTATATGAAATTATGATTTATAATATAACTATAACAATTCTCAAAATGTATTGTTTTGTAATTGTAGTTATTCCCATTTCCATTACTGTAGTAATTTTAAGTATTGTTTTTATGGTTCCATTTACTTCATTCTGCATCATTTCTTATGTCTTCTCATGTTTCTCTGAATTCATCATATATGTTATTTCTTCTATTATATTCATGTACCACAACTTGTTAGCTATTTTCTAATTACCAGCTATCTTTTTTTGTTTCCAGTTGGATGAGTTTTGAATGAAATTGTTGTAAAGTTTAAATGGGTTTTAGAAACTTCATTTTTTTTGTTTGTTTTTAACTTTCTGGTCTCCTTTTCAGAAATTGATAAGATAGACTTGCCTTTTTCTTCCCTCACACTTTTTAGAGTTCTTTACTTGTGTCTTCTTTACATTTTTTTTCATGTAGAATCTTCATTTATGTCCTCCTAAAATGCTTCATTAAGGCTTGAAGATGACCTTCGTTTCTTAAAATCTTATGATAGACATTACACTGGAAGTATTTCTCAAGGTATCCTCAATACAGAACAGGGAAATATTAATCACAACAGACATTTTCTGATGCCTGTTGTTTTTACTTTAGTTTTGTTTTTTGCAGTGCATTGTTCATTGTTCTAGATATTGGGCCGGGGAGGGGGGGGTGGATACAAAAAGCTGACATAGGCCTAACTCTTAAGGAACTTGCAGCCTAATTATGGTGGAACAATAGATTCAGGCTACTTATTAGACTCCAGGATCAGTTTTGACAATTTAATATATCCATCTTTGATTTAATTTAATATATCCTTCTTGTTCTCTTTCAGAAAACAAGCCAAAATTCCAATTTTATTAAGACCCTTAGTTCTAAAGAGTCTCTTGGCCTCTTTTAAAATGAATGAGCTCACTGATCATTGCTTTGAACAATTTTCCTATCTTTATGGAGAGGGCAGGTTGAGGGGAGAGAGCGAGGAAATAATTTCTTTAGGCTGAATAGTAAGGACTTCTTATTCAATCTCTTTGTCTATTGTCATTATATCCTGAGAACTTTAAATTCTATGGCTTTTCATTTGAATGCTTCTGTTGTGGAACTCTAAATGACTTTTGGAAGGATTTTGGAATTGACTAGATGGCACAATGGATAGAGCACTAGCCTTGAAGTCAGAAGGATCTGAGTTCAAATTTGACCTTAGACACTTAGACACTTAACACTTCCTAGCTGTGTGACCCTTGGCAGTTAACCCCAATTGCCTCAGCAAAAGAAGAAAAAAAGAAGGAAGAAAAAGAAGAGTTTTAGTCTCACCTCTGTCATTGACTAATTATGTGCCTATCTCTTCTAGCTATAATATTCTAAAATTATCGAGCACTTCCAATGTCCTATATTGAATATTTCTGCTTTACTAAAAACATAGGACTGCTTCACAATTATGTTGTCCATCTTTCTCATTTAATCTCATTCCTTTCTCATTCACTCAAGTAGTACTGATTTCATTTTTGATTTATTTCATTTTTAGGTAATCAAATCATTCTTTAGACAAAAAGCTCTCACCAAGGTTAGATGGCTTTACTCATTCTGAGTGCTGCTTAGAGTACTGAAAGAGATTGTTATTGCATGGCAAATTGTACAATATAAGCTTTTTGAGGACAGTTACTGTTTCATTTTTGTCCTTGGATTTTCAACACCTACTACTAGGCACAAGTTTAAATTTAGCAAATATTTATCAAGTGCTTATGAAGTTCATAGCACTAAATGAGAGGGTAGGGAGGATAATTTCTTTGGGTCACAGTTTTGCCATCTACAAAATGGTGGAGAGGTATTAAATTGATGTCCCTTCCTGCTTTAAATTTGGTCCTATAATCTATAATAAAATGTAATTCTCTTAAAAGCAAGTTTAATTTCTTTTATCCCCAGCATTTAGCTCAATACCTGGTAAATTTTGAATTATAAAGCACTCAGCACAGAATTTTGTAAAAAAATGTGCACCTAAATTTTTTAAAAATTGAATTAAATTGAAATTTTAGAAGCCATTCAAGTCACTTCCATGAAGGAACAATTTTCTCACACAGAGATTCATAGAAAGATCACTCTCATTCTTACAATTTTCCATTCACTGTTTTCTTTGAGGAATTCACTTGTTTCCAAATCCTTCATTATCCTGGGCAGAACCATCTCTTCCTAACCTTACTGATCAAGACACACAAAAAAATAAAAACTATCTGGTCCTCTATGAAGTAGCTTAAAGGGCATGATTCAGAGATCACTAAGTCTCATCCTAATCTCACTGTGCCTTAACTTCCTTAAGCACATAATACTATTGTGCATAAGAGGATAAAGCTTTTGATAGTGGAAGAAAGAAATGACATTATGCCATCAGAATTTACTTTCTGCATTTGTTGTTCTATTACTGTCAGCATCATCTAAAACTTTTAAGAGCTAGGGTGAAAAAAAAATTTGCTTTCCTTGGACACCAACCTAAAAAACACTACAAAACTACCAATTTTACCCATCTGATTAACTGATAATATAAACAGATAGCATATTCCAGTTGATGTGCTATACATGTAGATTTAGATTTTTGTTTTTTATTCTCCACTGCTTATCTAATTGTATATTATGCACTTAATCGTTTGTGGTGGGTGTCCCATTAGTGGTAGATTTTGCAAATCATTTTAGTTATCACTTGATTTTAATCCATTTCCAACCTCTCTCTTCATGATTTTTTTTCTTTAGATGAACCCACAAAGAAAAATTTATATACTTCTGTGGTGTGTTTATACTACAGATATGTAAATATCCATGTTTGTTCATAATTAGGAAGCTGAGCTGAATATGAATTCTTATGAATACTATTTACATGTGTGTGTATAATATATGAGCCTATGTTTGTTTATGGAAAATTGGTTCAACAAAATACCATTTATTGTTATAGGATTAGAGATTTCAGAACTGGATAACAACTAAAAGATATCTAGAATATTGCCCCCTCCTCTTATGGAGAAATATCTGTCCAAGCTCATGGAACTGGTTTCCTAGCAAAGCCTCAAGACTTTGGCCTTAGAACTTTTTCCCATCTCTCCCATTGTTAACTCTCTAATTTGACTGTCTTTTTAGGAAGATTACTTTTTTCCTTATAGTACAATAATGTTTGTTTTGGTTTTTTCAACAGCTTCATGGTTACATGGAGAACAAACCCCTGGGCCTTCAGATCTTCATTGGGACAGCAGATGAAAGGATACTTAAGCCGCATGCTTTCTATCAAGTCCACCGGATCACAGGGAAAACAGTCACCACAACTAGCTATGAGAAAATTGTGGGCAACACCAAAGTGCTGGAAATCCCACTGGAACCAAAAAACAACATGAAAGCAACGTAAGGTCTCAGGAACAATGAATGACACTAATGATATGAGAGAGAGGCTTGACCCTTTCTCTACTAGACTGTAAGTTCTTTGAAGGCAGGAACTGTATCTGGTTTCAGGAATTTGAAGGGCTGTCACAAGGATGAGGGATTATATTGAAGAGGCCAATGGAAAGATAATCTGGCTCTAGTGGCAGAGAACCTGAATTTAGATTCCATCTCTTACACTTTAATGACTGTGTGACTTTGGGCATGTTATTGAACCTGACTTTCTTATTATGTAAAATGAGGAGAACAGGACTTCTGAGTTCCTTTCCAGTTTGAGATCTATGATCCTTTGTTCTTCTTAGCTCTAAAGGACATGATGAAGAGCAATGAATAAAAATTATAAAGAGGCAGATTTGGGGGTCAATATACAGTGAAAAACAACTTTCTAAATATTGGAACTTTTTAAAAGCTTTGGTCCAAACTTGAATGCCTTAGAGCTAAGCTGACTGGCACTAGAGATTTTTAGATAGAGCCTGTGGGACCACTTTTCAAGATGTGCTGGAGAGGAGTCTTTTTAAATTTCAGGGTGAAATAAGCAAACTCTGAAAAACCTTTCCAATTCTCAAACTCTGTGATTCTAGAATCTTTGTATCTTTTCCAGTAGCTTGCATGACATTCTGCATAGCTGTTTATATGTGCAGTTGCATTGAGCTAAGGCAGGCTGGTTAGAGGTTCCAAGTTGTTAAGTGAAGAATGTATTCTTGTATCAATTTTTCTGTATTCTATCAAGAAATTTTAGACTTCAAGGAATGGGTGATAAAATTGGGGGGAAAAGTTCCCTAAAGGAATACTTTTCTTATCATTATTTTATTTAAATTGCTTTGTAATTTTTATACCAATGTAAATTAAGGGCTGAAATTTATGGATACCTGGGAATTTCTTTCTCTGTTGTGCCTGTAGAAACATTTAGATTAAACATAAGAACTGTTTTTAGCCGTGACTGATCTTTAATACTTGGTAAGACACATAGTGGTTGCAAATGGTGTTCTAAGCCCCATGCTTTGTCTTTGTCAGCATCGACTGTGCTGGAATCCTGAAGCTTAGGAATGCAGATATTGAGCTGCGAAAAGGAGAGACAGACATTGGGAGAAAGAACACAAGAGTGCGCCTAGTTTTCCGTGTGCATATCCCAGAATCCAGTGGGAGGATTGTCTCTCTGCAAGCTGCATCTAATCCTATTGAATGCTGTAAGTAGAGTTCGATGTTGTTTGTTATTTCTATTTCTAGATCCTTATTACACATTACATACCTCTGGTCATTCTGATGAGTCATAGATATAATTCTCAATATTTCGGTAGTACATGGCAATTTATAACACTCTTTAAATACATCATAGAGGGCCAAATGGATTGGAAGGAATTTGCACTAAATTTTGTAGTTAGAAATTTGTTTGACTAGTTCTGTTCTTTAGTTTTAAGGATCTTGCAAAAGGTATTATTCTTCCCTAGATCTCAGTTTCTTCATCTGTAAATTCAGAATTAGTGTTATATTATTCTATAGTCCATTATTTCCTTTGATCTTCATAACAAATCATTAATGTATATTTGAGGGTGGAGTGAGAAGTGAGCATAGCATAAAAGGAAGGAGCTAGATTAGAGGTGGGGAGATTTGGATCTAAATTCTGGTTCTGATTCCTATTAGCTCTGTGCCCAAATCAGCCTCTCATTCTCAGCTTTCTCATTTGCAAAACAGGTAAGAGAATCTGTGTAGACTCTACCATGTCTTACTGCTGATGAGAAAACCAAGGGTAAAGAGAATAAACAATGTTCTCTCACAATGATAGAGGTTGAATCCTTTAAGTATTTTCTCTGGGATTATTATTTTTTTTATTCATAGGTGATTTTCTTGGTAGAAAAAAAGCAGATCTCCAGTTGCATTTTAAAAATCCCACAAAACCTTTCATAGGTAATCTATTGTATTGTTAGTCATCTTTGTGTTTACCAGAGCTCTCATGTTTTTATTCAAAGACATAGTTTTGTTCTTGGATATTGTAATCATAGCCTGAATGAACTCTTTGTTCTTTGTATACATTCTCTAGTTCTTTTCAGAATCTTTTAAAGCCAGGGTGTATCTGGTCCAGTTGACTAAAATCATATTTATGTTTTGTCCTATCCAAAAGATTAAGCTTGAGTCCACCTACACAGAAATACTGTACAAAACAAAACAACCAAGTAAATGAAAATCTGGTTGAATTTGTTCCAGTACCCATTAATTTGAAAATAGTCCAAGATTTGACAAAATGTAACTTATATTCAGAATTATCAGTGGTTTGATTCTAGTGTGTAGTGAAAAGAATACTGGACCAATACTCAGGAAACCCAAGTTCTAGTTCCAATTTCCTCTCTGTACTAGCTACGTAAATTTGGGCAAGTATTTTCCCTTCTCTTGGACTTAGATTTCCCATCTCTAAAATAAGATATTTAGAAAGGATGGCTTCCAAAATTCTTGCCAGTTCTGACATTCTAAGAGTCAATGGTTTGTGCATGTAGACCTAATCCTCACATATCATAAAGGCTGTTTTCCTTGCCATTAGCAATAGGAAAAGGGAATGAGTATATTAATGAGAAAAGAGAGAGAGAGACTATCAGACAAACAAGACAAAACAAACATTGATGAAGAATTAGAAGTAGATATTTATATAAATCACAGTGTTGTATGAAGTAATAGAATCACTTTCAAAAGGAAGAGGAAAGAAAGTACAATTTATATTTGTGTGAGTGTGTGTGTGTGTGTGTGTGTGTGTGTGTGTGTGTGTGTGCTGTAGGAAGGGTAAAGAAGGCAGATGGAATGGAGCAAAGGATTAGGTGATTTTATATTCTCTTGTAGAACTGCACTTTCTGAGATTAAAATGGAGACTATATTGAACTAATGAGTTCTCCAGAAGAGTTTTGATTTTTTTTCTCCTGATATTTTGCCCTTTTGGAGTTTAGTATAGTGAGATAGCTAGAGGATTCTAGAGAGAGATTGAAAGGTAAATTGGGAGGGAAACCAAGTACTTAATAATTAAAGTAATTCTAGTATCCACCTCTCCATCTACACATACACACCATTCTACTCCTTCCTACTCACCCCACATCTGTCTCCTTATTTGTAAGATGGCTGGGTTCTTACTTTTAATCACTTACATATATTTTCACATAGTCAATAACCCTGTTCTTCAGTTTGAAAGGAAAATCATCTTGAGATTTTTGTTACTTTGGGGATTCATCATTTTCAAATTTTTACCTTATAACAAATTTTCACCCTGATAAGGCTATGGGTTTTAGATGGAAGTTAGGGAGGGAGAGCCATCTGGAGAAATAACTGTTTACTTGCTTGCTTGTCTAGAGTGACTAGTGAGTCACTGGATGAGCAAAAAGAATGTCAATCTAATCCATCTCCATTTACTTCTGGGGCAGATGAATGGATTATGGAAAGCAGTTAAGTGTATGAGTACTTATTTGCAAGGATAATTAATTAATTTGCTTTTGATGCTGAAATTCAGTTCCCATCTAAGTATGCAAGTGCAAATTTATAACCGTGATAATTAGTCAAACTTCCTAAGATAACCAGAAGCATATTTGAGATGCTTCACAGTGGGTGTGTATTTCACACAAAAAGGGCCCACTTCTGACTTTTCACACATGGCCAGATTAGCTTTCTTCTCACTACTGCCTCATCTGGTCAGTAGTGACAGCAATAGCAGCAACATAACAGCCTCAGCTGCTCAAGAGGATAGGGGAAAATACCCATTCCTGTCAGAGTTCCTGGAAATGCCATTCTTTCTAGTTGTGACTCACAACAGATCTAACCACACTGGGGGTAGAATAGGAGGTGTGATTCTCATTTTGTACAACTGTCTTCATTTATTTCCTTTTAGAGAATACTAAGGCATTTACAAGGCTAACCCCCAAACCTAGGAATAAATATGTAATTTCATACTTGGATAGATTTTTTTCTTTTTTTACTGATTTGCTATAACTTTTTCTGAAAGTATATTCTTAACAATTGGAAGTTCAGAATTTCCTCACTTATCTCTTCCCTCACTCTTCCTCATCTTCTTATTTCCCTTTCTGATTTGGAATATTGGCTGTCACATAAGAAAGACTGCAGCTAAAGGTTGGTGTAATGCATTGGTTGATTCAAAGTTATAAAACTAGAGTTCTTTTTGTTTGTTTTGTTTTTCTTTTTGAGAGAGAAACATGGAATCATATTCTCTTGGAAATAGAAGGATTTTCAAAAGTTTTATAGTCAAACCTAATATTGAACAAGATTTTGTCTGCACACCCAAACTTTTGTTTGAAGGCTTACAGGGAGAGGAAAATTCTCTGCCCTGCACCCATCTGCCCACCCACTTAGCTATTCACTTTTGCCAGGTGGTCCTTTTCACTTTGAAATAGTTCTAACCATTTAGAAATCTCACCCTATTATCCAAACAGAATAAATTTAATCACAGCAAAATCTACTATGTTAAAACAATTCTCAAGTTCTCTCTAGGTCTTGTATTCTCCAGGCTCAATTTTCTCAGTTCTCAAAGACCCTAATTAACCTGGTTACCTTCCTCTAGATACTTCCTGGCTTGTGTTCTTTCTAAATTTTAGCATCTTGAACTTTACATAAAACTTCAGATGTGGGTTGCTCCAGGCAGAGTACAATGATACAATTAGCTTTCTTAGACTGTAGCCCATGCCTTTTTTTTTTTTTTTAACATAATTAAGATGATACTGATTTTCTTGGTTATCATTTTACACTATTGACTCGGGTTAGTTTGCTTATTTTAAACTGCCTCTATCAAAAGACAGAAATAGCCTGTGCATTTAATTTTTGCCCTTTAATACATCACTGATACATTTCTGGTTATTATTATCATCACTACTTCATTTTTTTTCTTCAAGATAATTGGGATTTTTTTTAAAGGAGAAACAGTGATCTGGAAATGACCAATGCCATTTTTTCTTACCTATAAAATGAAGAGGTTCAAAACTCAAAGATTTCCAAAGTACCTTCCACTTTTGACATTATGCATTTATAAAGAAGAACCTTTTGCAGTTAACAGATTATTTACCTTACATCCTGAGAAGTAAATATTATTGTTGACCATTTTAAAGATGGAGTAATTGAGACTCAACGAAGGGAAGTAAGGTAGTAAGAGGGAGATCTATGGACTCAAATCCACATCATTTGATTCTAGTTATTATGTTCTCCCTACTATCCCACCTTCCTTTTTAGATCAGTGATTTGGGGCAGAAGATCTTATGGAACTTTCAATGCATTCATTCTTTTTGACTACAAAGAAAATCCACTTGAATGGAGAAAGAATGGTGGTGCTTTTGATAGGAAACAGTTGAGGGATTTCATACATGATGAATACTTCCTAAGAAATGAAACCATAGACATTTTTACATCATAAATAAGAGATTAGCTTCTGGGTCATCAGTGGTTTGAGGCCAGAGCTCTGAGAACCACTGGCTAAGGTTACACAACTCAAGTTCCAGGTCAGTGAAAGCCCTCAGGTGAAACTCTGAACTTGGAGTTTTTTCCATGGTTAATGTCAACACCTGCATTCCAAGAAGCTTTCTAGAAAGAACCAAAAATATGTTGACTTCCCATAAACATTTGTTACTAATTTTCCTACTCTCTAATTTTTTTTTTTGATAGATTAGAGGTAGTATGGGGATGAGGTGGGGGGGGACAGTCATGGGACTGGGAAAAGAGAAAAAAAATTCAAATCCCAAATTCAATTTCTTTACTGAATATAATAATTCTGTGAACAGTGAGAGATACATTAACTTCAGGAAAAAATGTTTTTATAATGAGTGAGACTATAAGTAATCGACAATTATCAGGAATGGAATAGGAAGCTATAGATTCAAATGACTATAGTGTTAAAACTAGTGCAGTCCCTTTATCTTATAAATGGATGAAATTAGTCCTAAAAAAGTTATCATTTTAATAGCAAACCAGAGTTTGATTCCAGGTCTTCTGATTTCAATTTTTGTATTTCTATCATGATTCTAAATAGAGTTCTGATAGGAAATCTCCTTTGATCTTTAATTTTGTTTTATAATTTCTGCTAAACTTATGCTGTGTATCTTCCATGCTCTAAACTAGATAAGATACATTCTTTGTAAGCTATAAAAAGATCATCTTCTCTCCTTCTTTCTTTCATTCCCTTTCCTTCCTTCATTTTCGCATCTCTTTCTCCTTCCTCTCCTCCTCTCTTCCTTTTCACCCCCTTTTCCCTTTCTCTTTTTTCTCTCCCCTGTGAATTTCTGAATATATTCCTGCTTCTGTGCTCTTCCATAACCTTGAAATGGATGACAGACCATATTTCCCTTTAATCAGTTTCATTCAATTTCCATTACTTTTTCTATTTTACACTGGATTTCTTTGCAAAAAAAATTATGTGAATATGATATGTGGTAGGGTAATGATGAAAATTGAAAAAAGAGCTTGTTTAAAATGTGTTATCTTTCAACAATCAGTTTTTTCTCCTAATTTGGGCTTTGAGTTTATAATGATTTGACTTTTGTCTCTTAAATATAGAGAAATCAGAAGCAATCAGGCAGGATAGGAGTATCAAAGGCTCCTGTGCTTGAGCATGCTTGCGTTTTATGTGTATAAAACAAATCTAGATATCATATATTATTATACCTAATCATTCTCCTATATCTCTTTCTCTCAAACTGTATTTCTTGAGCTCTAGACTCAAGTGAAAAGCAGTGTAGTACAGTAGAAAGATTTCTGTACTTGGAGTTAGGAAAGTCATGGATTTAAATTTCAGCTCAGCCAGGCATTTCATAGTTGATACTTCATCTCTCTAAAGTTCAGTTTCCTCAACTTTGAAGTAAGGATAATGATAATAACTTAATGTAATATCTACCTCACAGATTTGTTGACAATGAAAATCTTTAAAAACCTGAAATCACTTTATCAATATGATATATTAATTTTCTCTGCTTCTCATTTATTACACTTTATTAATGCCATGACCACCTTAAAAAGGAAAACATTAGCACAGCCACCGGCAGACAGGCAGCAGGCTTAGGAGTTTAGCAAACATGAATTATGCTTCAGGTGAGCGGGTAGAGATCAATAAACTCATCTCACAATAGGGAGTGGGATATTTACTTGGCTGTACATGCATTGTAAGCTAGGTGAGTGATTGCGAGAAAGTTGTTTTGTTTTAGAGGAGGAGGACATACAGAAGCTTTGTTTTTCCTCTTTCTGCTCATCACTATGGTTACATAGAGCCCAGATTGGGCTGGTTAGTTGGTTCATTAATTAAACAAGGTATGTAACTTTTAAAAAATCCATGAGACAGGACTCTGAAATTTCTAAGAAAATAAAATTAATAGTGAACATAAGAAATAGTAAATAACTATGAATTATAGTAAATAGTAAAAACAAAATTTTGACAATAGTAATATAACCTACATTTATATAGGACTTGAAGATTTGCAAAGCATTTTTTGTAACAAGACTTAACTAAACAAGTCCTATCTTTTACAGGAAGTTTTTCCTGATCCCTCTTAATTCTAAAGCTCTGTCTCTGTTAATTATTTCCCATTTTTCCTGTATATAGCCTATGTTGTCTATATTTCTTCCTAATTTTATTCTAAGCTCTTTGAGGATAGGGATTTTCTTTTGCCTTTTGGATTTAGCAAAATACCTGATATATAGTAGACAGATACGGAAGAAATGTTTGATTGATTGATTGGTTGTAACAAACTTCTAATGTCGAAAGAATGAATATAATGATTGCCATTTCATAAATTAAGAGTTTGCGATTTTAGAATTAAAATGATCTATCAAAGTTAACAATTTTGAATCGTAAAAAGGACTCAAACCTAGCTCTTGTGACTCAAAAGGCAGCTCTTGTGAGAATACTTTTACTGTCAATACTTTGTCTTCTTGCCTTTGAATTGCTTATAATTATAGACTATTAAACAGGAGGATATTCCACAGACATCTCTAGGAAGCAACAGATTGATCTTCAAAGATCTTCCTTGTCTATATGTTGCAGATCATGTATTTAGAGCTAGAAGAAGTCTTGGAGGTCATGTGGTCCGTCCCTTTATTTTGCAGATGAAGAATTAAGACCTCAGGAAGTGACATAATTTTCCAAGATAGCAAAGTGGAAGAGTCAGAATTCTAACTGAAGTTCTTTAACTCCAAATCCAATTCTTTTCCTCACACCATACTATCTCTCAGTGATTCTGATCACTAATGGTTAGCACAACTGGTTAAAGAACTATGCTTATGATGTTAGGACTTTGGAATCAATTTTAATGTAGGCCCATTAACAGCTTTAACTACAGATGGAAACTTGGAGTCTCAAAAATGTGAGGATTAATCCATCAGTCAGGTGCATTTGTTGTCCACTTATCCAGTACCACCCTGAGGCCCTGTAGGTGAAATAAGAGAATGACTTTCTTTAATTAATTTGTTTTATTTATTTGTTTCATTTATTTATTTACTCATTTATCTAGTAGGACAATTGGGGTTAAGTGATTTGCCCAGAGTCACACAGGTAGAAAGTATTAAATGTCTGAGACTGAATTTGAATTCAGGGCCTCCTGACTCAAGCACCAGTGCCATCTAGCTGCCTCAAGATATACTTTCTTAGAAAAAATGAAGACTAAAATGTGGTGTTTTATTGCCAATGAAATGTAGGGAAATGGGATTCTTCAGAGAAAAGTAGAAATCCTTAAAGAATGATGCAATTGAGAAAGGCTGTTTATAGAAAAATGTTATGAGTTAGAGAATGAAAGATGACTAGGAATTCTATGAGTAGATGGAAGAGGGAAGCTATTTCAAGTGGAAGGAACATAATAAACAAAGGCATTAGAACAAAAGTAATTGTGGTAAGTTGGAATTCATGATAATAATAAAAGTGATGATAATAACAACAGCTAGCATTTATATTTCATTTTAAGTTTTGAAGAGCATTTTTACAAATATTATCTCAATTTATTCTGACCACAACCCTGTAAGACAGGTGATATTATTACCCCCTATTTTACAAATGACAAAATTAAGGTTGTGTTTGAGGGAGCATTTGAATTCAGATCTTTCTAATGCCAGGCTTAGCATTATATATGCTGCTTCCTTTTCTGAAACAGAGTGCACTTTGAGAGGAGCCAGAAAGAAAATTGGGCAGTTTCCTGGAAGAAAACTGGTTTTAGAGTCAAAATGCTCAAATTTTAATCCTATCTCTGACATTTGCTACCTGTGGGAACTTATGCAAGTCTTACACTATATAGGTCTCAGTTTTATTATCTATAAAAAGAGAAGAATGGATGAGATGATCTCTAAGGACTTTACCAGCTCTAAATCCTGTTATGCTAGGAAAACAACACACATGTGCATGCTGGTTATGGTCAACCTCATGATTGCCAAAAAAAAGTAACCAAGTGCTTTGGCAAGGCAATTGGGATTAAGTGACTTGCTTAAGGTCACATACCTAGGAAGTATTAAATGTCTGAGGTAGTATTTGAACTCAAGTCCTCCTGACTCCAGGGCTGGTACTTTACCCACCACTCTATGTAGCTGTCCATCACTTAATTACTTTGGAAATGGTTCCATTTCTCCTTGTTTCTGTGATTTATTCTTTTATTACTTCTATGGAGTAGGAAGATGCTTTTTTCCAGCTAATTGTTTATGGAAATGTGTAGATAATACCTTAAAAATATAACTTTCATCTATTTGCTAAGTCTGAGAACACATCTGGGGGGAAACTCCATTTCCAAGGGACTTTTTTAGGGATATGTTTAGGCTCTTAGCTCTTCTGCCTTTGAGACTAGAATTCACTTTGCTGAATAATTCATTCAAACGTTTTGGGGAGTGAAAAGGAAGACAGATTTTGGTTCTAGTATTTAAAATGGCACTGATGTTTTAATACTATATATTAAAAACATTGTATCTTGCCTGAACTATAAAGCAGGCAAAAACCATGACAACACAAGAAGATCTTGGATTATTTCTAAATTTTATCCATAGTGACTCTTTAGCGCTCACTAAAATCAGAAGGAAAATATGTTTTGTGCTCTTGATTAAGCCAGTACTTCCTAGGCAGTGTGGGGATCCCCTAAAGAATTCTTTTTAGCTTACTTATAGGTCTTTGAAATTTGGAAAGGCTCCGAGAAGGTGGGAGGGAAGGAGATATCAAAGAAATTCTGAGGGATATAGGTCTGAACATTAATATGTACCACAATGGGATTGAGGGGTAGTGCAATGAGAGAGTAGAATTATGTTTGGAAGGGAAGGTGAAAATTGATGTGGAAAGGAAGTTTACAAAGATCAGTCTAGTATTAAAAAAAAAAAAAACCTCCCCTCAGAAAAACCCAACTTCTGTCAGAATGTAAATTGGATCATTGTCTCATTTTCTTATTTCTTTGAGTTCTGGCTTGCCTTGGTGAGGAAATAGAGAATGTGTAGAGAAGTTGTCTGAGGGGCCTCAACAGTGCGTCCTGCTCATTCCTGATTTCAGTTGTGAAGTGAATGAGCCATTGTTGGATGTAGTCAAGATGGCCAATGCTTGGATAAGCTCTGCCAATGAAAAGGAAGCATAATGTACAATCGTGATGGATTTGAAATAATAATACGGGCCTTAAAGAAAAAACTAGTTTTCCCAAGAAGAATCTGTTACCTGCCTGGAGATGAGGAACTTTTAGGGGGCAAGAATGAGCAGAAGAAGATAGAGACTTCTATCTTTAATTATTATTCACATTTTATTATATAAATTAACATATACAGGGTCATTCTTTCCTGTTCTCATTGAGATTTTGACTCTCAACTGTTTCTTCTAATATTTAGATAAGGTAAGTTATCACCTTTGCTTTGAAGAATTTCTTGGGACCAATGTTCCCCCTTTTTTCCTCTGATGATATTGAGTATATTGTATTTCTTGGCCAAGAAGCCCATGGTGTGGTGAATTACAAACAGTAAAATAATAATGTCCCTGTTAATAGGCTGACACAGTGCAATAGGCATTAGTTTGAGTATTTCTTTAGCATTTATGTTGCTGCCTTATGTCAGTGACTGTTGCTATTGAAAGTAAACTGGTTAAATCAACAATGTCTTATTTATTCAAAGCTCATAAAACACCAGTAGCTGTAAGTCACTTTATGAAGTGCCAGGCCCTGGGGGGAGGAGGAACAGGGTAAAAGTTTTGAAGCTAGTAACTCTGAGTATCTTTCCCTTTAGAGATGAGAATTAGTTTTACCCCGGGCAGAAAGAGATGACTCTAAACTGGATAGGCAGACCACTAATACTGTGTGCTAGACAACTTTTAATCAAAGATGCTTATCCAACTGGTGAACATTGGTTTGGCCAGGAAGTTTAATTTGGATAGACTAAGGTTAAGAAATAATTGAGAAAGCCTGAATTTGCCAACATCTGTCAGCACATCATGGGAAGTAAACTTGGCAGTAAGAACAGTACCATGAAGTGACCCTAGTGGTGTGTGTAGTTCTAATTAGTAGTAATAGGTGCTATCTGGTTGCATCAGAGAAAGAATTGAGCCCTAGTGATTGTGATATTGGATGATGCTTTGCTTTGCCCAGCTCCTCATCCCCTATGGTTCTAATTGAATACAGGTTTCATTTGTTCTTCAGCCTTGGGAGATTGTTGCGCTCCCTGGGAAGGGGAAGAAGATGACATAGACTGAAGTTTAGTTCAGATTTATAGCACTAGAGTAGAAATATGGTTTCATTTTTTTTGTATTTGCCTTAATTATCTGTACAGTCTTTAATAAGCTACTTCCCTTCTCTGAGCCTCAATACCCATCATATTGCTACCTCTACCACTCTTACCCTCTTACTGATTTTCAGTATTTCCTTGTCTACTGGTTATGTCCCTACTGCCTACAAATATACCCATGTCACTTCCTAACTAGGTGACAAATCATTGAGTTTGGAATCAGAAAAGCCTGAGTTCAAATCTAGCCTGACCCATTTACTAGCTTTGTGAACCTGGGCAAGCCACATAACTTCTGTCAGCCCCAGTCTTCTCAATTATGAAATGTGGATAAGAATAGCACCTATCTTCCAGGATTGTTGTGAGGATCAAATAACATAATATTTATAAAGTAAAGTAAATATTTGCACAGTGTTTGGTATACAGTAGGCACTTAATAAATGCTTGTTTCCTCCACCCTTAGCCCCCATCCTCAAAAAATATTCACTTTTATCCTTGCTATCACCATATCCCTTCTCCTTTTTAATGGCTAAACTCCTCAAGAAGGCCATTTATAATTGCTGCCTCCATTCCTTTCCTTCCATTCTCTTTTTGTCTCTCTGATGTGGCTTCTGACCTCAACATTCTACTGAAACTGCTCTCTCCAACGTTGCCAATGATCTCTTAATTGCCAAATCTTAGGAACTTTTTTTTTTCAGTTCCTGTCCTTCTTCATCTTTTTGTGATCACAGTCTCCTTGACATTCTCAGTTTCCTTTGCTGTATCTTCATGTAGGCCATTTGCATTAACTTCAAGGGTCCCCCAAAACTCTATACGAGGCTTAGTCTTCACTCTCTATATTGTTTCTCTTGGTGATCTCATCAGCTTCCCTGAGTTATATCTGTCAGCTCTATGCAGAGAATTCTCAGATTTTTCCAACTCTAACCTCTCTCCTAACTTCAAGCCTCATGTCTCCAACTGCCTACTGAACGTCTCAAACTAAACATTACTTTCTCTTCCCAATCTTTTCCCTCTTCCTAAGTTCCCCATGATTGTTGGGGGTGGGCACCATTTTCCCAGTCTCCAAGGCTTACTATCTAGATGTCATCCTCCACTTCTTGCTCTGTCATCCCTCATTTCCATTAATTCACAAATTGCTCATTTCTATCTTTGAAACATCTCATGTACACATTACTTTCTTTTTTTCTTACATGGCCTTCATCCTGGTTACCTTATCACCTCATGCTTGGACTGTTGTAATAATATCCTGATTGTTCAACCTGCCTTAAATCTTTCTCTACTGTAGTCCATCTTTCACTCAGTTGTCAAATTGTTCTCCCTAAAGTGAAGGTCTAACCATGCTATTCTCCTACCCTCAATCAGTCAATTTCAGTGACTTCTTTTACTTCAAATATAAAATCCTCTATTTGGCTTTTACTCCCTCCATAATTTGACTTTTTTTTTTTACCTTTCCATTCTTTCTTACTCCTTATTCCCCTTATTCTGTCTACCTATCAATCCAATCACAGTGGCCTCTTTGCTGTTCCTTAAACAAGATATTTCATCTCCCAACATAGTCCCACATGCTTGGAATTCTCTTTTTTCTCATCCCCACTTCCTAGTTTCCCTGGCTTCTTTCAAGTTTTCCTGCAAAAAAAGGCTTTCTTAGTCCTTTATTTTAGTGCCTTCTATCTGCGATTGTCTCCATTTTATCTTGCGTATGTGTCTTATTTGTGCTGTTGGCATTTATTAGACTGTGAGCTCATGGAAAACAAGGAATTTTTTTTGGCTTTTCTTTGTTTTCCCAACACTTTCATAGTACTTGCCATTTACTATGCACTTAATAAATGTTGCTGACATAATGGATATAAAACCTATCCTACCTACCTTACTGGGTGATTGAGAAACTTAAATGTAGGAATGACAAGTAAAACATTTTGGAAAATGTCAAAGTGCCATTCTAGGACCATTGACCATTTTTACAGCTTTCGTGAAATTTCCTGAAGGATTGTGTCAGTCAATGGAGCAGATTGAAAATCTGGTGATATCTGAGTGAATTCTTTCTTTTTATTTTAAAAGAGCCTTTCCTTTGGGCAAGTGTTATGATAAGAATTAGGATGGATATATAAAGTAAATTGTAAGAAATGATGGCAATGGTGGAGAGGAAATGAGAGTGTCAGTGTGTGTGTGTGTGTGTGTGTGTGTGTGTGTAAAACACAGAAGAATTGTGTCTCTATTTCTGGAAGGAAGGGCACTTATATGTACAAGAAGCAATTTCAAATAGTAGGACAGTATTAGATTTAGTCAGATAAATTAGTACTAATTCTGGCCTTAGCCATTTATATGACATTTGGGTAAGTCACTTCACTTTAGCTTCTCAGCCTCCTATCTGTAAAATAAAGGTGTTGAACTAGAAAGCCTTGAGTCTCTCCAATTATAAGTATATGAGCTCATGTCAGTATAGTTATATACTTGTCCAAGTTCTATGCCAAAAATAACATTTAATATTTTTAAACCACTAGACTCTGAAAGGAGATTTAGATGGGGGGGGCAGAGAATGTTATCCAAAAATAGAGCTATGCTGTTTGGGAATTTGCATGTTCATTCATATTTGCAGGCCTTAAAAGAGTAGCTTCTCACCAGTACTAATAGACCAAGTAGCTCTTATCCAGGATTTAGTTCCTGGCTTTCTGTGTGTCTTTGGACAAGCTATTTCATAGCAATGACTCAGTTTTTCCACCTGTAAAATGAGAATAATGGTACTTGGAACCTCTCTACCACAAAAGGGCATTGATCTTTGATGTAATTGGATAAAAGTCTCTCTGTCATTGAGAGTTCCATCCTTTCATTAGGATACACTATAACTTCATGTAAATCTTTAAAACTAGACCCTAATTTTCAGTGAATGCTGTTGATGTTTTCACTGCTAATAAATCTCAGTTTGTGGTCAATTCAATTATGAACTCATCAGAAAACTTGAATATTTAAAGGGAGGATTAATCATCCAGCCCATGTGGAAGAAATTAGCAGCTTCTGTGAAGAGACATTTTAATATATACTGTTAATTGGCAGCTACTTTGACCAGCTGTTGCAGTGCAGTCTCTGGGAACAATAAGAGAGCAGAATTTGGGAAGCGAAAAGCCAACAAACGAATAGCCTATGATTGATTTATTGCTGAAAAATGCTAAGTTGCATTTTTAAGACAAAGCATTTGGCCCATCCAGGCCCCACACAAGAAACTTTCATAGTTCTGCCAACTGTTCAGTTTCCAGAAAAGAGTTTATTTAAAATTGTCCCCAACAGTTATTAAGCAGAGAAGCAGCCTGGTGCCACAAAAGGGGGCTTGACTTGGCATTTAGGAGAGCTGGATTCTAATCCTGCACCTGACGCTAGTAATGTAATCTTTGGCAAATTATCTCACCTCTCTAGGACTCAGTTTCCTCCTCTGTCAAATAAGGACTATTGGATTACATGATGTTTAAAATTCCTTCCAGCTTTAGGATTCTGATTTTTAACATTCTGTGTTTTCATATCCCTTGTAACTGTATCATTCTTGTTTGAAGGTCACTTTTGATTTTTTTTTCTACATCTCACTTTCCTTCCAGCTCTAACCTTCTGTATTCCATGTAAGCTTTGGCAGCGACAGAGGAGAGGATAGGTAGATTGGCATATGAAGTCAAGCTCCAAACCTCAATAAAGCTTCTGTGCTGGCTGAAAAGTGGGGCCATCTTGATTTAAACCTTCAAGATACTGACTTAAAAAGAGCTGGCATTCTGCCCAGATGTTTGGGCCTTTGGGAGGAAATTAGAAGAGTTTAGTTTTACTCACTAGGGAGAAGAAAAAAAAAACAACTCCAATTTTTTTCTTGCCCACATTCCAGAAGAAATCCTAGGGAAATAATTGACTTCTGTAACTTCAATTTCCTTACATATAAAAATGAAGGTATTGTGTTAGAATTGGTGATCTTTAAGATTTTTTTCCAACACTAAATCTTGTTGGGGTTTTTTTAAACAGCATTCTTTTCTGTGACTCTTGCTTTCTCTAATAAAGATGACTTAAATTGTAAAATTACAATATTGTTCTAGGGGAATGTAAGCTCTTGGAAGATAGAGTTTTTATTTTTGTCTCTGTATCCTCAGTACTCAGCACAGAATAAATGGTTAATACGTGCTTGTTGAAATGAATTCTTACCACGGTCACAGAACAGTCTTTCATTATTGATCGTGTAATTTCTTTGATTTTTATCCTTAGCCCAAAGATCTGCACATGAGCTGCCCATGGTAGAAAGGCAAGACATTGATAGCTGCCTCGTTTATGGAGGACAACAGATGATCCTCACTGGCCAGAATTTTACAGCAGAATCTAAAGTTGTATTTACTGAAAAGACAACAGGTAAGCAGAATTTCAAATGATTATCTTAGTTATTGGAAAAGACTTTTTTTTTTTTTTTAAAGAACATTGTTCTGGTGAAATAGGAAGAAAATCATAATCAGCAGAAAAAAAGGAGCTGGGGGTAATGGAGAAAGCCCCTTAATTTCATTTTATAACCATGAGTAAGTCACTTTCCTTCCCTGGGCCTTGATTTTATTCTCCTTAAACTAAGGAAGATAGAGTAGATGGTTTTAAGGTGATTTTCAGCATAGATATTTTATGATGCTATGAAATCTGAAGTCATGCCAAAACTATGAATTTCTTTTTAGTGGGAGTCTATGGTGTTAAAATCTGTTTCTTCACTAAGTGACCTGATTTTGGTGTGTGGTTTCAGATATTGTTGGAAATATGGTTGTGATTGTGTCTCTCCTTTCCCCTAAATAAAAAAAAATATATAATTTCCTTGGGTTAAAAGATACAACTTTTTAAACTGGTATATTTCCAAGTAAATATTTTTCCATTTTTATTTTGATCTTAGAAATATTCTGATGATGCAAACACAAGTTAGTTTTAAAGTTGTGTTGTTGTTTTTTTCCCCATGAGACCCTTTTTCAATGTCACCCAGGCAACAAGTGCAGTGACTACTTACTCATGGGCCCAATCTGAATATTTATCAGCTTGAAAGTTTTCATTGGAAACTCCATTTTTTGATCTGGGCTAGTTTTTCCCTTCTTTAGGCAGCCTAGTGGTTTACCACCATGGCTCAAGGACTGAACACACCTCTGATCCTAGTACAGAATTCCTGAGCTCAGTTAGCTTGTAGAGCAGCAGTTGGGACTACAGACATACTTCACCATGCTCAGCTTGTTTTAGAGTTTATATGGTGCTTTTTATATACATGGTCTCATTTAATCCTTTCAAAAACCTTATGAGGGAGGTAAAGCATATTTTACCATGTCTATTTTACATGGGAGGAAATAAAGAGAGGTATAGTGACTTCTCACTTTTAGACAGCTAGTAAATGGTGAGTCAGAACTTGAATCAGCACTCTCTATCCAGACTGTCTTATTACTATAAGTAGTGTAAAGTGTTATAGAGAAGGGACAGACTAATGACTCCATTAGATTGTCCCCTATCTAAGACTTTTCATACCATTTGATTTTTTTCATGTTGTTTTACAAGCCTGCTACAGATGATTCATCTGATATCCTAGAGGTCTTCCTCTGGTTCTAATTCCATGTTGTTGTTTAATTGATTCAGTTGTATACAACTCTTTGTGATGCCATTTGGAGTTCTCTTGGCAAAGATGCTGGAGTAGTTTGCCATTTCCTTCTCCAATTCATTTTACAGATGAAAAAAATGAAGCAAACAGAATTAAGTGACTTGTCCAGAGTCACACAGATAGTCAGTGTCTGAAGCCAGATTTAAACTCAGTATTTTCCTGACTCCAGACCCAGTGCTCTATCCACTGTTCCACCTAGTTCTAGTGTTTTAACTTTTTTATAAATAACAGAGCAAAACTTGATGAGAAGCTTTAAGGCTGCCTTTTATGGTGTATATTCAAATCCCCCTCCCCCCCATTTTAAAAATTAAATTCCCCTGTTAATTAACAGAGGAAGTTACTAGCAGGATCTTTTAAGTTTTTCATCTCTCAAAGTGTGATTAGAGAGATGTGGCACAAATAGGTAGAGCACTGGACTTGGAATCAAGAAGACCTCAATTCAAATTTGACTCCTGATACCTACTAACTGTGTGATGCTCGGCTATCACTTAACCTCTGCTTACCTTAGTTTCAACTATAAAATGGAATATTATCACTGACTTCATGAGGTTGTTTTAAGGAACAGATTAGACAATATTTGTAAAGTGCTGTGCAAACTTTAAAGCACATGCATTCTAGATCTATTTCTGTTATTGTTGTTATATAGTGCACTGAAGGAAATGGTTTATGAAAGACTATTTATTTCTTTCTTAAATTTTTATCAAAGATGTCCTTGATATGCTCATAGACCATTTTCATAAACATTTTAGAAGTGAGAAAGCTCCAGGTATATAAACCAATAATTGTTGATATTTTCTCTTCACAAATTAGTTCTTCCTCCTCCTCTTCTTCTTTCTTTTCCTCTTCTTTCTCATACAAAATAGAATATGTGTTTAATGGAGGTAGGAATAAGGTTCTATAGTTCTTCAAAATAGCAAGAAGCCCGTTTCCAACTTAGAAGATATTTGGAGATCAGAGAAAGTTTTATCAAGGACACTCCCTGCCAAAATTATTTGTTGGTATCTATTTGATATGTTTTTGCATGTAGTCATTATCTCTCCTTAAGGAACGTAAGTTTCTCAACTACCTGTATGCATGCCTCTTGGCTTGTGGACATTCTCAAAATCTCTCAGAAAAGCCATGGAATTGATTGTAAGACATGGTCAAGACACTAGCATAGACTGCCCAATAAGATGTACATCAGAAGATGATGCTGTGCTCTGTGAGCAAAGCAGAATTGGAGTAGCTGAAAAGAAACATGAGATGACCAAATTTAGAGAATTCATACAAGTGTTCACATGGTCTATTTGTACCTGACCTGTGGTAGAACATTCCAAGATAGTATTGGTCTGATCTATCACAATTGGACACACTGTAATTTGATTCTAACATAGTAATGTTTTTTTTTTTTGTCCTCATCGAGAATGAAGGACCCCCAACCAACCAAGTTTCTTGAAAGCAAGTTTTTCAGTTTGTCATTTTGGTTTTTATATACCAGTACTAGACCCAGGGCACATGCTATAAAATTAATAAAGGCTAATTGATTTATCGAGGGGGCAGGTTTTGGTTTAGGACTTCAGTTTTTTTTTTTTATAGTCATCTGTTGGGTTTTCTTTTCTTAGCTTTAAGAGATATTTCAAATTTTTATCTGATGCAGTTAGGATTGAGACTAGTGTATTACAGTTAATTTGCCTCATAAGCCTTGCAGCTGCTATAATCATGTATGGGCCTGGGTCCATCCCAAAACCTATCTCATAGATTCTAAAACCATTAAGTCAATAACTGAATTAAGATCCTAACTCTGAAACAGAACATTCCAAACAGAATCCTGATGTCATTACAGCTACAAACTTTGAAAATTCTATTTCTGGGCTTAAAGCAACTCTAACATTTTGGGACGATACTCCAATCATTTCTGCAAATCTAGACTAGTTATCATTTAACTTCAAAGGAATTCAGGGAATTGGCCCTACAGTGGCACATACCTAATAGAGCCAGCATGCACAACATGAAACATGTGTTGGAGCTACTGCCACATAAAAGGATTAGGGGACTCCCCTTCCAATGAGGCAGCATTCCAGTCTTTGAAAAGTGAAAATATCAAATCCACTGTTGAGCAGCAGTCAATAAAGAGGCAGCACCAGCATAAGCGGCCAACTTCACCCCAGAGGCTTCAATTCATTTTCTTCTGTTTAACAGCACCCTTAATCTTTTCCATGTGCCCATTGCAGTGAGCTAGAACTTTCTGAGGCAAATGCAGTACAGTGAATGCCAATCTAGGATACTGGGCTGAAGACTCAATTATTATCATTGAATTGTCACTAAAATAGCTCTTCTTCTCTGTGCCCTCTGCCTCCCAGCTCTAATCCATCCTTGTATTGCTGCCAGCATAATCTTCCTTATGTTCAGATCTAATCATTCTACTCTTCTTCCCAAAGATTTTTCATGGCTTTTTATTGCTTACCAAGTAAAGTTCATATTCATTTGCCTGGCATTCAAAACCTTTCATAATCTGTTACCATCTTATACTGTAGTGGAAAGTCTTATTGTTTCCCTTCATGTATTCTATGTTTTTAACTAAGCTGGACTACTTTGGTCCCTGAAGATGTTCTCTGGCATTTGTGCCTTTGCTCCTTTAGTTTTCTTTATCTGAGATGTCTCTCTGCCCTTCTTTGTGGTAGGTGAGTGAAAGAAAGTGAAGTCAGAGTAGGGGTAATGACCTGAGAAAATACTAAGGAGTTTGAGGGATTGGATGAATCAGGATGAAAATAAACGTTAATTTTTAGGAAAGGCATAGAATGGGGAGAGATTGAATGGTAGTAAATCATGATCAGAGGAAAGTTAGAAGTTTAGATGAAGGAAGATGAATGTTTGTGTATAATATTGAGATTAAAGTTTTAATCATCCTTACCTATGGCTAAGGTGGAATGGAGCAATAAGTCATGGGATTTGAGAAAAATGAGGTAATAGAAAATTAGGATGTTTAAAAGAGTAAATGTATCCTCTGATATAAAGGCAGAAATTTGAAAGGAGAAGAAAATGAGATAGGTGCTTAACTCTTTGGGAAAATAAGGAGAAACAATCACCATCAGCTGTATGAATGAAAAAAATTATTGTGTGAACTTCAAAGGAGAGGATGTTGAGTGATGAGAGCTAAGGGAGAGTCTGGGAGGAAAAAATATTCCAACTCCCTGCCTAGAATTAGTATGTTGAAGGATGTGAGAGAAAGAATATCTCATATTAGAGAGAATTACTAGGGTTGTAATATCAGCTGGGGAAGCTAATTCTCAATGAGAGCAAATAGATGAAATGAGTATAAGAGAAAATGATCAGGGGCAGCTAGTTGGTGTAATGGATAGAGTACCAGTCCTGAAGTCAACAGAACTTGAGTTCAAATCTGATCTCAGATACTTCCTGGCTGTATGGCCTGGGCAAGTCACTTAACTCCAATTGCCTCAGCAAAGAGAGAGAGAGAGAGAGAGAGAGAGAGAGAGAGAGAGAGAGAGAGAGAGAGAGAGAGAGAGAGAGAGAGAGAGAGACAGACACTTGAGTGGGATAGGATGGATAAAGAATTTTTCCTTTACACTAAGCCAAATTCTGTCTTCTAATATTTGGAGGGATGTTGTATACTTTTGTTATTGATCTGATTTCTATTCTCTTGTCCCAAGCCAAATGTCTGCTCCCTTTTCTGCCCTTCTGATATTTGAAAAGGATAGGAACTTGATAGGTCAGCATGGTATAGTTGACAGATTTAGATTTAGATTTAAAGTAAAAAAAAAAAAAACCTGGATTCTAATTGTGGCTCTGTCAATTGCTACCTCTGTGAAGTACCTTTCAAAGGCAAATAACTTTTCTTCTCTAGAACTTGTAAGTAAAATCAGCCTCCAAACTCTTTTCAGTTCTAAAGTTTATGATTTCATGAACTGCTGATTAGTGTTTAGTTTTACCCTTTGTCTCCATTATTACTACCATCACCATAGTGCAGGTCTTATTATCTCATGCCAGAATTACAGTAGCTCTGAGGTGATGATATCTTATGAAGTTGTGGCTTTGGGTTCTTCCTTTTTCCTGACCACTAAAACAACAACCAAATGGAGCTTGTAGTGTATCTATACTCAAATCTGCAAGACAATCTTCAGACCATAATTCACTAAGCAAGCTGGTGCATGGTGACAGCTAGCCATGTCTTTCTTATCAGTGATGCTTCATTTACAAGCCACAAAATACTGGGCACTTTTTTCCCCTGAAATGACACCATTTTAAGAACTGTTGTATCCCCCAGGTTAATACCATTGAACATAAGGATTCTGTAAAATACAGCCTGCTTTACTCTTGCCTCGCTGTGGTAGCTAGTACTCAGGTCATAAAACACCTGAGTCTGAATCCTGCATTGGACATTTAGCAGTTATATGAACTTGAGTAAATTATTCAACCTCTCTCAGACTTAGTTTCCTCATCTGCAAAATGGAAATAATTATAGCACCAATTTAGTAGAATCATCAAGAAAATAATAGCTTATACTTAAGTCTACAAAATGCTTTATGCATATTAACTCATTTGATCCTTCCAACAACTCTGTGAAGTAGGTACTATTAGTATCGCCATTATATATGAAAACTGTGCAGCTAGTAAGTGTAGGATCATAGAATGATAGAGTTGGAGGTCATAAAGTCCAACCCCTTCACTTTACAGATAAGGAAACTAAGACACAATGAAATTCAAGGACTTGTCTGGGGTCATTTACAACAACAATAATAATATCAACAACATAGAAATGATGGGTCATAGAGATGAGACACTTAAAAAAAACAGTGCCACTTTCATTTCTACCTGCTAACTTGTTACAGACTCAATGGAATTCAATAGTGGGAAGTCACTGATATGAAAATTGTAATGAAGTGGGTTGCTTCCTCTTTGCATGATGGGAATGGATCTTTGCTGACTGATTTTGCCTTGTCATCACATCAGTTTCATTCGTGTTAAGTATTATGGGCATCCCTGAAATCAAGAGCCATTGAAAAGAAGAGGCAAAGGGAAGAAAAACTTTGTTGAGCTTAAATTTAGGGCTCTTTCCTGAGAGGATCTCAAACTTAAAGACCCGGACTAAATGGAAAGAATGCTAGTCAGAAGAGCTGGCTTCTGGCTCTCTTTTTGCCTATCACCAATCATGTAGCTATTGATGTCTTCTATTTCATGGAGTCCTGTTCTCCTCATTTCTAAAATGTGTATCAACATTTCTTGTCCTGCTCACCTCACAAGTTGTTTTGTTAAAAGTGCTGAAGTGCCTATTAATATAAGCTATTATTGTTATGGTAATGAAACTCTTTTTTTTTTATTTTGAGCAGATGCAAGTTAGTTGGTGCAGTGATTAGAAAGCATGAGACACACCTACTAGCTGTGTGATCCTGGGCAAGTCATGTACATTCTGCTTGTCTCAGTTTCCCCATCTTTCAAATGAGGATAATGTCTTCCTAAGAAAACAATTGTTTTAGTGATTGAATCTGGCAATACATACAATATTCTGCTCTGGCAATTCCTGTTTCTCTGTCAAGAGATCTAATCTCTGAGTCCTTCATTGATTTTTCAATTCCTCAGAGCTCAATTGGTTTTTTAAAATGATATATATATATATTTAGTGCATCATTGGAATTATGGGAGAAATTGTCCTCTCAGGTCTTCTTGTTTTGGCTCTGCATTAGTTCACATAATAATAGTTCTTTTAATTTCCTCCTGTCAATGATTTTTTTTTTTACTATATTCCATTATATGAATATGCCATACTTTCTTCATTCCGTAGTCAAAAGATAACCATCTTGTTGCCATTTTTTTGTTATCACAGAAGTGCTAGGATTGATGTTTTGCTTCACATTGAATCTTTAATTTCCTTGAGGATTTACAAAGTTTATGGGATCAAAGAGTATGGATAGTTTAGTCATTTTTTCTTTCATAATCCCAAATTTATATCCAGAATGGCTAGACTTTGTCAGAATTCCATCAACAGAGGATTATTTTACCTATATTTCCACAGGTTTTCTAACATTTTCTTTTCCCATTCTTCATTATCTTAGTCAATTTGAAATAAAATATCAAAGTGGTTTTAATTTTTTCTCTTAACATTAGGGATTTTAAGCATGCTTTTACATAGTCATTTGTAGTTGGTAATTCTTTTGACAGCTGCTTATGTCCTTTGACCACCTACCTTTTGATAATAGTTTAGTATTACAAAGTTGCATACATTCTTTATAAATTCTGGATATGAGGTTTTTATTAGTGCGTGGCCAAGCCCCTTTAAACCACTATTCCTCTAACTATTGGATTTAAACTATTTTTTGATGGTATTAATTTCATTCCTTAAAAAAAGACAGTTATTCTGGTTCCTTTGAACTTTAGTAGTCAGTCTTAATGAGCTACAATAGTTAAAAACAAATTCATCAGGTGTTGACTTGTCTTCTGCTCTTACTTAGATGAATTTGTCCTACTAAGTCCATATGTAGAGCTTTTTCTGCCTGAAAGAACTCACCAGATTTTACATTCCACTGGCATAACCTTTGAAAATCTGGGGTCATTTCTATGCCATGTGAAGTTATGGAAAGAGGACTTTAGTGGAGGCTTGGATGACATAGGAAAATTGATTGCATGGTGTGTCATAAGGGTTTTTTGGGTTAGGTTTCCATGTTCTATCATATCTATCTAAAAAGAACACTTAGGGATTAATGATTCATTGTGTTCCTGGGTAGATAACAATCTAAAACCAGGGGCTTCTCCAATTTTCCTGAACCTGCAAAATACTATGGGGACACTCCAGGGAGGGGTAGCTGGCCACTCAACACTTCTGGAGTTGGAATGAGTTTTCATGGTTTATCTGCTTTTTTTTTAAACTTTGGAGACAAGTATACTATATTTGATCTGTCTTCTGCAGGATAAGTTGCCTCCTTGCTGCATTTTTTTTCAATATTCATTCCCACCCCTTTATCCATGGTCATTGTGACCACTGAAAGGTGGAGTTGGGGCTAGGATGTAGTGGAATAGATCAAGTTTTCCTAGGAGGGGAATCCCATCTGCTTCTTATATTAAGTAAAGGTGATAACCTTTTGAGCTAATTTTATTCCCTTATGTTTTGTAATCTGCAGCATCAACTAAAGAGTCTCATTTATAGTTAGGAACGAAAATAGAGCTAGTGCTTCACATTCAGGCAAAATGTGAAGTTTGAGAATGGGATGGAAGGAACACAAGAGTTGGGTGGGATTGTGATTTCAACTTGAGGAAGGCTAGGATTTCCCAAGATGAATGACAGGTTCTTATTGTTTTACTTCTGTATTTCAAGTCTCATCCTTTTCCCACAAGAAAACAAAACCAAAGCAAAATATCCCTTCTGAGCCAAACAGAGCAAGTTTAATTAATAGTAGAATGGACAGCACTGGCTATGGATTCAGGGGACTTGGGTTCAAATCTCACTGCTGAAGTTTTATATTAACACCTATAATTATATAATCTTACTAAATACTGAAAAGACAAATTTTCATCTGGGGTTCAAGTTGTAATGTTCACAATGTTCTTGAACTTTAGTTGGTGGCTGGACACGGTACACTTAAACCTCAAGCTAACTTGGGGGATCCCAGCAAAACATTGCAAAACAGGAAAAAATCTAGGGACACAAAAATAAAAGTGATGTGGTTGCGGAAACCAAGTTGCCATAGCTCTTCAAGACTCACTGAGACAGGGTGGAATCCAGTGTTTTGGAAGGTTTCCCCACATGACACAAGGTTTTGGAATTTTACAGCTGGTAAATCCTCATTAACACAGGCAGTGCTCACCAGCCAAGACCCACTGGCTCGTTGCTGACTCTGGGGCTCATGGTGGAAGCTAGTCTGTTCTTGATTATTTAGCTTTGAAACTTAATTGTTTAAAGAGCATTTTTTTAAAGATGGATTTTCTTGGAACAAACAAAAGGCAGAGGCTCCCATCACCTGCTGAAAGCAAATTGATCATTTTTGAGTCTGGCGTGGGTAGTGGAATTCCCTATCCTCCCACTTAGTCATAGCATCCTGATGTGAGTCATTTTATTACTTGGAGGTTCCCAAAGGTTTTATTTTGAGTGGAGCCTTTGTTTAATAAACACAAATACATATACTTTTTTTTCTTTTCTAAATTAAGTATTTTTCCATGAGTTGGCATGCTGGATTAGTTGGAACTCTGTTAGAATAACAATCCACTCCCTCCTGTTTCACTACTCCACTACTGTGTTTGTTTCCTTTCAACCAAGATGGAGTCCTCTTTGTCAATAGGATCCATATGTGATCATATAAATTTGCTTCATCCCTTTGCAAAATGTCAGATTTGGGGTTGGGCTGGATGTGTGACTAATCTATTGGCCTTTTACCTCCAAGAACTTTGACCTTGGTGACTCAAGTCCTCAGTGAAATGAAAGTGCTGGCCTCCAGCCCACTATTCAGACATGGTTGAATATGACAAGAAGGCTATATTCAAAAGAGCCCATATTTCAAATCCAAATCCTTTAAGCAAAGCTATATTCCAATATTCTTATGTCCAAAATTGTTCAGTTCGGGAGAAGGTTGTTGTTCCTAATCCATCTAGACTTCAACCACTCTGAAAATTTTAGAAAAGCCTTTCAAAGGAAGTATCTTGATTATGCTCAAAGACTTGAATTCTGTTTTGTAGTTGCACCAATGGATAGACATGTCACTTTAGACCAGACAATTAACCTCTGTTTCCTCATTTACAATATAAGGAAGTTGGATTAGATCGATATACTAGTTCTATTTCATGATTCTGCTGTTCTTTTTCTATTATACAAGATTAACTAATCAGAAAATGGATTATCATAGAATCATAGCATTTGATAATTGAAAGAGATCTCAACAAACATCTAGTTTAACTTATCTGAAAAGGAATCTCCTTACCACAGGTGGTCAGATGTCCTTTCCTTGAAGACCTCCAATTTAGAGGGAATCATCTCCTGAGGCAACACTATTCCAACTATAAACAGTTCTAATGGTTTGGATATTTCTCTGATCATCAAACCTAATTTTGCCTCTTTGGAACTTTTACCTGCTGTTCCTGGTTCTGACTAAATAAAACAATTTTTAAGTTAAGAGTATAGTGAAAAAGAACAGTGGTTGTAGAGCTAGAGAATCTCGGTTCAAATCCTACCACAGAGGATTATTACCACTCAGACTCCATTTGTAACTTTGAGGAACCTTAGTTACCTCATCTGTAAAATGCATTAGATGGCTTCTAATGTCTTTTTCAACTCTGGATCTATGATCCCAAAAATAGCTTAAGGTGATTATCATTTTTTTTACCTTTTTCCTATCTTCTTGACAATTTCTAGATATATCAAGTATATGAAGTTAGCAATCAAAAGGTTGAATGGGGAGGGGTGGTTCAGTCTTTGAAATATGTCTAAAATAAGGCTTGATTCATTCATGCATTTCACTTATACCTTCTTCTGCTCCTTTTTCTTTCTTGTCTTTAATGTCCATTTATTTTGAATATTCACAGTGTAGCTGTATCTATTTTTCATTTTTTATATTGTGCTTTAGAAGAAACACTAAAAACTACATCCTTGAAATTAAAAAATCTCCACTTGTTGCATTTGAACTGCCACCTCACTGTATTGTGGAAGTGATCTGGAGTTCTTTAAGATTATCACAGTAAAGTAAAGTAAAGATTTTGCATGGAGGCAGAATTCTTTTATTTTTTTGTATGAGGACCAGCTTAGCTAAATCATAGCAATACTCATTTTCAAAAAGTTGCTTATGCTACTGGAATTCATGAAGACCATCTAATAAGGCAGAGAGGTATGGCCCATAAAGTTAGGAAGATGGCCCATACCAGTGAAATCATGAATCTTTGGAACATTAATGTATAAGGTTTATGCATGAGAATTAAGCCATGGAAGTTTGGCTAGCTCTAATACAGAAGAAGTCCTGCTTCCTACCTCACCTTCAAGCCTTTGAGCTTTCCTTCTCAATCAATTTAGAATCATAAACATTTAGTGAACATTATTGCTGCAGGGGAACTTGGAAGTCATTTAGTCCAAAATTTAAGAAGAAGAAATCATGAATCAGAGAAGAGAAAGGAATTATTCAAAGTCTTGCAACCAGCTAGAGGCACAGCCAGGGGAATTGGCTTCATCCATTTTCTTTTATATGTATACCTATTCTTCTCTACATAAAACTTCAAGGAGAAAATAATTCAGCTGAAATGGCATAGATAATCCATGGCAATCTCAGATTTTATGATTATTTGAAAAGACAATTGTCCTTTAGCCATAAGCTTTCTTATTTCTGATATTCAATAAATTTACTTCTCAAGATATAAATATACAATACAATAAAATTGAGATAAATTTGAGAACCTTGACATTTCTATCCCTGAAGAATCTTAAAAAAACTAAGGGGATCCCAGATATATACCCGTCTGATTCCTATAAAGTATGGCACTGCTATTAAGCTAGCTATGAAAGCCAATTTTTTTTTTCTTCAGTTAGCAGTCTTGATATAATGAGGACAGGCTCATGATTAACAGAGGCAGCAACTAATTCAACAAAACCTTTATTTGGATAATTTTTTCTAAAGTACTTACAAGTTGCTGCAGAAGATCATGCTGGGTTTCCTAATACAAAATGACACTTTGATTTCCTCCAAGTCTGCCTCGAGTTTGGTATGATCACCATTTGAGAAGGGAGGGGGATAGGGTTTCATTCTTTTGACAGTAAGTGCTGACACGATCAGATCTCTCATCAGAGTTTACTGCTTGACACTGTATCCCTGAAGTGAGTATCCTGTATGCTTCCTTCTCTCTGCAGCAAAGAGTTACTTGTGATGAGACACTGTTAAATCAATCAAATTTGTTTCTAGTGATAGTGACAGACTGGCTATCAGCTTGTGGGCTTGTTAGACAGACCCTCATGCTTTCACTTCTCATTTTCCACTGACTGATCATCCTCTTGAGTTAGCCCAGCAATAAAGTTAAAACTAAACACTTTAAGACAAGTTCAGCATTATGATCATTGCTTAAAAGGTACTTTCTTCAGAATTAAGCCATTTGCTCAGAGAATTTGGCTCATCTTTTTTCTCCTATGAGTAAGGCTTGGAAGGGCCTTTTTGCATGTTGGCTTAATTTTCCACGTTAAGTTAGCACTGGGGAAGTCTGTCAGAACATCTGCTTTAGACTGAAGCCCTCTATTTAATCTTAGCACAGAGCAGTAGAAGGGCACTCAGTCTCATTGGGTCTATTAAGTTCTTGGCAGGTCTATGGAGAAATGCCAAATCAATGGTATTAGTCTGGGGGTTGTAGCCTATAAAGAAATATCAGCTGATTTCAATGAGCAGACAACACTTGGAAATTAGTAGTGTTCACAATCAATCAAGATGTGTTTATAAGCAATGTCTCAAAGCCCTGATTCCATCTCCCTTAGATAGCTTCATTCTGGCAGAGGATTCTCTGATCAGACATTTCTTCAGTCACTGAGCTCTGTTTTAGGGAAATCCTCACCCAGAGATGGCAGTAGCATGGTTTAAAAACTTGAAATTCAGCTTTAAATTCCAAATTTAGTCTCAAGTTGAACTTGGTTGTGTGATATTGGATAACTTATCCTTCTCCCTTGTTCATGAGGATGCATTGCTGTGTGGTGTGGGGTACTAGATTGGATTCAGAGGACTTGGGTTCAAATACCAACTCAGCCATTTATAGCTTAGGTGTCCCAAACAGATAACTTAATTTCTTTGGTGTTCAGTTTTCCCCTTTTTAAAATGAGATGGTTGATCAGTAAAGTCCCTTATAATTCTACATCTATGGTCTTATGATCATTTTCCATTCTATTTTTATGGTCCAATAAAGCTGATAAAATTTCAACTGAAATTTGAAAATTTCAATTTGAAAATTTCAATCTTATCATGCAGCTATATAGGATGTCGACCTGACTACCTATCATATCACCTATCACATCTAAACTTTTCAGCATGACATTCTGGATCTAGAGCTAAAACAGGTTAGTTCCCACTATGCATACCAAATTTTTATCCCTCCAGACCTCAGAAACCTTGTTCATTTTTTTCTTTGTTCTTAGATTCTCATTAGATTCTTTTAGATGCCCCCTTTCCAAAATATGCTTCCTCAACTTTACTCTTCCAAAACTTGTCCCTCTTTCAAGTTCCACCTACAGTCCCATTTCCCCGAAATAGTTTTCCAAAACTACCTTAGCACACATTGATTTCCTCATTCTTGGAATTTTTATACAATTGTAGCCTTTAATTCTCTATTACCTTGTCTTATTCTCTAAATGATTCTATATGTGCTGGTCATTTCTCTGAAATGTTAGTAGACTCTTTGAGGACAGAAACTTAATTTTTTTTCTCTTGTATACTTTATAGCACCTAGTATAGTGCTGGATAAAACCCCCAATATTTTGATTGACGGATGAGCCTGATTTTTTCCCTCACATTTAGGAGGGTATAAAAATTCAGGAGTAAAAGTTTAAACTTTGTTCTCCTTTGCCAAGAAGAACTTTGTAAAGGTACTCCCTTTTTTTCTTCCCACAACCCCACAATATACTAGTCCTAGACCTTTCCTTTTCATATTAAAGTCCAAATCTGGACAATAGATTTTCCCATGAAATAATACCCATATTAACTAAGGAGTATTCTTAATGTCCATTATAAATAATGCTGTATTTTTCCACCAAGGCATGGGTTTAATTAAGTTCAATTAAGCTAGCATTTAAGTCCAGCCAAGTACTACATAATTATGTTAGCTGCTGGGGTTATAACAAAATAAAAATGAAACAAAACCTGCCCTTAAGGAGTTTATATTCTCCATTGAAGGAAATAAGATGTACATGAATAAATAAATATAAGATATAAATTAAATGCAAAGAAATTTCAGGAGACAGAAATGAAGCACTGATGGGGAAATCAGGAGAGGGAAAGAAAATTATTGCTCCATCATCTTTAAATCTTTTCTCATAAATTTGTTAATGTTTAATCATTTAGCCATGTACTTCATGGATTTTTTGTGAGATTTTTCTTGGCAAAGATACTGGAATGATTTGCCATTTTCTTCTTCAGATCATTTTGCAGATGAGAAAACTGAGGAAAATGGGGTTAAATGATTTGTTCAGCATCACCTAGGTAGTAAATGTCTGAGGTAGTAAGTGTCTGAACTTACTTCAGAATTGGTACCCTCTCCACTTTACCACCTAGCTCAATAATGTTTGCTTTGAAATATCAGAATGCCCTTTCTGAAGTTGTGTACCTAGCTTGGACCCATCATTGTAGCATGCCAGGAAGTAGTGAGAATGAGACTGCAGGGGTGCCTCTGTGAGACTATCCCAACATGTGCTGTCATGTGCTCTTTGGGTGCCTATGAATTGCAGAAAAGAAACTGTTAAATTTAGGATTGTGCACACTGGTGTTTCCTAGGAAGAGAGTGGGATTCAATAATTAGAAGGGGCTGCAGATAACTTTAGAAATTTAAAAGAAACCAAAAATATTGAGATTGTCTATTCATAAAAATAATAGATTCAGCTGCGGTAGGACCCTGATGGCCATTAAGGAAAAAATTGTATAGGAAGAGTGAGAGGTCCTTTCA
Organism: Antechinus flavipes; assembly: GCF_016432865.1. Lineage (NCBI taxonomy): Eukaryota > Metazoa > Chordata > Mammalia > Dasyuromorphia > Dasyuridae > Antechinus > Antechinus flavipes. The sequence goes on along the minus strand of NC_067399.1, from coordinate 237,884,264 downwards.
TTAACCAGTAGCCTCAGACTAATGTGGTAATGTCATTTCAAAATTCAAAACTAGTTTTAAGATTTTTTTAAAGCAACTTCTTGGACATTGTCAACAAAATCTGGTCAACTTGAGAGTTTAGAGTATTGGGAATTGAATTTTTTAGCACATACTTAAGCTATATCAGATTGCTTGCTGTCCTGGGGAGGGAAAGGTGAGAGAGAGAGAAAAAAAAATTTGGAACACAAAATTTTACAAAAATGAATGTTGAAAACTATCTTTATATGTATTTGGGAAAAATACTATTGAGGGGGAAAAAGGAATTGAAACTTTCCTAACTAGGGAGCCACATGTAGGATTTTCACTTCTGAGTCAGTTGTACAGGCTGTAAATTATAGTTGGCCAAGTGAGTATCAAAAGTGTTGAAAATCACATGAAAATGTGGGTGGTTTGAGTGTTGTGTGTGTGTATGTGTATGTGGGGGGATGTTAATGCTTAATTTTACAGATGATGAAAATTTCCATTTTTCCCTTTTGCAAGTTTAATGGGAATGAATTTCTCCTTTTCTCCCCTGTTCCAAAGGCTTATTCATCAGCAGTCTTTATTGGAAATCAACTATTGGACATGTCTGGGATAGGTTCTACACTAAGATTTGATTTATATTTTCTTTTCATTAAACCCTCTTGAAACATTTTGAACAATGTGGGGAGTGCAGAAAGAACATCAGCTCTGTCAGAGAATGAGAGGGATGGAAGAGGTTGAAATGGATCATAGAATTGCAAGAGTTGGAAATTGGCAGAGGTCATTTAGTCCAGCTGGACCCAAACAAGGTTACAATACACAGTACAGTGAGAAGGGATGACCAGCTTTTGATGATATGCATCAGTTTATGACCTAAACATGAAAGACAATTTATCCATTCAGTCAACTTTATATGTTGCTTGAAATTGAGAAAGCTGTTTTCAATTTTCATTAGAACTTTTGTTTATTTGCAAACATGATATTAAGTAAGTTGTAACTGACCAGACCTTAAGTTAATCTCATCTTCTTTCAAGGCATACATTTCTGGAAGAGAAAAAAAAATCACTACCATGTTTAATGAGAAAGAGTTTAAAAGATAGAGTAAGATGACTTGATACTGATCCAGCTTTTTCTATTCATGATTCATTAATAAAAATCATGTTTGTTTTCCCCAATAGAATACAAACTCCTTGAGAGCAGGGACTAGTTCATTTTTATTATTATATTTCTAGGGACTATACCTGGCACGTGCAGGGTACTTAATAAATGCTTATTAATTGGTTTTCATTCATTTCTTTAAGGTATAAAAGTGTATTTATGTATAATATCTCATTTGAACTTTAGAATAATCTTGTAAAGTAGGGAAAGTTTTTATTAGGTTGGGTATATCTTTATTTTGTAGTTGTGAAAATAGTGGCTTAGAAAGGTAAATAATTTACCTAAAGCCACACCGCAATGATAGTGGCAATGGAGCCAGAATTTTATAAAACCAGGTCTTCTGACTACCAAAGTCAGGGAACTTTCCATAATACCACAGGTACCTCCCTCCTTAAGAGCATGCATTCATATCTAATTACAGTAAGCTTTTGGTGTTTTTGTTTTTGAGACAAAAAGGGACTCTGTACTCAGCTCTATATGAGAGGTCAAAATTCTGACGACTTACTTGATTAAAAAAACAAACAAACAAACCTATGTTTCCATCCAAAACCAGACCTGGTTAGCAGTGATGGGCAAATGGACATTTTAACATCTAAAATAAAGACAGAAAAGGGGAGAGGATAGATTGATCATCTCCTTGCCTCTGGTGATGGCCCATAAGTGGATTCTGCATGGCATTTTCCTGGGCAGTGAGGTATTTGATTATATGCAAGCTAGCTTCTTCATACACACATACACATATACATAGATTTTTTTGTTCTTTTCACTGATTCAGTTTTTTAAAAAATTGAATAGCATTTATCTTTGGCCTCATCTGTCAGAGAACTCCTTTTTTTTTAATTTAAATTTTATTTTATTTAATAATAACTTTGTATTGACAGAATCCATGCCAGGGTAATTTTTTACAACATTATCCCTTGCACTCGCTTATGTTTCGATTATTTCCCCTCCCTTCCTTTACCCCCCCCCCCAAGATGGCAAGCAGTTCTATAAATGTGAAATATGTTGCAGTATATCCTAGATACAATACATATTTGCAGAACCGAACAGTTCTCCTGTTGTACAGGGAGAATTGGATTCAGAAGGTAAAAATAACTCGGGAAGAAAATCAAAAATGCAAATAGTTCACATTCGTTTCCCAGTGTTCTTTCTTTGGGTGTAGCTGTTTCTGTCCATCATTTATCCATTGAAACTCAGTTAGGTCTCTTTGTCATAGAAATCAGCTTCCATCAGAATACATCCTCATACAGTATCGTTGTCGAAGTGTATAATGATCTCCTGGTTCTGCTCATCTCACTTAGCATCAGTTCATGTAAGTCTCGCCAGTCCTCTCTGTATTCATCCTGCTGGTCATTCCTTACAGAGCAATAATATTCCATAACATTCATATACCACAATTTACCCAGCCATTCTCCAATTGATGGGCATCCATTCATTTTCCAGTTTCTAGCCACTACAAACAGGGCTGCTACAAACATTTTGGCACATACAGGTCCCTTTCCCTTTTTTTAGTATCTCTTTGGGGTATAAGCCCAATAGAAACACTGCTGGATCAAAGGGTATGCACATTTTGGTAACTTTTTGGGCATAATCGTCAGAGAACTCCTAAAACATTCACAGATAGGGGTTAAAAAGAAGCAAACATTGATGGAGTAAAATTAGTATTGAATGATAACAGCAGACTGAGGCTGATAGAACCCACTCTATATTTAAGCATAAAGATTATTGTCTGAGTTGCAGAGTGTTTCTATTCAATAAGATTTGGGTGTTCAAAGAGCAAAAGTCAAGTTGGTGTTCAGTATTTGGAAGAAAATATTGACTTGCCCCAGTCATCAAACTATTCTCGTGGGATCAACTTCCACAGGAAAGCCATTAAGTGGTTCTTTTATTTTTTGACCCAGGAAAGTATGCTTCTTCCTGTTCAAAGAGCCCCATGTCTCTAAACTTCAAACATAGTTTGATGTTTTGTGATGTTTTTGGAGATGGACTGACTTTGAGTCCCTTTATTATTACTGGGAATAGTTAAGACATTAATGTTTCAGATCAGCTATAGCTCTGTGCCTGAGATTCATAATAAGATCCTTGAGTCTCCATGGTAACATTTTAGAGTCTTTGTTGGGTTTTTGAATAATGTGCAAACACCTTGTCTTCTACTGTCCAGGTTAAAATGTTATTTTAACAATATTGTGGAGAAACAATTCAAGATTCACACAGAAAGAATTCAACAAACATTTATTAAATACCTACTTAGGCCAAGGCACTGTGCCCACTCTTAGATGGCACAGTAGATGGAATACTGGCTTTAGATTTAGGAAGAACAGAGTTCAAATCTGACCCAAGAGAAGTGTTGTTTTTAAGATTTTTAAAAATATACATTGCTTTAGAAATCATGTTGGGAGAAAATAAATCAGAGCAAAAGGGAAAAAAAACATGGGGGAGAGAGAGAAAAAAGTGAACATAGCATGTGTTGATTTACATTCAACATCCATATTTCTTTTTCTGTAGGCAGATGGCATTTTTTTTTGTCCAAAGTCTATTGGGATTGCTTTGGATCAATGAGCCACTGAGAAGGGCCAAGTCTTTCATAATTGATCTTTGCACATTCTTGCTATTATTGTATACAATGTATTCCTGGTTCTGCTTGTTTTGCTCAGCATCAATTCGTGTAAATCTTTCCAATGGTCTAAGATATTTATTATCTGATTTATTTTACATAAGTTATATTACTACTCTCTGCCTCAGTTTCTTTATCTGTTTAAAAGTTATAACAAAGCACTTACTTCATAGGATATATATGTGTGTGTAAATGCATACATATATATGTATAAATATAAATGCTTTTGTATGGAGATAGTCTGGCAGAGTGGAGATATTACTAGATTTAGATTCAAATACTGCCTCTGACTCTCAGTAACTGTGCGATGATGGGCAAGTCAATTAAACTCAAAGAATTTCAGGAAGCTCCCTATACTTGCTTACAAAGTCATAAATAGTCTATGGTCTACATTGATGAAGGAAGTTCTTTTATCAGGAGCTACTTGTGCTGATGGAATCACAGATTCTTTGTATCTATACATATATGTAAAATAATTTAATTTTACACATGATCATTAAATAATATGAAGCAAAGTAAATTTTATACCCATGACCATTATGTTTTAGACCTGTTTCCATCACAGCATAGAGATGATTCTGGGTTTTCCAAGATGACAGAGCAGAATTCACAAACATGGAGCATCCCACCAAGTCATAAAGGCTGGTGTGGATTCAGTGATGGACAGCGGTATGCCTACTGTCTGAATCAATTAACCAGGGTAGCTAAAGGTTACTATAGTGATCAAGTGATTATTAAGTAATTATTTTTTCAGCCATACTTTTGGGCAATTTAAAGTCTGTTGCTTAAGTTATGGAGAAATTGGGATATGATCTGAATCAACCAAATCCCCAGTTCTTGAAGGGTGTAAGTCTATAAGGATAGAGAGAGGATGGACAAGTTGGGGTTTCATTGTGGTAGGAGATTCCCAGATGAGAAAACTCCGTCTACCAGCAGGTCTACACCCTCTCTGCAACTTATTAAAGAATATTCTAGAACAAAAATATTCTAGAATATTCTAGCTATATAATATTAAAGAATATTCTAGCAAGTTGCAACTTGCCCAAGAAAATACGCACGTGTGTGTGTGTGTGTGTGTGTGTGTGTGTGTGTGTGTGTGACTGAGACCTTCCTGATCCTGGAGCTGGTTGTCTATCTACTAAGGCAACAATATCAAGCGCAAATAGAATCAGATCAACTAAACAACACATAAGAATCCCTATGGGCGACATGTTGACTTAAAAATCACAAATCAACATTATTAGGTTTTTTGAATTTTAAAATTGTATTTAATATTTTTTATTTTGTTAAATATTTCCCCAGTTACATTTTTAATCTGGGTTGGGCTGCAATCAAGAGTTGTGTAGTCCCTGTATGGTTAGCATGCTATGTTTTTGATACCTCTGCATTATACTACACTGCTTATGAAAAAATATATATTTTATATGTGTATATGTAGGCATAGGTAGATATGTAGATACTTATATACACGCACTTAAGTATATATTTTTATTGATATTCAGTCTTTTTTCAGTCTTATCCAATTCTTCATGATCCTATTTGGGATTTTCTAGGCAAAGATACTAGAGTGATTTGCCATTTCCTTCTCCAACTCATTTTATAGATGAAGAAATGTAGGCAAACAAAATTAAGTGACTTGCCTAGGGTAACATAGTTAGTAAGAGTCTTAGGATTGATTTAACCTTAGAAAGATGAGTCTTCCTGGCTCCAAGCCCATCATTCTAACCAATGTGCCACCTGGCTGCTCCAAGTATGTACATACACACATGTATATATATATATATATATATATATATATATATATATATATATATATATATATATATATTTATTTATACATGCATTTATTTTAAAGATATATATGACTTGACAAGGGAATGGATAATGATTTCCAGTCCCTGGTACTTGTGAACGCATGATAGCATTCACTGAATGAGTGGCAAATCTATACATATATTGATGAAGGATCATTTTCTTCTTATTTCAAGTTAATCAGTCTTTGTGGCATAGAAAGCAGTTAAGGGAAACAGAGAAGGAAGAAATGTATTAGGATAGCTTGGATGATGCAGAATTGAAGTTTTTTTTTTTCCAAATAGAGAATATAGATGTCCTAGGCCCTAGAAGAAACTTTAGAGTTAAGAGCAGAATTAGACAAAGGGATTTTAGAGAAGATTAGCATAAGTGACAACTTTTTATTATACTGGATGAGTGTTTAGTCTCCTTTCTCTTAACTAATCTCGGTCTTCTCAGTATTCATGAGACTTCTCCAAATCCACTGGCTAGCCTCGAGCAACTTGCAAAAGCTAGCCTGTGAATTTCTTGCTATAGTGACTGGCTACAAATAAGTCCCTGAAGTGACTACTGCTTTCCAACCTTAAAAGACACTTGTTTTCTCTGGCCACTGCCCAATGCTGTTCAGAGGAGGTAGGGAGGATAAGAAGGTTAGAAAGAAGAAAAGCTGTTTTCATTAGGACTGAATCTTTTAAAGTGAGCGTGTTTATAGGGGACCAGGTCTAACCTGCAGCCACTCAATGCAGAGGCCAAAGTAAATGCTCCTTATTAAAGCCCTGGAATCCCCTCTGTTCATTCACAACCCTGACTGGTCCTTTGGGATGTTAGGGCTAACTGGTAAATCCAGCAGAAGCATTGCAAAATCTAATTACTGCCTACTCCTGTTCCTGTTCTTTCTGCCTTGAATCCTCTCAGTTTGTCAGAGCATATTGACCCTCTTGATCAAACGAGAGGCTGCTAAGGAGTAAGGAAAATTAATCATATCCTTGACTACAGGCAAGTGGTAGTTCCTGGGGAGCAATGATGAAAATAAGAAGGTGATGCTAAATGTCACCAGAAATTCTGATGTTGAGGTGGACCCACTTAAAATAGATTTTTTTTGGTGACACAACTTCATGGAAAGGAGGTATTTGACTTTGGATGATGAGACTCAACCTATCTACCTATAGTCATGAATTGTCAATTCTATTAAATATCCAAAAATGTAACTTTCTAGTTCTTAGTTTTGGATTGGACTTTACTGGTTATCTAGTCCAATGGTGGCAAAAACAAAAATGATCCCAGGTTGTCACATATTGACCTTCAAATCCACAGATGAATACTATCTATATGATATTGTATTTTTATTTATTTTGTTAAACATTTCCCAATTACACTTTAATCTACTTTGGGCCCCACTTGGGAATTTTGCAGGCAACTTTTGGCCTGAGGCTGTGAATATACCTCTGATAGTCTACCCTCCCATATAGTTCAACAATTTTTTATATAGAATTCCTAATAAATGGTCATTCACTTCTTGCTCACAAACCCCTAATGACAGGACTCATTACAGACAATTCACCCCATTGTTGGATCTTCTGTTAAAGATCTTAAATTGATTCCAAATCAATAACATTCCACCCATTGGTCATACTATAACCTGCAGCACCATATTGCTAAATAAGTCTTCTCTATCTCTTATATATTATTCTGTAAATATTTAAAGGCAACATGTCCCTTTCTAAGTTAACTTTATTCACTTGACATGTTTCCATCTCCTTCACACTAGTATCATTCCCTTAATAATTATCTGTTTTATCTTTGATCCCTGTCAGATGTGGAGTCAGGAGAGAGTACAATATTTCAGCTATGGTCTACCCAAAGAAAAGAATGGAAAATCTATGACTTTTCAATTCAATTCAATTTTATATATTAATCATTTCCCTTATGTGAGGTATCTTAGTAGATGTGGGAGATTCAAAGCCAGCCCCTGCTCTCAAAGTATCAAGCAATTTTAGTAGGAGAATATAATACAGAAACTGGTCAGTAAATGCAAAGTAAGTTGAAGAGAAAGATCATGGCAGGCTTCATGGAGTCTACAGCTTCTGAAGGTAGGACATGATCTGAATGTTAGACTTCTACTAGTACAGTATGATTGAGTGAGATTTTGTTTATGAGTTTTAAAGTAGTTTTATTGCATTGTTGGCTCCTTCTGAGGCTTAGAGAAGGGTCAACTTATCCTCCCAATGAAAAAGATTTCATATGAATTACTACCAAGCCAGGGCTTCTATTATTTGCCTAGCAAATTAGATATGGGATTTACATTTACCCATTAATTTAGTTTTTAAAAATGATTGCCTATTCAAATGATTTGTTTATTTGTTTTATGATTCTATCACCTATTGCACTTAATAAAGCTATTTGATTACACAATTTTTATCTCTGTTTATTCCATCTCTTTAGCTATAGTCCACAATTTAGCAAGAAGTAAAAGAAAAACTTTTGAAACCAGCTTTAAGGAAGACTTGACTGAGAAGTACAGCAAGCTTAGAAATGGAGAAAATAGACAAACAAGGAAGGAAAGTTTCCGAAGATCTCTCATCAGTCAGATCCACATAGTTTAATTTTATATTTAATTCAGTTTAGCCTCAGAATGTCACATGGTCAAATATAAGCACATGCCAATCCCAACTTACATATCCTTTTTTTTAAATTTTTATTTAATAATTACTTTATATTGACAGAATCCATGCCAAGGTAATTTTTTTTTTTACAACATTATCCTTTGCATTCTGTTCCAATTTTTCCCCTCCCTGCCTCCACCCCCTCCCCTAGATGGCAAGCAGTCGTTTATATGTTGGATATGTTGCAGTATATCCTAGATACAATATATGTTTGCAGAACCGAACAGTTCTCTTGTTGCATAGAGAGAATTAGATTCAGAAGGTATAAATAACCCGGGAAGAAAAACAAAAATGCAGATAGTTCACATTCGTTTCCCAGTGTTCTTTCTTTGGGTGTAGCTGCTTTTGTCCATCATTTATCAATTGAAATGGAGTTAGGTCTCTTTGTCAAAGGAATCCACTTCCATCAAAATATGTCCTCATACAATATCGTTGTCGAAGTGTATAATGATCTCCTGGTTCTGCTCATTTCACTTAGCATCAGTTCATGTAAGTCTCGCCAATCCTCTCTGTATTCATCCTGCTGGTCATTTCTTACAGAACAATAATATTCCATAACATTCATATACCACAATTTACCCAGCCATTCTCCAATTGATGGGCATCCATTCATTTTCCAGTTTCTAGCCACTACAAATAGGGCTGCTACAAACATTTTGGCACATACAGGTCCCTTTCCCTTCTTTAGTATTTCTTTGGGATATAAGCCCAATAGAAACACTGCTGGATCAAAGGGTATGCACAATTTGATAATTTTTTGGGCATAATTCCAGATTGCTCTCCAGAATGGTTGGATTCGTTCACAATTCCACCAACAATGCATTAGTGTCCCAGTTTTCCCGCATCCCCTCCAACATTCATCATTATTTTTTCCTGTCATCTTAGCCAATCTGACAGGTGTGTAGTGGTATCTCAGAGTTGTCTTAATTTGCATTTCTCTGATCAATAATGATTTGGAACACTCTTTCATATGAGTGGTAATAGTTTCAATTTCATCCTCTGAAAATTGTCTGTTCATATCCTTTGACCATTTATCAATTGGAGAATGGCTTGATTTCTTATAAATTTGAGTCAGTTCTCTATATATTTTGGAAATGAGGCCTTTATCAGAACCTTTAACTGTGAAGATGTTTTCCCAGTTTGTTGCTTCCCTTCTAATCTTGTTTGCATTAGTTTTATTTGTACAAAGGCTTTTTAATTTGATGTAATCAAAATTTTCTATTTTGTGATCAGTAATGGTCTCTAGTTCATCTTTGGTCACAAATTTCTTTCTCCTCCACAAGTCTGAGAGATAAACTATTCTATGTTCCTTTAATTTATTTATAATCTCGTTCTTTATGCCTAGGTCATGGACCCATTTTGATCTTATCTTGGTATATGGTGTTAAGTGTGGGTCCATGCCTAATTTCTGCCATACTAATTTCCAATTATCCCAGCAGTTTTTATCAAATAATGAATTCTTTTCCCAGAAGTTAGGGGCTTTGGGTTTGTCAAACACTAGATTGCTATAGTTGACTTTTCTGTCTTGTGAACCTAACCTTTTCCACTGATCCACTAATCTATTTCTTAGCCAATACCAAATGGTTTTGGTGACTGCTGCTTTATAATATAATTTTAGATCAGGTACAGCTAGGCCACCTTCATTTGATTTTTTTTTCATTAATTCCCTTGAGATTCTCGACTTTTTATTGTTCCATATGAATTTTGTTGTTATTTTTTCTAGATCATTAAAATATTTTCTTGGAAGTCTGATTGGTATAGCACTAAATAAATAGATTAGTTTAGGGAGTATTGTCATCTTTATTATGTTCGCTCGGCCGATCCAAGAGCACTTAATATTTTTCCAATTATTTAAGTCTGGGATTTATTTTGTGTGGAGACTTTTTTTTTATAATTTTGCTTATATAATTCCTGACTTTCCTTTGGTAGATAGATTCCCAAATATTTTATGGTATCAACAGTTATTCTGAATGGAATTTCTCTTTGTATCTCTTGCTGTTGGGTTTTGTTGGTGATGTATAAAAATGCTGAGGATTTATGGGGATTTATTTTGTAGCCAGCTACTTTGCTAAAATTATGAATTATTTCTAATAGCTTTTTAGTAGAATCTCTGGGGTTCTCTAGGTATACCATCATATCATCTGCAAAGAGTGATAATTTGGTTTCCTCATTGCCTACTCTAATTCCTTTAATATCTTTCTTGACTCTTATTGCCGAGGCTAGTGTTTCTAATACGATATTAAATAATAATGGTGATAGTGGGCAACCTTGCTTCACTCCAGATCTTACTGGGAAAGGTTCTAGTTTTTCCCCATTGCATATGATGCTTACTGATGGTTTTATATATATGCTCCTGACTATTTTAAGGAAAAGTCCATTTATTCCTATGCTCTCAAGTGTTTTTATTAGGAATGGATGTTGGATTTTATCAAATGCTTTTTCTGCATCTATTGAGATGATCATATGGTTCAACTTACATATCCTAAATTTATGAATCTCTAAAGATAGGAATGGCCACTCTGGAGAAGATTCCTAGCCAAATGAAGGACATAGTTTAATTATTTATATTCCCAAGTTCTGTGGCAAGCAAATATGTTTTGTTGTGGTTTATAGCATGTAGTATCTGAGATTTCCTAAATTCAGACTATCCAAGGTAAAAATGTTAGGAGCCCAAAATGGTAGGTTTATCTTCTTCCTTACTTTTTTACTTCACTACGTAATTTAATCACGCAGATATTCCATTAACCCTAAGAACAAAGTCCATCCCTTAGTAAATTGTTTTTATCCTGTTAACCATCCTGTTAACAATCCTGTTCAATCTTAGTTAGACTTGTCTTCAGTTAAAAGACATGTAGTTCATTATGAGCATTACATATGATACTTTTCTATCTTGGTAGAATCTGTCAGACCTCATGCTACATTAGCACTGACTTTGAGAACACAAGGTCACTGCTATATTACAATGACTCATCGGAGGAGGACTTAAAAAGCCACACATAAATACACACACACACACACACACACACACACACACACACACACATACACACACTATCCTACCCAGTTGGAGAGTGAGAACATTCCAAAACTTTTCATAAGAGAAAAAGAAAAGGAAGGGAGCTCACTTCTATTCTATAGTTGGGCTACTGAAATGTTCTTTTAGCCAGTGAATTAGTTTATTTCGATAGTTCATTTAGCCAGTATTTTTAGTTTTGATAACTTTGTAACCTTGTGAATATGTGTATGAGGGTATTGGTTCACATTTGTGATTTCATCTTTGCATGGTGAAAATTCTCTCTAAAGGCAATTATGTATCAGAGAAGATGGAACATTGGATCTGGAGTCAGAAAAACCTGAGTTCAAGTCCATCCTCAGATATCTACTAGTTGTATAACCTTGGGCAAGTTACTTAACTCTGTTTGCCTCATTTTTCTCAATAATAATAGCACTTCCCTCTCAGGGATTACATGAGATAATATTTGTAAAATGCTTAACAAAAATCCCTGGAACATATTAGGCTTTTAATAAATGCTTATTTCTTTTCTTTCCCCTTCTCTCCATTAATGCAAATAGATAATTTATCTGTAATTTATAGTTTTAGAGAGATTCCTGGGGGCACTGAGAGATTGCGGTTATATAACTATTATGTATCAGAGGCATGATTTGTATCTTCCTGTCTTTGAGACTGACCTTCTATCCACTACTCCATATTGCTTCTTAACAGTTTCTATAAGAACAGCCAATCAAACCATTGAAGATGAATTGCAGAATTTATAGCAGAATGAACCCTCATTTCTCACCACTATCAGATTGAAACTTACTAAAGTATATTTGCCTCAGAGATGTATAGCTGGTCCCTGAGTACTCTTCTTTTACTGTGTAAATTGGCTCCATTTATGAAATGCCATATCAATAGTAATCTAAGATTACTTTGCAGGACAGTTTGGCTTGAAATGAAAAGCTTGACTGTTTCTGTATGAGCCCAGCATAGTACCACACACATACTCAAAGCAGGTGTTTATTGAGAAGAGTTCTGCTGTGGGACTGAGGGAGGATGGACACGAAGGAAATTATGGTTAATTGTTCTGTCATTTGTTCTTAAAGCATTCATTGATTCAACACATATTTATTAAATTCTTTGTGCCATTGTTTTTCAATCATATCTAATTCTTTGTGATCCCATTTGGGGTTTTCTTGGCAAAGACTCTGGAGTGGTTTACCATTTTTTTTTCAAACACATTTTACAGATAAGGAAACTGAGACAAACAGGGCTAAGAGACTCCCCCAGAGTCATCAGCTAGTAAATGTCTGGGGGCAGATTTGAATTCAGGAAGGTGAGGTTCCGACTCCAGGATTAGTACTATTTACTCTGCCAGTTAGTTCCTACTGTAAGCCAAACAAAGTCATAGTCACTAGGAGAGAGAAAAATAATTTGCTTTCTTTGTACTTAGGCTGGTCTTGAGACGACAGGCAAATCAGTCAGCAGTTCCATACTGGAATCATTTCCTGATTGTAAAACCTGCCAATTATTAGATTCTATTGGCTAGAATTCAGAGTAACATCCATGACATGACAAAACATCAGGAGTATGGCTTTAATGAAGAACATTTCCATTTAGTCCTTTAATGAGACTGTACATGTGATTTCACTGCCATAGGGAACTCCCAGGTGAGAAAACTCCTTCTACCAGTTTATATTGGCACCCATTCTGTAACTCACAGTCTTAAGAGGGTTGCCTGGAGACACCAATAGGCTAAGTAACTTATTCTGTTCACATCCAGTATGTGTCAGAGATAGGACCTGAACTCATGTATTTTTGACTGGGTGGCTTGCTCTCTATTTACTATACCACATTGCTTTTAAAAATATTTCTTTAACAAACCCTAGGAAAAGGGAGAGAAGAGGAAAAAAGAAGAGCTTCAGATCTTTGCAGTTCAGATCCTGAGAAGTCTTCAAAGCTACTTTACTTGTGGTTCTTTAGCTACTTATCTCCAGAATAAGTGGTTGACACAAACTGTAGAGAGGGTGTCATTACTCTGGGCTCCAATTATAATGCATACAAGACTACTATCTTTTGCTATTTTCTTGTTAATAGCTTTAGTTTCTGATGGGGCCCCAAAGCAGAATACAGTTAACACTTATTTCATGTTTCCTGTTCACCTAGAGATGGTTTGTTTTTTCCTGTATCTTGAGGGTTGGTCTATACTTAACCTGTCAGATTCTGAATGTTCAGTAGGCATTTTGAAATAAGGCAAAAAAAAATCTTCATTGTGTTCAGTGGAGTAGCTGTCACCTAATTCCATCCCCCACCCCCCAAAAAAGCTGTGTTTTAAGTGGGTATTACAGATAGTAGACAAGGAAAATCTATTCTTTGCTATTGGGATGCCTTATTTGTCCTTATATTTTGTTCACAAATGGAAAAAAAATATTATTGCTCATCTTCAATGAAAACCATTGACTTAAAGATAGGAGATACGGGTTCAAGTTTCACCTTCACCACTAAATAGTTGTGACTATGGGATAGTCACTTCATCTATCTGAGAATCAGATAGCTTCTTTCTAAAAGGTACATAGTTTTCTCTGTTTCATGGAGTTGTTATGAAGAACAAGTGACAAAATGTGTGTCAGTGTACTTTATAAACTATAAAATATAAAAAGAGTTGTGTATTTATGTACTTTAATTGAAATTTTAAAACCATTCAAATTGTATTCTGATGTGTTTCATATCCCAAAACAAACATCTACCTTGAGTTTTAAAAAAAATATTTAAAGCATTGGTTTCATTTTGTGATCAATATTTCACTTGATCTCTCTATTTTTTGACAGTGGAAAAAAGCTAAAACCAAATCATCATATCTGGGATGTAAATAGAAACTTCTACAGCTGGTGCTTCTCTTGTAATAATAGAATGAAAATACTACTTTTATGAAAGTGATACTGAATTATTATTTAAGCCTTAACTTTATAATAATGTCTTTAAACCTGTCAATATTGTTTTTTTTTCTCTAGATGGGCAACAAATTTGGGAGATGGAAGCCACAGTGGATAAAGATAAGAGCCAGCCTGTAAGTGTTTAACTGACAATATTTTGTACATGGTGGAACATTGCATCAGACTAACCAGTGAGGGCAGAGAGTATCTGGATTTAATATGGTGATATCTCCTTTAACAGAATTTAATATTCTTAGTTGGAAGCCCATATCCCCTTTCTTATAGCCTATAATTAATGATAAATATGCCTTATTGATAATGAGGATTGTTAGTATTGAAAATCTGATTTGTCTGTGACTAGATTTTAGATCATAAACTCTTTAGTTTTCTTTCTGAGATCACTCCCAATTTATCCTGGATATAGCCTCCTGGTACACAGTTTGTTTCTAAGTTATCTCCCTTCATTAGAATGTGAACTTCTTGAAGAGAAGGTTCACTTTTTCCTTTCTTTCTATCATTAGGGCTAAGGACAGTTCCTGGCACATAGCAAGCTGTTAATAAATGTTTGTTGACTTGTCAATCATCTATTTGGATGGACAAGGTCACTTGTCAAAAAGAGACCCTTGTTACATGGAATGGCAAAGGATTATCCTGTAATTGATTGCAACATTGAGGGAGGAAATTTAGCTCATGCTTCATCTAAATTAATAGCAGCTTCATCCTTTCAGAGTATGCTTTTTGTTGAAATACCTGAGTATCGAAACAAGCATATCCGCACACCTGTGAAGGTGAACTTCTATGTCATCAATGGGAAAAGAAAAAGAAGCCAACCTCAACATTTTACTTATCATCCAGGTAATTTCCCCCCCTGGGAGTAGTCATTCAGGGGATGAAGGGGGAAGTCTTCTATCTAGATTTGTCTATCCCCCTTCTTAAAAGATGGTTCATAAGTTTGCTGACTTAGGAAAGAATTGGTGTGTGATATGTGGTGCCATCAGCAGCTAAAAATCATGTATCTATGTAGAACAGACATATGAATTTAGGAAAATGAGAACTTTATGAGGTTTATATCCTGGAACTTCACACTAAGTGTAAAGACACTTAGTGGAATAGCAATATAAGTTATTTCTATTCAGTATGTCACTATGGTACTGACTAGGGCAAAATTTCTTTCCTTTTATATTAAAATATTTAAATGTAAAAATAATTTAAGTATTTAACTTAAATATAAAATGATTTAAATTTAAATATAAAATTTAAAAATAATTTTAAAATTATAAACTTTACAATAGTTTCAACAAATAAAAACAAAAGAAATGAACAAAATGAATTCTAAAGTCCCAAATAAGATTTGTTTACCTATTGATAAGAAAAAAATATTAAATGCAATAAGATAATAACAGAAAAAATCTCATTATCCCTGAACTCCATTTCAGTCTCATTTCCCTTTGCACAATACTGTTTTATTGCTTTTATTGTTTTTTTTTTTTATTTTGACTTATTCAATGTGTATCTCCTTCCAATTCTGCTTCTGACCAAGGTAAATCAGAAGGCTTAAAATGATTTTTTTTTTTACTTGGGAAAGTAGGTCACAATCTTCCCAAGAGATGATCCAGACTTTGCCACATTCCCAGGATGGGAAACATATAATGAGAGAATATCATCAAAATGTGTAATTTCCTGTCCCAGGCCAAACCAAGGAGCTTATAGGCTCCTGAAAGCAAGAGAGAAAGTCTTAGAGCAGTCTCTGGCTTCTCTACCCCCAATTTGGTTTTATTTAAGTGATGGTTGTGGGTTTGCGCTGGCTCTCATTCTGCCTAATGTAGCCGATCCAGCCCTTATTAAAATGTGTCTGCTCCAGAACACTGGAGGCATTAGAGCTGATGTAATAAACCGTAAATGTTGGTGGTTAAATCACTGAAGCTTAAATACAACATAGAATCGTGTGAAAGCCTCATTTTGAATCCTGTCCTCCACAGGCAGAAAGGACGGTTTTTCAATTACATTTTATAGCACTTTCATAACATAAAATTTGTGGTGAAAATGTCCTCCAACATAGTCTTTGGCCTTGGAGTGCTTGATTGTGACCAGGACCAAAGCCCAGTATAATAGTGGGCAAAGGATTGGAGTTGTCAGTTTTAAACTTTTTTATTTTGAGCGGATTGCTATTTTTAAACAATGATGATGATGGATTCAGTTCTTCAGAATTTATTTTAGCTTTTGGCTTACCTGTGTCTTCAGCATGTACTTGATTTTTAACATCTATTTCTAAGAGATCCTGTTGACATTCCATTCATCGATCCATTTAACGACAAAAGGTATGAAATGGAAGAACAGTGCATTGTTCTAGGTCTCTCATTAGGGCAAAGAAGATCTTCCACTGTCTTTCACCTGCTCATTAAGAATAATGTACTGTACATGCTTTATTCTAGTTCCATCCATCAAAACAGAACCCATTGATGAATATGATCCTGCCTTAATCTGCAATACAGTGCACAGTGCCTTGGGAACAGTGACACAGCCTTACTATTCACAGCACACAATGGTCACTGAGTCCCCTTCCTGCCTTGTGGCCACTATGGCATCATGCCAACAGTTCCGCTCAGGTTTATCTTCTCCTGACTCTCGGTACCAACAACAGAATTCAACAGCTGTAATATACCAGAGGAGCAAGAGCTTGAGCCCCAGTCTCTTGGGCTACCAGCAGCCCACTTTGATGGCCTCATCCATCTCCATTTCAGATGCCCACCGATCAGTGCTCATGCATGCTGGCTCTCCAGGCCAGAATTCAGCTCTGCTCCACCACTCTCCAACCAATCAGCAGTCTTCTCCAGTGATTCACTATTCTCCAACCAATCAGCAGGTGAGGTGTGGAACCCACCAAGAATTCCAACACATCATGTGCTGTGAAAATTTTACATCCAGTGCTGCCCGTCCCAATCCACCCCAAGTCAGTCAAGCACAGAGAATAAGTCCAAGCTCCTATCCTACAGTAATTCAACAACAGAATGCTACAACTCAACGAGCTGCTAAAAATGGACCACCAGTTAATGACCAAAAGGAAGTATTACCAGCAGGAGTGACTATTAAGCAGGAACAGAACCTGGACCAGGCCTATTTGGACGATGGTAAGATGATTGTTTTTTATCGTTACCTGCACAGAAACTCTTATGTCCCCTAGAAAAAGAGCAAGAAAGAATATAAACCTTGCATAAGTCTCTGTCCCCTTTTGGGTTATAAATTCTGAGGCCCCTAACAGCCCTATAATTCAATGATCCTATATGCATATATATATTTGTAAAAACCACTTTGCTAGCATTTTATTTGCTGGGCAGCCACTTGGCTTATAAGCTCAAAAAAAAAAAAAAACAACCTTAAATCCTAATAGTGACTTTTTCCCTCCCTCTCCCCACTCCTGAAATTTGGAACAGGGTAGGTTTAAATTGCTAGCATTTTCTCTTCATTTGCCAAGCTGAGGTTGAAAGTGGAGAAACAAGAAAGAAGGCTTTCCAACTCCATTCTATTCTTGCAGGGAGAAAAAAATAGCACTTTATAACACTCCCTTGGCTATCTTGGGGGTGGAAAAATAAGAACAAAGCTCATTGAACATTTTATATAGATCAGGACATAGTGTGTGTGTGTGTGTGTGTGTGTGTGTGTGTGTGTGTGTGTGTGTGTATGGGGTGGGGAGGGGATTGTGCTGCAGGCCAAACTTTGCAGATGTCCTGGCTGAACAGTAGTACATTGATGAGTTAGAAACAATGAATTTCCTTTGTTGGGAACCCAATAGATGTAGTTGTTGGGCCCAAGGAAAGGCTGTAGGGGAGCTTGATTTGAATCCTCCTCTTTTATTCGTAGGTGGCTTGGCTCATTAGTAAAGTAGCCAATGCGTTATTTTTGTGAAGAAACAGCCATGTCACTTTTTGCCCTGTGATTAGCACCAGGGGATATGGATAGAGCTCGGATATGATTCCAAATTTGTTTCTGGTTAGTGGAGGCCCAGAGGTGGAAAGCAAAGGGGGAAGGGGAACAGGATACCATAATTTATTGCTCACTGGAAAACATATTTTGGGAAAAGAAATCTCTGCCATTATCAGCCATTAATTATTCTTATAGTTTAATTCTCTGGAACATACCTGAGAACCAGGAAGGCAGCAAACAAAACTTCTGAGAAGCCAAAATAGAAGATATAGTGCTCATCTACCTTATTCATAGTAAAACTATGATTTGCATTTCAGACTTTGATTCACAGTCTTTTAACTCTGATTTTTCATATAGTTCTGTCAAGCTTGGTTATCAGCTGATAGCAGGTCAGAAGAGAAGAGAAATGTCTCCTACAGTCTGACACACTGAAGTCACAAGGAATGATAGCTAATAGCAAGAGAGGAGATAGGACTATTTTAAAAAACAGACACAATAACTCAAATTCCTGCAGTTTGGCTTTATTTAGTGCCAAATCAACCAACTTTTAATAGCCCCTAAGGACATCACTATTCTAAAGAATGATATCGCATTCAAAATCCATAGTGTTCATAAATCATAGGGGAAATTATATATATATATAAAATGTTATCTTCTGAAGTTTCAATTTTCCAGAAAATTCACTTATGAGATGCATCTTATTTTTCTTGGAAATTGATAAATGATGCTTGTTTATCATTGAAATAGTAATATATATTTCTCTTCAAGCATTTAGGGATTATTGTCCTAAATTACATGATTTAGAAATCTACCTACAGATGAAAAGATTTTCATTTCAATCTCTTCATTTGAGATTGAAGACATGGCAGCTTTCTTCAAATATCTGAGAGGCTATCACTGAAAAGAAAGAATAGACTTGGTTTGCTTTGCCCAAAGGGCAGAACCTAGAACAATACATAGATAATGCAGATAGATAGGAAGGGAAAACCTTCCTAACATTAAAGTCATCCCAAACAGAGATTTTAAAGATCCACTTGATGAACATTTATTGGAGATGCTAGAGAGAAGATTCTTGTTCAGATAGAGGTTGGACTAAATGACTTCTGAATACCCTTCCAATGTTCTGATTTTGTGAAATAAATGAATAACTGGTGGGAGATCCCTCCCCTGAATCTATTCCTTTTGGGGTTGAATTTTACTGTAAGGGATAAATTAGCTGGTTCCATTCATTTATCTTGATTACCTTGGACAGTACCAAAGAGATCCATTTCCTTCTTCCAAATTACTCATCCCTATCACAGCAGCCAAGCAAGTTAAGTCACTTAAATGATGAGGTTGAACACTATGATCTCTAGGGTCTCTTCTGTCCTATCTCCAAATCCTGTCATATTACTCAACTATATTTGTAAACTTCAGAGACATTTGAAGATATTTGGGATGATGGGACTTTAAATTATAGGGTGAGAACTTAGGTATTGAGCTCTTCTCCTAGACCAGAGCCAGATAAAGAAAGGACTAGAAAGCATTTTAAGCCAGTGACTTTATTAAAAATCAACAATTCTGCTGCTGAATGTGGGTTGAACACAGAATAGAAGGCCGGTCCTCTTGGATTGGGACAAGTGTGGGCATGTTAATTCAAATACTGGGCCAAAAAAATTCACCCACAGCTTTTGCACCTGTGAAGATGTGGGTGAAAATTTGGCTCCAAATCTGTGAGATATTAAGATAATCATAACAGATGCATTCCATCCTACATATCCATGGAAAATGTTCACAATCTGCATGGCTGGCATTACCTAATGTGGGTTCAGTTTCTTTTTTGACATTCATTTTTATGCATGAAAATTGAAATAGTGATTGGGATTTTTTAATGCTTTTCTGGGAGACATGAGGAGAAACTTCAGGTTTTAGAACTATTCATTCTCTCTGTCTCTGTCTCTGTCTCTCTTTCATTACATACACACACAACCTATTTCTGAATATATGTATATACAGATATAGATCACACACACACACACACACACACACACACACACACACACCTTCCTGAATATTCAGAAATGAGTTGCTTCCATTTGACATTAAAATTCAGTGAGGATTTTGCTTTTGGGAAAGCCCATTTACACTCTTTCTTTTGCATAATCCTCATGTTTATACAGGAGAGGTAAAAAGTCAGTGTTTGTGTATTTTTCATTTATTGTACATTTTTTGCAGCCAGCTTTCCCCTAAGTATTTTTATATTCATCTTTCTATATGTGTGTCTGGAGGAAATGACTCCCATGTGAGAACAACAATTATTGATGAAGAAGATTCACCTGCTCTTTTGTAAAAATATAAATCACGATAGCTTACTTTCATATAGCACTACCTCATTTATAAAGCACTTAGAATATGCTGCTATCTTACTGGATCTTCACCACAACTATGTGAGGATGGAATTGAAAAATAAGTTAATCTTCAAAGTTCCTACCAGTTTTAAATTTTTACAGTCTATGTGTTAATGAATATTCTTTTCATCCTTCTGTTTATTTCACTGAGCTTACTGCTTCCTATTTCATCTACCTCAAGGTCACTTTTTCCCTTGCCTTGGTATCTTATCCTACTTCATAGGTCTCTTCAACACCCTCCTCTCAGCCTTTTCCACTTTCTGTATTTTTCCAATTCCTAAGCTTTCATTTGAATGGCTGGAAATTCTGCATAACAAAAATTTCAATTCTGCTATAAGTAATATAAGCAAAAATTAGTTGTTTTGCCAAGAAAATAAGCCTTCCTAAGAGCAGAAGTTACATAGTGTCTTATGCTTGTAGTCACTTGCTTTTTTCTCATCTTACCCTGTATCCTTTTTCTTCTTAAGGCTTTGACTACACTTGAGACACATGAATAATTCCCAGCAGCAGTTACTGAACTGGGGTGGATTGCAGCATTACCAATGAGAATCAGTTTCTTCATCTGCACAAATAACTATTTTCTTTTCTCTTCATCAGTTGAATATAGCCCTCTAGCTGGAACCCAAATTATACATCATGGCATGGTGTAATTTGGATTTGGAATTAGAGGACTTGAGTCTGAATACCTGCTCTCCACTGTCTATATCTCATTGCCTTATCACTTTCTATGTGATAAGTGTGACCTTGGACAAATCATTAACCTTCTGGGGCTTCAGTTTCCATATCTATAACATGAGAGTGGGAGAGGTAGGTGGGAGTAGAAGGTCTTGAAGGTCTTTTGCAGTTCTAAAATTCTGTTTTATCCCATGACCTATTTTATTCCTTGCTCACTTATTTCTAGTATTCTTGATTCTCACCAACATGGATAATATGATTTGAATTGACAAGAATTTTAAAAATCATCTAGGCCAATTCTTCCAATTTACATATGACAAAATTGAGGCTGAGAGAAGCTAAGGTCACATGTGTAGTAAGTGGTAGAACTGAGATGGGGACCTGACCCTCTGTTTTTTTTATTCAGTACTTCTACATGATGCTGCCTTTTAGAAAGGCTGAAACTTTCTCTTTTCTACTCGTCACTAGTGAAATTCAGAATGCAGAATATGTGGAGGATGGAGTCACAGGCCTGTAGACCAGAGTTATAAAAATATTTGCTTCGGGTTACCTCAAAGTGAGGCAAACCTTAATAACGAAAACACAAGCCCCTGTAAACCCTTTAACCGATGTTCACTGATTAACCACCAGTGCAACAATTCATTGGGAAACCTTCTTGAAAATAAGGGTAGTCTCTTGAAAATACTAATTACTTTTTTTAAAAAGAACTTTTGGGGATTCTATTGGTTCATTCCATTGGCTGCCAAGTGAACAGCATCAATCCCTACCTAACCCTTTGACTCCTGTCTAGTAGATAGCAGTAGAAAAACTGATCCTTCAAAGATCTGGGTTCTACTCATGCCTTGACATTTAAAATCAATGTAGCTTCAAGCAGTCTTTTAACTTTCCTGTGTCTTAATTAAGTCTGTAAAATTAAATGGCTTCCTCAATGTCACTTCTAGCTTCAACTCTGTAATCCTATGATCCTCTAAACAAATAACTGTTTCAGGTTATGTGACTAGAAAGAAAAGATGTAGAGGAGTAGGCACTGTGAATTTCTCTGTCTCTGTCTCTGTCTCCCCCCCTCTCTCTCCCTCTCTTTCTCTGCCTCTCATTCTCTGTCTATCTCTCATTCTTTCTGTCTCTCTCTTTCTATATATGTCTCTGATTCATTCCTTTTCTCTGTCTTCCTCTTTGTTTTGCTATTTCTCTGTCTCTGTGTGTGTGTCTCTTTTTCTGTCTCTGTCTCTCATTTTTTGTCTCTCTGTATGTTTCTATTTCATTCTTTCTATTTGTCTCTTACACACAGAGACACACAATCTTAACAGCATTCCTTATTATACAAACCATTACATTTTCCTCTCCCAAATATAAAGTAAAATGAGATTCTTTTTTCATTTATCAACAAACTTGTCCTTATATCCATTAATGAGTAATGATACCAGACTATACCTGTCACACTCCAATTGGAGTGGGGTCACTATTCCTAATTTAGGGACCAAAAATAGCAAAGACTGACTAGGGGGAGATATTGGCAAGAACTTTTTCTTCCACTTCTTAAGGTTGCTTTCAGTACAATATAATGTACTTACTATGGGAGCCCCTCTAGCTAAACATAGATTTTTTTTTTTTTTGCCATAAGGACAAAGCGCTGTGAATCTCTTAACATAGACTCTTCATGCAAATAAATTAGGTAACAGATCAGATTTTCTTCAAAATATATCAGTGCTCACTCAGCAAAGAAGGTCATCTTGGAAAGGATTATGCCATCCACCAGAAAGATCTGATTATTTTTTTCCATGACTTCACCATTATTAGTTTGAAGTCGTCTTTAGATACATGGTCAACCTATCATGGGCAGAATGTTAGTCAAAGGAATTGTTTTGGAGTAAGCTTTTTTTTTTTAAAGGTCTTTTTTTTTATCATAAACTTAAACATCAAGAAACAGGAGCATTTCAAAATGCAAAGGAGAAAAGAAATGATAACTGTGTAGGAAACTGAATGAATGCTTTCCAAGACCTGGTCTTGACTTCACTTTAGTAGTACATAACTTAAATCCTGAATTCCTTCAAATGTATTGTTCCTCCAAATGATCTCAAATTTATATTTATTCTCTATTTATTCCATATATACTTACATTATCTTCCTATGCTTTCCCACTTCCTGACTCTCAATTAGGATGTAAAGCTTATTGAGAGTAGTGGTTGTTTCATTCATTGAATTTGTATCCCAGGTGCCTAGTGGCTCCTGACACTTAATAGATGCATAATAAGTGCTTGCTAACAACTAATATTATATTATAGGTTAAAATATGCAAAATGTTATATATAAATTATCTAGTGAAGGTTTCAAATAATCCCACAAGGAAGGCACACAGGAGTTGTTTTAATTTTTTTGGCCTGCACCGATGATTTCATGAGTATATAGAACTGTCAGGGAAGAAAATTCCCTCCATTAATCAAGAGTGGCAATAGTCTTGCACTTATGCATTAGCCTTAGAGAGTTGCCTTAGGTCACACAATTAATATGTGTCAGAGGCCAGCTCTTGATGCCTAGGCCAGTTCTGAATCCACAGAGCCATGTTGCTTCTCCTAATGAATTAGTTGTTGCAGAAGGTGCTGCTGCGTTGTTGTGTAGGTGGGAGATGGAACAAGGTGATTTTTGAGGTCCCTTATAGCTTAGATTCTCTAAGACTGTGATTCCAAATGGTTAGGAAAGTTCATATACCATGTCAGGTTTACTGAAATACTTTCTCCTGAATTCCCTGGATACTGATTTTTTAATATATTAAAAACAAACAAACAAATTATAACTTGGCAACATACAACTAAAAAGATGAAGCTAGGGCTAAGTGATCTCTAAGCCTCCTCCCAGCTCTTAGAATTTAAGTTCTGAGGGTTCTTTCACATAGGATCATAAGATGTGTAAGATGGTGTAGACCTCAAAGTGGAGGAAGACCCTACCTATCAGGTAGTTCTTTTATAACATTGGATGAGAATACAGATTTTCAAAGAAAGCAGCTGTGGTAAAAGTGAAAAATTACTGACCTAAGAACCAGGAGAATGGAGTAGTTTCAGTTCTATCATTATTTACATGATCTTGGGCCAATCTTGGAGCCTCAGTTTCCTGTAATATAAAATGAGGAACTTTCACTAGATCACCTCTAAGATCCTTTTGATAAGTGAATATTCTAGGCATATCTCAAACTGGTTTTCATCAGCTAACTGATCAATTGCTGGCAGAAGTTTGGATTCTTTATTCCTGCTTCAGGGGAAAAATGGAAGCAAATCTTTTATTAATAAATTGAAAAAATTGAGATTCAGGAATAGCCCAAGTGACTTTTTTTAAAGTTACATTGCTAATAAATGGTAAAGTTTGGACACAAGCTCAAATCTGCAGTTAATAAATTCAGAACCTTTTTCATTAAATCATGTATCCTTCCATCATACCAGTGCATCTTTTAGAGAAAGTATTTTGTAAATGCCTAAGGAAGTTCTGTTCATAGTTTAGTTTCATAGTTTAGAAAATGTTTTTATTTATTTTCTGTCACAGTTTGTTCAATACATAGTAGGTGCTTAATAAATGTTTATTGATAGATTGAACAGCTTTTGTGAAGTAGGTGGTACAGAATAATTATCACCATTTTACATATGAAGATATTAAAGTTCAAAGAGATGGGCTAGTTATTACTAGCCCAAAGTCATATACTGCCGCCTATGTCCTGAGCTCTGTGATGGATCCTGTATGTCCCCTTCTGAAAGCCTGTGAATGCCTCGGGATGTTTATCTGGAGAAAGGCTGCAGATTAGTGCCTGGCTTCTGAGACATAATTACTGTTTGTCAGATGGGTGTGCTCCCCTGGTGAAGTGCACCAACTAATTATATACAATGATTGTTATCTTGGTAGTTGGCATCTATCAAAATTATCCAATCACAATAGACAGAGGGCTTCCAATAAATGAATATGCTGAAATGGGCAAAATACACAGAGGATCCCACTCTCTCGAGTGGAAGAAAGAGGGGGGGAAAATGAATGTAGTTATTAAAAGGCATCATTTTACTGGCACCTCTTTGTTCACCAAGTTGGGAATCTTTAATTGGGTCAGTACAGTGCCCATGGGCAAGTTTGTTACAAAGCACTTCCTATTCAGAAAGTCATGCAAAGTCCACAGAGAGCTTGCCATCCGCCAAGAGGAGCCTGTGGGCCAAGACTGCTACAGCTACCCCAGGAGGCCACTCAACTGGGACTCTCTTGAGGTAGAAACACAAGCAGGGAAAGAACCAGGGCAAGAAAGATTAGAGGAGAGGAGGCAACTTCTAGATGGAGCCATCACTCAGGAAGTCTCTGCAAGGCTTTGAAGACCCAGAATCATATTGTGAGAGCTGCATTAACCTTCAGAAACATAGTGCTACCAATAATCTTGATGGTAACTTTTATTTCCACATAGATCACTGTAGTCCCAGTATCTCAGGGGATAAGTAGTATCAGTATTCATATCCCAGCTTCACTGATGGGGAAACTGATCCCCAAGGAGGTAAAGTGACTTTCATAAATTTACACAACTATAGATAATTAGTATTGGAACTTAAAATGGGGAATTCTGCTCCCAAGTCCAATTTTCTCTCCATTGAAGTACTTTGCTTCTCTAGTCTGGTGGAAAAAGCAGTGGTTTAAAATCAGAATTGGGTTCCCATGCCAGCTCCATGGTTTACATGGTCATGAGACTGGACAAGCCACTCTGACTCCCCTGTGGATCTTTTTCCTCATCAGTAAAATTCGGATTAATAATACTTTTACCCAGTACCAGGGGTACTGGGAGTAAAGTCTTTTGTGAGTTGTAAAGTTCTATAGAAAGAAATTGTTGCATCAGTATGGGGTTATAAGAAAAGTGTTTTGTAAACTTTAAAACACTCTATAAATGTCAATTATTAGTACTTTTATTGTGATTGTGAAGAATTCTACTTTTTTTTGTTTACTCAACATATCAAGGTCACAGAGTATCCAAGAAGAGTCTTGTAGAGTGTCAGAGGAGACTAGAAGGCTCCATAAAATCTTAGTTTACTCAGCTGATTGAGAATTAATTATCTACCCATGTGGTTTTTGCAGGTGAAGAACAGTAAGAAGTCTAGTAGACACGTTTCCCTTCTCTCTCTTTGCATTCCCTTCCTATATCTGCTTTACCATATCCTCTTCATCTATCCATGACCTTGGGTCTGGGAATCTGGAAAGCTTATCTCTCACCTAACTCTACCCTTGGGTGACTGTGGACAAGACATGAGGCTTCTTTGAAAAGTCTCTAGTTATAATTAAGAAAGACCAAAAAAACTTCCTAAAGCGTATTGAGTTGAGGGACCAGAATTCCCAGAGTATTGGGCTCAGAGGGAGGAAGACCTGAATTCAAATACTGCCTCAGACACTACCAATAAGAACCTGGGTGAAATACTCAATCTCTCTATCATCTGCAAATTGAAGAGATTAGAGTTTGGAATCCTCAAAGGTCCTTTTTAGTTCTAAATCTATGATTCCTTATTCCTATTTTGTGTCTAGTTGCTAAGCTTTGTCTACCCTCCTCTTCCCAGTATTTAAGGAGCCACCTTCCAGATGATTCTTGACAAAACAAAACAAAAACAAAAAGTTCTGAAATTCTGAAAGCCATTTGCTCCTAGAGAAATGTGCTGATGCTACTGGGGACTGTACATGCACAATCAACCACAAGCCTACTTCCAGACTGGGGATGCACTTACAGCACACTCTTCACATTCCAGAGGCAGGATCTGAAATGAATAGAGCAGATGGTCCCTAGACAGAAAGCCAGAGGGTACATCATTAGCAATACAGGACTGGGAGAAGTTTCCTAAGATGGGTCTTTTATTGACTTTGGCTTTTGGGGAGGAATTTTTGTCTCTGAATTAGAATGGGCTTGTGGCTCTGGAGTGAACGTCCTATTAAATAAATAGTAAAAATTAACTCTACCCTAATGGCTTGTTATCGTGAGAGTGCCAGCTGTGAGGGAGATGGGGTCTGAGCCCAGATGTATAACATTCTACGATTTAATAGTTTGTTAGTGGTGACCTTTAGCATGCTACTTAAAGAAGTTTGTTGCATTCCTCTCCTTTAATTCCATGTCCCCAATAGAGGACTTAGTATTTTTCAAAGTACTTTCATAGGATCACTGATTTAACTTTGGAAGGATCTTTAAAGACCATTAAATCCAACCCCCTCATTTGAGAAATGATGGAACTGAGATGTACAAGTTAAATGGCACACCCAGGGTCATAGAGCTGGTAAGTATCTGAGGTAGGATTTGAACCCAATTCTTTCTGACTATAAATCTAGCATCGTATGTCATGAGCCACACTGCTTATCACATTTTGTTATTTAATCATTTTTCAGTCATGTCTGACTCTACATGACCCCATGTGGGGTTTTCTTGGCAAAGATAATGGAATGGTTTGCCTTTTTCTTCTCCAGTCCATTTTACAGATTGGGGAAACTGAGGCATACAGGAGTAAGTGACTTGCTCAGAGACACACAGCTAATAAGTATGTGATTTTGAACTTGAATGGAGGTCTTCATGACTCCAGGCTCTGTACTATATCCATTGTGCCAACTAGCTGCACATATATTAATAGTTAATGGTTATCCTATTCATTAGAATTGGAAAAGAATTTGGAAATTATTGAATTTAATCATATCATTGTACAAATATAGATGTAGAAAGTATGTGAGTTTGGGCTGGATCTGTCCTTACCTTGGGGCCCATCTAAATGAGTTTTTTTTTTGTTTCTTTGTTTAGACCTATTCCTCATAATCCTGTTGTTGTGGGAATTGTAGAAGGCATACCTAGATAGACCAGTCAAGGTCAGTTAGGAGTTTAATTAATAAACATTTTTACAATAATGTAAATCACTCTCTCTCTATCTGGCCATTTTTACCTCCCTTCCCTCCCAAAAAAATCTTCCTTAAAATAAACTGTCAATTTCTTTTTTGGGGGGAGATGTATTTTTATGGAAAGCCTTTTTTTTCTGCCCCACTCTATATTAGCATTTTTGATATTGTGAATATCAATCAAGATGAATAGAGTTTACTCCTGTTTACTTCCATTCTATTCATTATTAAAATGCATCTACTTGGTGCATTTAAAATTTTTCTGTCTACTTAGAACCAGAGGGAAATCTTTTGGAATGTTGGGTAATGATGGAACCATTTCAACAAATTAACAACAAATATTTAAATGTCTATTATGTGTCAGGCATTATGCCAAGGATTAGAGATAGAAGGAGAGGCAAATTTCAGGTCCCTTCCTTCAAGGAGTTAATCTTCTAATGGGAGTGACAATATCCAAACAACTATGTACATAGAAGATGGATACATATGGATCAATAGATAGAGATATGTCTATTTCTATGTATCATCTATCTATCTATCTATCATTTATCTATCTATCTGTCTGTCTGTCTGTCTATCTGTTTATCTAGAAAGAGAATGATAGTGATAGAGAATGGGGTGGAGAGAAATTGGGAAAGATTTCCTGAAAAAGGAGAAGTCTCAGCTGAATCTAAAAAAGAAGCTAAGGAAGTCAATAGGTGGAGGTGAGGAGAGGGAATATTCCATGCATGGGGGACAGAAAAGCATGAAATCAGGAGATTGAGTATAGTGAGAAATAGCAAGATTTCCTCAGTATTACTATTAATACTATTTCATAAATTCTAGATTATACTGAAATTGAGAATGTGAATAAAATGTGGATCGATTTGGGTCTATTCTGCCTTTTGAGAAGCTTAGTAGTCAGTAAATGGAACTTCTGAGAGATAAGAAATGATGAAAGGACTCATTGATATCCCTAGAAGAAAACTTTATTATTTTCAAGGACTTCTTTTAACCATCACAAAAACCAGATCCTCAACGAGGCAATCAATGTGATGCTATCCTTGTCCATTATGACAGGACTTGAAGGCTAGGAAGTTGACATCATGACAATATTGTCTCTTGCAAGATACTTGGATTGAAATTTTAGGGATTGTGCAGATGAGAAAATAGGTTTCATTTGAAGCCTATTACTTCCAGCAGTTAGAGAAAGTCAAAAGGACACTTTTTAATTTTAGGATGGACAATTTTTTATTCCGTTACATAAGTTAGTTATGTGTATGATAAATTTAAAAGGTTATTCCCCAGTTAGTAACGGAAGAATCTTAAGGAATCACAAAATTCCAGACATTGAAGGAGTTTCATAGAATACCTAGTCCAGGATCTTCATTTTATAAATGAAGAAATTAAGATCCACAGTAAATTACTTCCACAGTCAAACAGTAAGTCAATGCCAAAACTAGAGCTAGAGCCTGTTTACTTTTCTTTTCATTGTACCATATTACTTGTAACTTGCTTAGAATCACAGCCTGGGGGGAAGATGGCTGCTCTTTCATTTCTTCCAATTGATCAAAAGATGATTAGTAGATGTTTTGATCTTATAGGTTATAGGACCTTATGATTAAGTCTGAAAGCGACCTCAGAGAGCACATTTTTGTGCTATATGTGTCAAGCATTGTTCCAAGGTCTGGGGATTAAAAAGATAGGCAAATTTGGGGTTCTTTCCTTCAAGGAGCTCATATTCTAATAGGAATGACAACATGCAAACAACTATGAACATAA
This sequence comes from Antechinus flavipes, assembly GCF_016432865.1. Taxonomy (NCBI): domain Eukaryota; kingdom Metazoa; phylum Chordata; class Mammalia; order Dasyuromorphia; family Dasyuridae; genus Antechinus; species Antechinus flavipes. The sequence continues at coordinate 237,854,496 of NC_067399.1, read as the reverse complement.
AACATTCCAAGTCTGGAATTCTGGGTTCTGTATGATAGTGAGCAAATCACTTCCCCATTGGAGCCTTTTTTTTTCTTCATCTGTAAAATGAGGTGATTGGATTAGATGGTTCCTAAATCTAAAGTACCTCCAGACTCTAAACCCTATGAACTACAATCCTATGGTTCTCTTCTTCCCACTGACTCAAAGATCTGCTTACCCTATTCTTGGTTGAATCAGAAGTTAAGGAATTTTGTCAATAGAATATGTGATACTTTATGATGTTGTACAAATAGATGTTTAAGAAGTGTCTCATAAGAGACTCTTCCTTTCCTTTCTTTGATCCTCCCTTCCTCCTCTTCCTCCTCCTCCTCCTCCTCCTCCTTTTCTTCTTCTTCTTCTTCTTCTTCTTCTTCTTCTTCTTCTTCTTCTTCTTCTTCTTCTTCTTCTTCTTCTTCTTCTTCTTCTTCTTCTTCTCCTCTCTCTCTCTCTCTCTCTCTCTCTCTCTCTCTCTCTCTCTCTCTCTCTCTCTCTCTCTCTCCATCTGTTCCTTCCCTTCCTTCCTTCCTTCTTTCCTTCCTTCCCTTCCTTGTTTCCCTCCCTCCTTTCCCCCCTCCTTTTTTCCCCTCTCCCTCCCTCCCTCCCTCCCTTGCTTCCTTCCTTCTTTCCTTTTCCAGCTCTGACATTCTTTGTTCTAAGGTCCAGCTCTGGAATTCCATATTCTAAGAATCTTCCCAGCTCATTCATACCATGGTTTAGGATCTCTCCTAGCAATGACATTCTCAATTCTAAGCTCCCTTCCATTCTATGTTATACATCCTTTTAGTTTTGATAGTCTTGCATTCTATGAGCACAAACCTTAAAAAAAAAGTCTATTATTTATAGCTTGGAACTGTCAAAATCAGTGATCAAGTTTCATTCTACAAATGCTCTTAGCCCTTTTAGACTTTGGACAATTCATTTGCTTAACTAGGGCTAAGGCAACGCATAACTAAGTATAGTGGTTGTTCCTGATACCAGAGAAATGTGGTGGCCACTCCCTCAGAGTGTGGTTGGCACCATTGTTAGTTCAGAGCAAGCCAGGAAGAGACTCACTAGTTTCATCATTTCCATCCTTGCTTTTGCAGCCCCCTCCCCACCCTCTTGTCAGACTTGCTTCCTCACACCTGCAGTTCCAAAAAAGGGCAGGGCATAGGATAGCAAAGGCAAGAATGTGTGTAGGTGTGTGTAGTTACCAGTTTATAGGTAATAAATGCAGATGTTTGGGGGATGTAAATTCAAAGTCTCTTGGGTAGTGAAAACAAAACAAAATTAGATCAATAAAAGAACCACAAAAGCAGGGATAAATCTTCTCATTAAAAAAAATAATTTTAAACTTTTTTTAAAAACAAATATGTTATTTGGTGTCTAGGAAGGGGCTATTTAGTGATGAAAAAAATCTAATTTACAGGATTACAGAAGCAAACTCTCAGGTCTAGAAGGGATCTTTGGTTAAGCTAGTTGGATCCAATACTGAAACATAATCTTTCTTTACATTGTTTCTGAGAAGTGGTTATCCAATGCTTTCAGATAGGTCCAAAGATTCCAAGCTAAAGTATCCCTAGAGCACCACCCCTGCTTCTTCCATCAACTCTCAATGTCTCATGGAATCATTGATTTCCACTGGGTCAATACTAGTTTTAAGGAGTTGTTTTCTTCAATATTTTTAAATTTAATTGTTAATTCTCTTTTGGCAATTTTCTTGCCTAGCTTTCATTTCTTTTCCCAGTATCTCTCCTGTTTCCTTTATTTAATTTTTTTTTCTTTTTTTAACTCTTCTAGAAATACTTGTTAGGCTTATGTTCAATCATTTTTCTTTGAGGCTTTGCTTGTAGATGTTTTTAAGTTATTGTTCTCTGATGTATTTGTGTCTTCCTTAAACTTTTATATCACCATATTCTTATAGTTGATTTATTTTTATTGTTTTCTTATTTTTTCCAGTTTATTAATTGATTTTGGACATTATGTTAGTGTTAGGCTAGGCTCACTTTTTTTTTTGTGTGTGTGTGGGGGTGGATATTTGATTTAAAATGCCAGAGGCTTTTGTTTTGCTGCTTTCACAGTTCATTCTGGGGACCTGTAAGATTTCAGTGCTTTCAAAGCAATGTGATTGAGTTTCCATAATCTAGTGTAAGCTACTCTTCGACCTTAAGAAGGTTCTATTGTTCAAATCAAGTAAGGAATTAGTTTCTTTGGTATTTTCTATACTTCTATTTAGCTGTTAATTCTTTTTTTTGGATATTTTTCTTGCATAGCTCTTATTTCTTTTTCCGATTTTTCATTTGTCACCTTGATTTAAAAATCTGTTTTTATTCTTTTACATTTCTTTAACTCAGTTGACTCTCCCTTGGTTTTGGTCTTCTCCCTTGATTTATTCTACCACAGACTTCTGTATGGGAATATTGGTTAGAACTGAGTCTTCCCTTTGCTCTTGGGCTCAGAGCCACACAGCTACATTTCTGGAATTTGTTCCTTGCTCCTTATACAGAAAGGCTCCTGCTCTCTCTTGACTATTTTGCACTCTGGAAAATATGACTTGGGACTGGATTGTGGGTGGCAGAGGTATCAGATGGCATCAATTCCTGCTTCCAGGACTAACACAGGAATCCCCAGGGATTTTTTTCTATCTTAGTACTTCTGTCCAAGTGGTTTTCAGTCTCCTTACCATCTCTGGATGCTGAAAAACTCCTAACTACTGTAGATGCTTTCATTGATCACAGCATCCTCTGCTGCACTGTGTGCAGTCATCCCTTGCCTCAATGTCCACAGACCATTATGTCTACCTTCTTATGGTTCCCTGAGCTTTGACTTTTTCTTGACTTTCTCAATCAGAACTCAATCTGAAAATTTTTCTAGATTGTGGTAGAGAAAGATGCATAGGATGTATACCATTTTGACTCTACCCTCCTCTTTCACTTTTCAATGTCTAACGCCACTGGAAGTAGAAGGAGATAATGTTTGATTCTTGTTGCTGTAACTGATTTAGAACTAGATGATCTGGGTTCAAATTTCAGTCCTGTAACCTATTACTCATTTAATCTTGGGCAAGTCATCATTTCTCTGAACATTAGTTTCTTCATCTATAAAATAAAGGGGCAGGAATAGATGACTTCTAAGGTCTCTTTCAACTTTAAATATAAGGTCCAAGAAGCACATTGACAAATTGGAGCCCATTCACAAGAGGATGAACAGGATGATGAAAGAGCTTCAGACATTTAGCAATTGGTTAAAGGAGAAGGGAATGTTTAGCCTGAAGAAGACTAAAGATGGACATGATAGGTGTCCCCAGATATGTGAAGGGCTATCATATGGTAGCAAGATTAGATTAATTTTGTTAGGCAAAAGAGGGCAGAACCCACAGCACTGGTTTGAAATTGTGGAGAGGATGATTTTTAACTTTTTACATGATAAATCTTCCTAATAGTTAACCCTGTCCAAAAGTAAAATGACCTGCATTGGGAGATTGCAGGATAACTACCACTAGAGGGCTTTGGATAGATGACCACTTCTCAGGTAGAGTCTAGAGGGGATTCTGATCAAGTATGGATGGGCCTAGGTGATTTGTGAGATCCCTTCCAACTCAGAGAATCAGAGAATTTTAGAGGAAGTGTCAAAAGAAAGAACTCGGAATTATTCTTGAGAATTTCTCTGGCAGGCCCACTGTGCCTTTCCTCTGAAATAAAAAAGAATTCCAATCTTCATCATGATTGAATTGATTCAAACATCAGACAAGTAAAAGAGTAAGAAAGTTCCCAGTATTTTGGCTCTGACATCCTCAAGTGACTTGTCATTTAAAAGAGTTGAGGAGAGAGACAGAGAGAAAAAGAGACCGAGACAGATGGAGAAAGGCACAGAGAGACAGACAGAAAATTGGAAAAAAGAGAGAGAGGTGGGAGAGGGGCAGAGAAACAGACAGAGACACACACACAGAGAAGTGGGAGAGAGACAGAGACAGAGAGACACACAAAAACAGAGAGACAGAGAGGCAGGCAGACTCACAAACAGAGAAAAGTAGACAGGCAGACAGAAAGACAAAGGGAGACAAACATACAGAATATAATCTCTGCCTGTTTAGAAATAAGAGCAAAAGCAGTAAGTTCAGTCTCTCCGAGTCCAACTTTCCAGTTGGATCCAATTGCTCAGTCTGGACATTAGCTCACTAGAAAAGTGTTTCTGCCACTAGATCAGCCACATTCATTCATTTGTTTGTTCATTCATTCATTCATTCATTCACAAAATTTGTGAATTTACATAAACTAGGTATTTGCTCAATACTTAGTATGTACAAATATATATCATAATATTTCTTCTATATTTCAAAATATTTGTGATTTAATTGTCAATTTCTTCACATATTAGATAATGTTTCTTTGAGAATTATTAGATCTGAAAGTATTTATTATTTGGTAATCAACTTTCTAATAATGAGCTTCTGTGAAATTAGTTCATTTCATCCACAACTTATACATATTTGGTTGCCAGTGTCAGAAAACCAGGATTTAGATCTTTGCTGTTTATTTTATTAATTACATGTGTGATCCTGACAAATCACTCCCATTTATTGGACTTCCTATATAAGTAGAGATGACATGGGAAGGATCCTGAGTGTGGAATCAGAGCACCTGGGATCAAATCCTGCTCGCCACTGACTACTTATTTGATTTCTTACAAGTTATTTAACTTCTTCTGGGTATTGTTTATCCAATTCACTTAACTCACTATATGATCTTGGAAAAGTCACTTCTTTTCTAGGATAATTTCCTTTTCTGTGAAATAAGAAATTTAGACTAGATGGCCTCTTAGATTCCTTTTATCTCTAACTTTTTATGAATCTATTTTTTTTTAATTTTTATTTTTTATTTAATGATTACTTTATATTGACAACATTATTATGAATCTATTTTTGAAGCAATCTATGTAGTTTATGACTTAATCTTCACCAACCTCCTTGATTTTTACTGCATAAAGACAACAGCTAAAATACCATTCTTTTTCCAACTTTTTTTTTTTTTTTTTTAACAACAGAATAGATTGTGGGTTAGAAATAGTGAAGTGGAACACCTGTAGGAGAGTAGTGTATTTGGGCAGTAGTCCATTCTGACTAGAATTGAGGCACTCCAGAGATCTCTGTTGAGTACTTGTTGCTAGTCAATTTTCAGCATGGTCTTGTACACATACAGACATTTCTCTATGTGAATTAAACTTAAGGGAGCCCAATTTTGTTATTTTGGTCCATCTCAATCTCTACACTGGAGAGTTTTCTTCTTTTCTTTTTTTTTGATGTTTCAGAATGATGCTTCTAAGCCCCTGAGGTAAATTTTTGAACTCCTGCTGAGTTAGCTACACTCCATTTTTGCTAAAGTCTTCAGAGCATTTTCTAAAAATCCTTCTCTGTATTCAGAGAAAGATCTCTGGAGCCAGACTAAAAACTTCAGTTTTTAGTTATAATTTTTATATCAAATTATCAAGATGGTAGGTTGTAACTAGAGTGGGATTTTGAAGAAAGCCATTTGGTGGGTATTACACACACACACACACACACACACACACACACACACACACACACTTTCAATTGTTTAACTAAGCTCTCAACCAAAGTTTTATTTTCACTATTACTTTGACTCTTTTAACCTCCTTAGGTCTCAGTTACTTTGGATTTTTTAAAAAATTATTTGTTTTATATTTATATTTTTAAAATATTGATTGTTTTTAATTTTGAAATTCATAACATGAAAATGAAGCATTTTATAAAAGTAAAAAACACAAAAAACAAAAATAAAAATCAGAAAAATATGCTTCTATGTGAAACAAGTTCTAATACAGAGGGCTGGATTTTCTTTTGAGTAATTAAAAATTCAACCTGGCACTTTTAAAACTATCCTCATTCCTTTTGGACTTCCTCCTATGCTATTGCACATTTGGTATGAGGGCTTGCTGAGCCCTTTTCAGGGTTGCTCATCCACCTTTGCTGTTTATGTTCGCCAAACTCTCTTACCTGTGGCTCCAAGAAGTTGTAACAGTGGCCATACATCAATAACTCCATTTTGGAATGGATTTATTTTTGGCATATAGTTCAAATTAGGTCGAGTAGACTATCTCATGTTTTAATTAGGGATTGTGTATATGAGAGTCAATTGGAGCTAAGTGACTTGCCCAGACTCACACAACTAGTAATTGTTAAGTGTCTGAAGCTGGATTTGAAACCGGGTTCTCCTAACTCCAGGGCTGGTACTCTATCCACTACACCATCCAACTGCCCTTAATTAAGGATTTGAACTAGAAGGATTCTGAGATCTCTTCCAACTCTAGACCTGTGCTCATATGATCCTTCTACATTTTCTGCAGAGTAAAGTGCATAGATGTATAGCACAGACATGACTTAGCAACCTTTACCATGTTATGAACTCAGACTAAATGTTTGGCCCAGGTATTAAAATCTTAGTTCTTTAAGTCGTATTACCAATCTCTGCTCCTCCAAGAAACTTCCCCTGAATGCCCGAGCTTCCCCTCTCCCTAGTTAGAATTTCAAGTGAATTTACTAGTTTTTACCATTGATTGGTATTCATCACACACTCCTGGTCTTATTCATTGTTTGAGTGTTTCCTCTGCACAGCTAAGCTTCCAGAGGGCAGGGACTGTGTCTTTTACTTTTTTGTTCACAGTAGTCACTTGATTTATTATTTGCTGGATTTTGTTTGGAAATTGCTACAGATCTGTAGCATTTGCCCAAAGGCAGATGCTTCCATTGTGTGGGGAGTCCCCATCTATGGCATCCATTCAAAAATGTGCTGGCCAGTGGATCGAATAGAAAATTTATTTTCTTGTCTTCAGAAACCAGTATTTGCCCCAGCATTTAACTTTCTCCATCAACTTTGTTATGATAGCAAAGGCAAGTTCTATGGAAACCATTGTGAAATCCATCTCTGGAGCAGAGCAGAAGAGAGCAGAACTGAATGTGGCTGCGGGAGAGTTGGGGAAAGCCATTTCTCCTTTTTTTTCTTGTTGTTGTTGTTTGTTGTACTTGGCCCAGGATAGCTTTGGATTAGGACACTCTAATTTTTCAGGGGGGACCCAAGAGAAACCTCCGCTTTTTTCCACCCTAGCAATGCAGCCAAGCTGGCGCAAGCGTCCTCCTCTTTCCAGCTGCTCTCTTCCAAACACACCCCTCCTCCTAAAGATAGCCTTTCTCAGTGGCCCCGGCTGGTGGAAAGCATGAAACATGAAGGGATTAGCCCAGGAATCCATCTGGCCTGACAGGCTGGGTTTCCCTCTATAAACAAGAGTGGTGTTTTCAGGCTCCGGACTCTGCAACCAGCACTCCTTCCCTTCTGTGCTAACTTATAGGACAGCCAGATTTCAGCTGTGGTAACAGGCTAAGCTGTTTCTGGGGATGGAAAACAGAAACCAACCCCTTGCTTTTCAAGCTTCTTGGGTGCCGAGAAATTCATGCCCAGAAGAGTTGGGAATGTAAATCTCTCTCTTTTACCTCTTGCTATCCTCTACTCTTTTTAGGAGAAAAGGGAATCTAATTTCCCAGTGGTTTCATGTTCTGTCAGGGGTGGTACTGAATGAATTTACATGATATTATTACTCAGTATTAGTAAGTGCCAACTTACATCTTTGCCCACAAGTAACACAAAAGCCCCCTTATGCGAAACTATTTTTCACTGAATATCAAATCCCTTGCTTTATTTGCCTCAATCAATCTAGGATCAACTGCAATTTCATTAGCAGTGAAGCAACTGAAGTCTGATTATTCCATCTCCTTTTCAAGAACCTTCCATGAATCCTCACTGACTCCAGAATAAACTCTGAAGCCTTCATTCAAAGTAGATAGCTCACCACAATATCACACCAACTGCCCTTCCTAGTCTTGGCTTCCATCATCTGCATGCAAAATTACCTGCAATCTCTTTAGGCTCATCCTGTATTCTTCCATTCTGAAATCATGATATTCCTTGATTCAGAGCTACAGAGCATTAGTTAAAATATTGGCCTTAAAGTGATGATCTTTAGGGGCAATGAATGGTTTGAGATCATTGACTATTTTGCGATATAAACTCAGGTTTTCCTGACTCCAAGGCCAGTGGTATGTCCACCACATCAGGCCACTTTTTCCAGTACTGTGTGTTATTCAGATTTTATACATTTGACTTCATATAGTTTTATCATAATTTCAGACCTATTCACTTACTGATTAGATGACAAGTTTCAATCAATATTTTTACATCCTAGTACCTGTAATCATGACCATAGATTACAGAGCTTTCTTAAGCTTTATTTTTTTAAAGCTTCCTTTATAGCAAAACTCTAGAGAAGGCACAGATTCATGAATTTACTAAATTTTTTCATTGTGTTTACTGGAACACTCACCCATAGACCCACTTACCAGAAGGGAGGGCAAAGCAAATGTTGGGACTATTGAACCTGCCACCTCATTAGCAGTGCCTTGAATCAATTGAGATCACCACCCTCAGAAAGTGCCTCGAGGTATTAAAAAAGTATATAAAATATACTAGGAGTAGTAGGGGATATACTAGAGGAACTAAAAACATGTAAAGATATACTCTTCCATGTCTGAGCTCATACATGCTTCTGGGAAGGATCTGATATGGTCAAAATTGTTAATATGCAAGAATGCTTTTAGTCATAGCCATTAACAAAGGATCTAAAACACTAGTCAGTCAGTGTTTTGGGTATAGAATGGAGGTATTTGATCAAATGAAGAAGAAATTTCTTGTTGATTCCCTTATTCCTCTATTTGTACCTATTGGATATAACTGAATAGCATAATGAAATGAATAGAGGGCTTGAGTGCAATTAAAATCTCACCTCTGTCCCTACCAATGTAACTTGGCCAAATCACTTAAATTCTGTGGGTCTCAGGCTCCTCATCTGTAAAATGAGGAACTTTGAATTAGATAATTTAAGGTCCTTACTAGGTCTAAACATATGATCCCATACAGAAGAATAATTATTTAGATCAAGAGACTTCCTTCCTTAGATATGGTTGGGTTACATGACAAATGATCCTGCCTTTGAATCTGGCCAAGTCCCTTCTGACCAAGCACTGTGCATTTATCATGAAGGCAATATTCAGCCATCACAATTTCTTATTTGTTGACTATTATGATATGCTTTGCACAAAATGACATATAGTAAAGTACATCTGGCTAAGGACCAAGTAAGCATTCAGAGGCAGATTTATAATAGCTCTGTTTCTTAATTAGGAACTCCCTGTCATCTTTAAACCCAAGCCCCCCAAATTCATAGTTATGAGGGACCATTCACTCACTTGTGGCTATTTGTCCATCTTTTTTCCCTAGTCCTCCCCTAGAATAAAAAGTAAATGGTGGCTGAGCATTTAGGAGCCAGGACAGAAAAAGAAGAAAAGGATGTAGGAGTTGGCAGAGCTTGGCTTTGAGAAATCTCTATGGTTTCCAGCTGGCTTGACAACCAGAGCATCTGTTGCTTATACCTACCAAAGCTGGAGAAAATTTCCAATATGGAAGCGTATAGTGTGCCAAGAAGATTACACTTAAGAGTTAGGAGAGATCTTTTGTATCTTTGTTCTGACACCATTGGATATGTGATCTCAGGCAAGACACTTTAAGTCTATTTTGTTGACAGGGTTCTTATATTGTAAGTGGTCTATAAACAGATTTTCAGAAGCCCAAAGGAAAGATCATTGAGTTCATTGTTATGATCACAGGATCTGAGTTCCAATCTTGCTCCTGAACTAATTTATATGACCTCAGGCAAATATCTTAACCTCTCTGGGCCTTAGTTTCCTTCTTTATAAAAATGAAATAGTTGGGGAGAAGGCAGCTAAGTGGTGAAATGTGTAGAACATTGGCCCTGGAGTCAGGAGGACTGAGTTCTAATCCAGCCTCAGATACTAGATATGTACTACCTGTGTGACCTTGAGCAAGTCAAGTAACTCTAATTGCCTCCAATAAAATGAAATAATTGTTTTAGATATGATCTAAAAGGTTCCTTTCTGCTCTAGAGAGATGATCACAAAAATTTGAGTTATTCAACTTGACCTCCCAAAATGCTCACTACAAAGTAAACATTAATACACTTTATAAATATCAGTTATTATTATTCCTAGACCAGCATCTATATATTCCATATAACCAATCAGGGTAACTCGGGTTGTATGACCTCTGAAGTATCTTTTAAATATGAGATTCTAACCATATTTCATTGGCTACTTTGAGGACACGGACCAGAATGAAATTATTCCTTCATTCAAAAACATGAATGAAAGGTAGTGTACTAGTTTCTGGGTGGATGCAAAGATAAATATGAATCACTTGTTGCATTCAAAGGAAGTAGGGAAGATAAGACATGTAGATAAATAAACATACAATTGTGAAGATAAATGAGGAATAAAGGTAAAACCAAAATGTCAGGAAAGTTCAGATGGGAGAAATCACTTCTGATTAGGGGAATCAAAGAAGGCTTCATGGAAACCATGGCATTTAAGCCAAACTTGGAAGGTTGGATAAAATTTCAACAGTCAGAGTTGGTCATTCAGGAAACAGTGTGATACAAGGCACAGAAGTGGGTAAGTATTGGGTATATTGGGGGAACCACAAAGGATTTATTTGGGCTGTAGGTTAGAGAATATGAAGAGGAATAGTTGAAAACTAAAGTTGTTCTTCAAGGATCTTACATTCTATCGCAGTGGACAATGAAGACCATACTATGGAGGACTGGAAATACCAGGTTAAGAGCATTTAGCCTTCACTTGGCAGGCACTACATAGAGAAGTATTGAATGCTATTCAACAGGGAAGAGACAAGACAAAACTTGTATAGTAGGAAGTTTAACTTGGAAAGATGTATGTAGGATGGATTGCAATAGAGAATGACAAAAGGAAGAGAGATTGCTGTTTGAGAAGTAGCAACAAGTTTAAGTCTGTGACCTACTTACCTACTAGTCAGCAACTCCCAATGGTCTATCTGCAAAACCTTTAGTTTCCCCAAATTTGTGACAAATGGGGCATTTGCAGAGCTTGAGAATTTTACTCACAAGCTATAATGGGGCCTTTCTTTCACTTCTTGAAATTCTTAGTTCTCCATCAGCACCCTCCCTTACAGTTAATAGAGAGTTCTCTCTTTCTTAACATACTCTAAGATTATGAATGTTTAAGTTGGTTTCTAGATTAGACAAGGACAGAATTGTGATCAGCCTGTTGGCTACCCAGTTTTTAAGTTGTCACTATGCCAGGAGAGAGCATAATATAATAATAGATATTTGTGTAGCATTTTAAAGGTTGCTATGTGTTTCACGTTCAGTATGTCATTTGACTCACTACAACTTAAGTTATGGACTGCAACTATTATTATCCCCATTTAATAGATGAGGAAACTGAGCCTGAGACTTTAAGTCACTACCTCAAAATCCTCTAGCTAGTGGGTATCAGAAATAGGATTTGAATTCAGGTCTTAACAGCTTTGAGTCCAGCACTTGATCTACTGCACAATGCTGAGAAAAAAAAAGTTTACCCCATTTCTAACAGCTTTTAATGCATACTATAAGCAAATCACAATTTCTTTGCCCCTAGTTTCCTCATCTATAACATCTACCTAAGGGGCAGCTAAGCATGTAGTGGATAGAATGCTAGGGCTGGAATCAGGAAATCTTCATGAGTTTGAATCAGATCACCCTGAGAACTATGGGCTCCTAAGACTCAGTTGTGAAAATCAACTCATTTTGAGGGATCTGTGGTAGATATATGTATAACACATAATACATATGTGTGAATACACATGAAGCAACCAGGTGTTTCAATGGTTACAGCACTGGGTGTGGAGTCGGAAGATCTGAATTGAAATCTAGCCTCTGACACTTACTAGCTGGGTGACTCTGGACAAGTCACTTAATCTTCTTGGCCTTAATCCATTAGAGAAGGAAATGGCAAGGTTCTTCAGTAACTTTCCCCAGAAAATTCCATGGACAGTATTAGTGTGCTGTGTTATTTATATTTGTGTCCATGAGATAACAAAAGAGTCAGATACCACTGAATAACAATGTATGTATATGCACAAACACATATGCAAATATACACACAAGCATATTCATATACATGTTCACACATTTAACATGCACTTACATATCATATATACAAATTTGTTTATGTATTTTAGAAGAGATACATATTTATATATGAACTTCTTTAATACAGTACATTTTTGATAGAGAATAATATTAGTTATAATCTTAAAATTTGAGAGAAGTCCCAAGTTTGTGTCTATAACCCATGCCTTTCAGGAAAGCTGATTAACATCTTTTTTTTTTTTTAGGATTTATAATGAAGCAAAGTATATGCACTGGTTTGAGACAACATATAATATAGACCCCTAAATACCTAATCTTTTTCTTGTTCTAGATCTTTCCCTTGCCTCTTCCCCAAACCCAACAAGATGAAACAAACCCATTTGAACTGGTCTAGATGTTACAACCATCAATCTCTCTTTTAAACCTATGTACCAAATTTTAATCTATATAATGCCTGTATTGGTATCACTTTGGATATAGTTCTAAAACAAAAGCATTTTTCTCAGTCTCTATAAACCATCCTTGCCCAGAGCTGAGCACTAAGCAGACACTTCCCCTCCCACTCTAAGCCCAAGACACTGGACTCTTTTGGCACCTGTGCAACTTCCTTGAGAATCAGTCACATCCACTTTTTTGGAGAGAAGGTACTTGTGTTTAGTACAAAGTTATCCTTGATTGGTTAGAACTTTAGGTTAAAGGTATCAGTGAGGAGATTGGTTTCTTAGTTAAATAGAATGGAGCTTCATGTTGCAACATCACAGTGTAGGAAGTTTCTGGTGAGGAACAACCTGTATGGATACATGCCAATACCTTCTCTGAAAGTCACAGTCTTTACAGAGTTACCTAGAACACTGGGGGACTAAGTGATTTATCTATGGTTACATAGGTAGCATATGTCAGAGGTAAGACTTGAGCCTTCTGATTCTGTCACCAATTCTCAATTCTCTATGCTGCTCTGCCTCTCATTCATAGTCAAATAATAGTAAATTTAAATCTGTAAGAATAAAAGCGTTCCAGACAGTGGCAAGAATACTCAGTATGGCCATGGCTTTAACCATTGTTAAAACATTGTTAAAACTATCCTGTAACATCAGAACTTTCTTGCAAAAAAAAATGATGATAGAATACAGTATCAAGTCTCATAGGAGAGAATGAGAGAATGAGGAAGATTAAGAGAGCTTGGATTTAAAGAGCAGAGAAAAATGACATGATGTTCCTCAATAAGAATTAAATTTAAATTGTCTTTGAAGACCTCTTTGGAAGCAGAACATCTTTGAGATCTCTCCAGGTTGAGGTTTTATTTGTTCTTGTTGAGTAGATCTGAAGGTCAGTTATTCTGTCATCTCTCTCTTACAGAAATTCTTTTTACTGATTATCACCTTGGTCTCTTACTTAAAATCAAAATTTCAGAACTACTGATGCTTACTCATTTTGAAAGTTGTTGACTGTTTGTGATGTTGCCCCATAATTTTTCTCGTAACCTCAGACAACTTGCTGGTAAGAGGGCTGGGGAGTTCTTAGCTCTGTGGAGGCCCAGGCCCTGAGCTGGTTTCCTGAAGTCTTTAGTTTTTCATCGAATTTCAGTGAAATGTCAGGAGATTCAGCAACCTGAGTTCAATCAATGCAGCAACTAGAAGGGGCCCTAGTGAGGAGGTGGAGAAGGAGGTTAGAGGTTGAGTTTAACTGTGCATGATAAACCTCAGCCCTGCCTGATCAATTCTAAAAAGGTATAAATATCAGTGAAAGTGCTTTGTTGGAAGAGGTGGACAGGATATTCATTTTTAATACAATGTAAATTAATTAAAGAAGTATGGTGTCTACTTAGTGCTCAGCTCTGGGCAAGGGAAAGTGATGGAGACTGAGAAGAGTTAGCCATGATCTCTCTCTCCCTCTCCCTCTCCTTACCCCACTGGTTTCCTCCTCCTCTTCCTTCTCCTCCTCCTTCTCTTCCTTCTCTCTCTCTCTCTCTCTCTCTCTCTCTCTCTCTCTCTCTCTCTCTCTCTCTCTCTCTCTCTCTCTCTCTCTCTCCTCTCTCTCTCTCTCTCTTCTCTCTCATTCCCTTATTTGTCTCTGTCTCCCCCATCTCTGCCTCTGTCTCTCCCCCATTGCTATCACCCTCTATGTCTCTGTATGCAATTGGGGTTAAATGACCTACCCAGAGTCACACAATTTAAGTTTCTGAGGTTGGATTTGAACTCTCTTCCAAGAAATTTATAGTCTTGTTAGACATCATAAGCGTATATGTAGATTAAACAACAGCAGCTGGTTTGTGTGTATGGGGCAGTAGATGGCACAGAGGATAGAATTCTGGGTCTCGATTCACGAAGACTCTGGGCAAGTCATATAACCTTGTTTGTCTCAGTTTCCTCATATGCAAAATGAATTGGAAAATGAAACTATTTCAGAATCTTTGTCAAGAAAAATTCAAACAGAATTGTGAAAAGTTGGACATGACTGAACAACAACAAAAATAACAGAGTAAACAAAGAGGTGTCAATACAAGACTATATATATATGATTAAGTGTTAGTTGTATGATATATCAGATATGTTCAATCAAGTGATCATGTCTGCTTAAATTTCCTCGTCTGTAAAATGAGGAATTACACTTAATGGCCCTTCAACTCTAAAGATATAATCTTATATGTTAGAAGGAGGTATTTATATTAAATTAAGCTTTAAAAGATATATTGGTTTTGGATTAAAAGGGAAAAAAAAAGAATAGGAAAGACCATTCAAGGTATTCTGGATTCTAATAAAATTTGTTATCTAAAGTATTTTGCAGATTTCAAAGCACTAAATAAAAGGCATCATCTTTCTGACTTTGGAAAGATGGAGGCTAGAGGAGCCTATTCTAAATCTTTTCATTTTCCATGTGAGTTCCTTACTATCAAATATTCCATCTGTCAAAGATACCTACCTACTATATCTACCTTTATAGGTGTTGTATCAAATGAGATGATTGAAAGGGGAGCATTTGGGTAAAGCACTAAATCCTTATTAAGGTGGTGTTTTATAAAGGCAGTAGTTGGGAGTGGAGGCTTTTGAGATGTATCATCTAATGACTTAGAGACACTAAGTTTTTTAGGATTGTCTGGTTCCAATTTTAGCAAATCCTCCTGGGCCCCTATGAACTATAATAACGTAAAATAAAAGGGAGGGGTCCATGGAACAAACTCAAGAAGTTTAATAAGACAGCCTACATAATTTGCTTTAACTTTGAAGGCTTGGCATTACAGAACTGGGTCCTCCTGTTATCTCCACCCGTTCCTGTTAATCTAGGGCTAGACACTTGTTGCTACCTGTCTAAGAACCTTCAAGTACAAGCTTCTAGATGAAAGAAGTCTTACAGTGTAATCACACACCCTGCAGGTGTATGTTTCTCATAAGTTAGGCTGGCTCTGCAAAGGGAGCATTTTTTTTTTTTTTTTTGCATAGGGCCTCTGTCCTCCAGGAAAAGGAAGACCTCCAGGTGAGGATCTATTGGGACGATGAGGCTCACTTGCAAATCTATACATAGAAGAATATTGGGGACAAAGGAAGATAGGATCTCTTGTTGAATGATATTGGTATTGGTATGTTTGGTACCTTACTTTAACAATTATTGAGTACCTGATTTTTTACTCAAGGGCAGCAATAATATTTGGAAAAAGTTCTGATCTTTGGACCCAGACAAACAGTGTTGAAAATTTGCCTCTGCTGCTAATTACCTATATGATCTTGGTTAAGCAAATCACTTAAACTCTCTGGGCTTCCATTTTCTTCTCTTAAAAATGAGGAGATTGGACTAGACAGTATCTAATATCCTTTCTAATTCCGGCTATGATCCTAAAAGGCTGTAAATGGGTAGCATTGGGAATGATCAATTCAATAAAAAAAAAAAAAAAAAAACTTTTGAAAATGTTAAAATCTTTGGGGGATTCAAGATTTAACAAACATGAAATGATTGTTATTGCTTTTCAGTAGTGTTTAACTCTTTGTAACCCCATTTGGGATTTTCTTGGCAAAGATACTGTAGTGGTTTGCCATTTTCTTCTCTAGTTCATTTTACAGATGAAGAAACTAAGGTAAATGGCTAAATGACATGCTCCTGGTCACATGCTTAATAAGTGTTTCAGGCCAGATTTAAATTCAGGAAGTTGGCTTCTGGCCGGGCACTCTATCCTCTGCACCAACTAGCTGCCCATGAAACAATAAGAGAATGATAAAAGAAAATGTTTATTCAAGACCTAAATTATACTTGTAATTGTATAAATTGCATGGGTCATTCTAAGTGACCTGTTTTAATTATGGAATTTAGAAAAAGAAGAAAAGGCATTGTGGTTTTTGTGGACTGATTTTGAATCATATTGTGCTACAATTTATTTCTTTCCAAAGTCTGAATTTGTTCTAACAGCAAGTGTAGTTGATTTTTGTTTTAATATTTCCATTTTGTTAAAAAAAAAAAACTTATTTTGAAGTTCCTGGCTTGTGACTAACCTTGCCTTTTGGCAGAGGGTATAAGCCAAAGCTGTGATGAAGCTGCAGAATGATGAGGGAGTGAGCTGTGGTTTGTTTAGAGTGCTTTCCTGCCTGCTGTTGCTATTTTAGAAACCTTGTGGTCTCCTGTGTCTTGCTTGCTGCATGATAGATAGGGGAGGGTTAGCTGAGCTGCAACAAAATCAAATTGTGTCCAATTGGAGTAATTCAAAGTAGGAAATGTTAGATTGAAACCTTTTTTCCAAGCCCTTTATCTCAAGACAAAATGCTGCATTTGCTATAACCCTCCTGAAGCTTCAGAAACATGTGTACTCAGTCTTTTTGTCCAATATTGCTATACGATTTTATCTATCCTGTACCTAAATCCTCTATAATAAATTTCATAAGTGTTAATATAAAAATTAAAATATAATAAAAACTTAAAATTATTAGATAGTACTTTTTGAAGCATTCTCTCTCCTCAAAACAAATCTTTGCAGCAATTATTATACTTTAGAATTAGAAGGAAATAAGTATTTTTAAGTATCTAATATGTATCCAACTATGTAACAAATATTGTTTTATTTGTTTCTCACAACAACTATGGAAGATGAGTATTATTATTAACCTCATTTTGCAGTTACGTTAATTGAGTCAGAGAGAGATTAAGTAACTTGCTTAGCATCACATGGCTAGAAGCATCTGAGACCAGGTTTGAACTTATGTTTTCCTGACTCTAATTTTAGTGCTTTGCTTATAGCACTCCCTAGTTCCCTCAATGAATTTGAAGAATGAAGATTTGAGTTCAAATCCTGTCTCAGATATTACCTGGGCAAATAATTTCAGTACTCTAAATCTATGATGCTGAGGTAGCACAAATATTATTTTTCCCATTTCACAGATAATAAAACTGAGTTTCAGAGATGTTGTATCTATCTAAGCTCACAGTTATTAAATCTCAGAATCAGTACTTTTATCCAAGTCCTTTGACTCAAAAATCTCCCTGCTGCAGTATGCTCTGAATCATAGAAGACATAGATCCAGAGCCAGAAGTAGGAACCATCAAGTCTATCCTTCTCCCCTTTTTAACAGATGAGGAAACAGAGGCTCAGTAAATGTCTAAGTTAGGATTCCAAGCCAGGTCTCTCTCCAGTGTGCTTGTGCCTGCAGAGCTGTGAATATATTTATTCCACAAATTCCTTAAGAAATTCAGGACATGAAGTCACATATGGTAATCACGGTATGTTTGCAGTTACTGTGATTGTTTAGCTGTTTCCCTTGGTAAGAGCTAATAGGACATTGGCAACAATTAGTGAATCATACACTGATCTCATAATTGATACTCTAAAGACATCCAGCATGCTTGGCTCAGTTCTGTGTCATATGTAATTAACTAGCAAGCTAATCCCTAATCCAGCACCCTTAGTAGGAAATGAGTAGCATTAAAAGTAAAGTAGAATTTTCCCTCTGTTGACTGAAAACCCTAGCAAATAATAGTGGGCAAATAACAGCATCACCATTTTTAGGAACTACTTTAAATTTGATGGGCTTGTACAGAGGCCATATTCTTTTCTATACTTTCTTGTGGTTCAGTAGTCTATAGCACATATTCTAGAGTGTCCATTTCAGAACAAGTTGTGTCAAATTCGATTTTTCTAAGTGAATACATTACAGAAAAACAAAGGGAAAAAATCCCAGTAACTCAGAAGGTTTTATTCTTGGTTTCTAACATCTTTTACTCAGTGACCTTTAGGTTATAGTCTTTTTTAGTCTTAATAGTATTTTATTTCTTCCAAATACATACATAGATTTCAACATTCATTTTTGTAAGATTTTCTGTTCAAAATTTTTTCCTCCCTGTTACCTCCTCCTTTCCCAAGACAGCAAGCAAGCTAATATAGGTTAAGCATGTACAATCCTTTTAAACATTTCCATATTTGTCATGTTGTAGAAAAAAAATCAGACCAAAATGGGAAAATATAATTTTTAAAGTCTCTTTTAATTGTCTTTTAAAGACAATTTCCTCTCTGTTTTCTAATTTTAATATTGCTCTGGGCAGTGGCAACAACTTACCAGTATAAATCACTTTAAAAGTTTTCTAAACTACAAATAGACTATTTTCTCTCATTCTCATCTTCTCCAATTGAAAAAGAAAAAAAAAATCATAAAGCTTTTGTGTCAAAAATATATAGTCAAGCAAAACCAGTTCTCACGTTGAATGAGACATATGTTTGGAGGTATACAGTCTTGAATCCATTATGTCTTTGCAGGAGACTGGTAGCATATTTCATCATTTGTCCTTTGGAATTATAGGTTGGTTATTGCTTTGAGCAGAGGGCTTAAATTTTTTATAGTTGTTTGATTTTTTTGAAGAATGAAGATTTGAGTTAAAATCTTATTTTGGATATTACCTGGGCAAATCACTTCAATACTGAGCTTCAGGTTTCCCAAATGAAAGATGAAGATGCTATACTTGATTGCCTCTAAGGGGTCTTCTTGCTCTAAATCTATGATGCTGAGGTAGTACAAATATTATTTTAACTTCACAGATAATAAAACTGAGTTTCAGAGAGATTGCACCTAACCAAGCTCACGATTATTAAGCCTCAGAGTCAGCCTTATGTTCAAGTCTTTTGATTCCAAAATGCAGTCTCTTTCTGTTCCAGTAGGCTCTGAATCATAGAGGACATAGATCCAGAGCCAGAAAGAACATTAGAAACCATCAAGTCTTCCCCTCTCTCTTTTTTAACAGATGAGGAAACTGAGGCACAGTAAATGTCTAAATCGGGATTTCAAGCCTGTTCTCTCTCCACTGTGCTTCAGTGTTGTTATCATAACAATTGTTCTCCTGCTTCTGCTCACTTTATTCTGCATAATTTCTTAAAATTCTTCCTGGGTGTCTCTGAAATAGTACCTTTTGTCATTTTTTAATGGCAAGATGATATTCCATTATGTTTTATGCGATTGTTCATAGTTCATCTTCAGTCACTTGCTTTCTACTGAATTTGTTTTGGGATTGATTTTAGAGTGGAGAGTATCCTCACCCACAACCCCTACAAAAATCTATTTTATTTGATAATTGCCCTCATTTCTTAATTGGATATTTAGGGAAATAACATGACAATTGTTTTGTATAGAACAGATTCAGTTTCCTCTGTTCCAGCAAATTGTACTTTGTAGATTTTTATTAAGAGAAAATTTTTATGAGTGGCAGCATAGGGTGGCAGATATAAAACTAAGCTTTGAGCCAGGAAGACTTGGATTCAAACCCTCTTTCTATTACATCCTGACTGTATGATATAGAGTGAGTCAGTCAGTGCCCCAACAACGCCCAAAATTCAAACTGTATGCTGTTTTGAGTTTAGAGCCTTCATCTTATTGTACTACTGCCTCCTAAATTTTTCTTTTTATTTTTTTAACTTTTCTCAAAGATTGGATAACCTGATTATATATTCCTTAGGAGAAATAGCTTGAGGAAGAGGGGTAGAAGTGGCTTGATATGGCATCAATAAGGGTTTGACATCTTTGGTCTAGAAAACCAAGGATGCTTCCTTGGTCAAAGAAAAACAACAAAAGACAAAAACAAGAATAACAGCTACAAAATATTTCTCTTAACTTGCATCAAATTTCATCATATGTTGGGTGTCATGCAAACCTTGAATGAAAAAAAATCCCTTTTCAATGGCAAATAATACAACTATATTTTCCTTTATTTCTCAGGGGAGAGAGGTTGTCTTCAAAAGCCCTTTCCCCTACCAAACAACTCTTTCCTACTTGCTAGTGGATCTAAGCTCTTCTTTTTGCTCACTACTTCTTTTGACTATCATAGAATCTCCTGATGAGAGATCAATGATAAAGTACTCAAACCCAATAACTGAACAGGAAGTTGTACCTCAAAAATAAAACCCTTTGTATAAACAGTAATTTTTCTTTTTTCCCCTCAAGTTCCTGAAAAGGGCTAAGAATGGGGGATAGGATCAAGTCCCCTGATGTGACAGCAGATCATATTAGCCAGTGTGGAAATGCTGATTAGAAGATTAAAATATGGAACCTAGCCTTAAGGACCACTTAGTTCTGGTTCAATTCAATTTAACTTAAACAGTATTTAAGTTCTTACTATAAGCAAGGCTCTGTGGGAAGACATAAGGATTGAAAATAACAACCTGTTCTTAAGAAGCTAGTGGTCTATAGCCACTTTCAGCCCTATTGTTCTAGGTTCTAAAGCCGTTTTCAGGTTTGACATTTTTATTGATTCAATGTAACATTCTTTATTTTATGCTCTAAATTAGTAAATTGAGATCTAGTCTTGGAGTCAGGAGACCTGAATTTGAATCCAATCTTTCTTCAATGAAATAGATTAGAAACCTAGCAATCAGAGATTTAAAGATCGAATCTCTTCACAGTCCTTGTATTTATGTCTGTTTTCCTTTCTAGTAGTTTTACTTTGTTTTGATAACAAGAACTTGTAAAACTTAGGAAGGCCTAAAAAGATTTTTGGTTTAGCTGGCTCAAGTTTTTCCCTATAAATTTTGTAGCACCAGGATGAAGTCACTTCAAGAGAACAAGCATTTTATTAAGCATATACAATATGCCAGACTGTGCTGGGAATGCTGAAGAAGTTAAAAACAGTATTTGCTGTCAAGGAGCTCACAATCTTATGAGGAAAACAAAATGCAAACAACTATGTACAAATAAGATACATACAAGATCCTCTGGGGTTGGTCTCAGAGGAAATGTGCTGGGATTAAGAAAGACTAGAAAGGCTTTTTGTAGAAGGTGACACTTTAGCTGAGACTTGAAGGAAACCAGGGGAGCAGAGAGGCAGAGATGAGGAAGGAGAGAGGCCCAAGCATGAGGAACAGCCAGCGAAACTGCCCAGAGCTCGCAAGAATTGTGTCTTATTCAAGGAATAGCAAATGCCAGAGAGAAGCCCTCTACTTTAGAAGTATAACGAGCATCTGAAGGCTCATTAATAATACATTGCCACAAACACTTGCTTTCTACTGGGACTCTGAAACCATCCTGCTATATTGATCAGGTTCTGAAAACCTTTCAGCAGTCACTTGTCTATTCTAGTCTCTCCTCTGTGAAATCTTTTTGATCCACCTTCCCCACTCCCTTCAAATGTTTGTGTTCTCTGTGTCCTCAAATCTCCTTATATTCTCCTCTGTTCATGTTCTATTTCCTAATAGAATGTAAACTCCTTAAGGACAGGTATTTTATTGTTTTTTCTTTGTGTCTCCAGCACCTAGCATAGTGCCTTAAACATAGAAAGTACTTCATAAATGTTAAAATAAATTGAATTTTGAAATGCAGTGTTGTCATTTCAGAATCAAATAGTTCTCCTGTTTTTGCCTACATGAGAAAAGCTGTATTTCATTGTGAGATTTTTCAGTAAATAGACTCCTTTTCACTTTATCCCCTTGACAATTTATGTCAAATTAAATGTATCTGGGGGGGAAAAGTACTATAGATGGCTGCCTAACAGGAGGGTGACACAAAAGAACTGGGCACTGGGGATCTCTTAGCCATTCTGATTGCCAATGAAATTGCTCTATTACACTGGGAAAGAGAGTATATCCAAATATTTTTATTGAACCTGTGGATTGAACCCATTTGGATTTTTGAAAAACATAAAAGAGAAAGCAAGGTCTTGGCTTACCACATATCCACAAATGGTCATGAAGAATTATTAACACTTTCCTGTCCATTAGAAATCAAACAATGTCAGAGATAAAGTAGTCTTAGAATACAGAATGTCAGAATTAGGAGAGTCCTTAGAACATAGAATATTAATGCTATTAGTGTCTTAAGAAAATACAATGTCAGAGCTGGGAGGGAGCTTAGAAGGAAGAATGTTAAAGAACACAGAATGTTAGATTTGGGATGTTAGAGCATCAGAACTTGAAGGGTCCTTAGAGGTCATTTGGCCCAATCTTCCTCATTTTAGCTCTTTTCAGTTGAGCATATTATATAAGCCTTACCTTAGGAGAAAAGTTCTGGTGCTTATAAGCACTAGTCATCTGGTAATAAAAAATAGGTTTTCCTATGAGTTCAGAGGCAGTTAAACTGCTCCTTCACTGGTTTTTGCCTTATTTTGGTGATTAGGCACATCCTCTAATGAGTAATTACTATTTTGTAAAATCTTCTAAAGAATTTTGGTTATAATTACGTAGGATAAGTTTAATGAAGTCATATCCTTGTTTAATGGGGGTTTTGCTTAATGAATTCATTCAATTCAACAAATATTTGTTGAGCATCTATTATATCCAAGAATCTGTGGCTATATAGTAAAAAAAAATCAAGCAGAAATATAGCCTTTGTGTATACTCTGAAGAATGTCACTTGCTCATTTCAAGATCATAGGATGTGGATACGGAGCTAGGAGAGATCATGGAGGTCATTTAGCCTGCCTCCTAATTTTTGTATTTAAATCAGGAAGGCATCATAGACTTTGAGCTGGAAGGAACCTTAGTGGTCATCTATACCAACTTTTTTTTTTTTTTTTTTTTGCATGTGACAAAACTGCAACTTGAAGGCATTAAATAACTTAGCCAAGATCATATAGGTGGGCACTTCTGGGAGTCAAATTCAGAACCATTGACTCCAAAAATAGTATTCTTTCCATTGTATCACAGATCTTTGAGGTCACCTAGTCCAACCCTATCTTTTTGGAGATAAATATGCAGCATTCACTACTTGTCCCATACACATTCCATAGCACAAGAGACAGTACACATTGGAGACTCCAATATTTCAGAAATAGTTGGAAGGACAGAGCTCATTACAAATTGGTCTTATTTAAAACACATATTTTGCCCCCTTGAAGATCTTGCCCCTTGAAGATGTTTTTAAAGATAGACACTAATGTATCAGGGACAAATGTATTAGGCACTATTTCTCTCCTTGAAATAAATTTCTGATTTACATGACTGCATTAACAATAATTGTTCCAAACAAAATTTGGACCATGTATAAAAGAAATAAAATTGTAATAATATCTTTAAACTTTGTACCTAAAGATGTGATTAAATACACTTTTCTGAGCCAACCTTTGAAAAGATGTGCATATGTTATAATGATTAAAATTACAATAAAAGTGAGGTACAAATTTGAAAGATTAAATCAGGAAACACTTCTTTTGTTACTTTTAAAAAAATTATCTCTTTATTCTTATATTACCATATAAAATAAGAACTTTGAGCTTGTTCATATTATCTGTGAAAAACAGGAAGGAAATATGCCGAGTCTTAAGAATTTGCATGACTTTAGTGGTTATATCAGTATAAAGAAGGAAGCAGGGCCCATATTTATCATAACTTCATAGAATTCTCAAGAATAATTAAATGTAAGCAGGTCTCCAAATGCATTTTCTGTTTCTATTGACATGAACCAAGTGTCAGAATGTATCTTTAAGGTACTGATGTTGAGAACCTTAATGTGAGACTGAACAAATTGATTACTTCTCTGAGACTCAGTAGATCCAGTTCATGAAATGAGGACTTGAGCCAAAAATTCATTGCAGATTTAGAAGTTTATGACTGAATGAAATTATAATTCTACAAAGATAGTGCTGCCATATATGACCAGATTCTATAAAGCCATATTCCTGGTCATATCAACACTCCCAAATTTCCAGCTTTTGTGAATTGCTTTTATAACCAACTCTCTAGTTTCAGTAATTGCTTTCGTGATCTACATAGCTGGTAAAAATTTAAAAAAAAAAAAAAAAAAAGGCAAACATGGCACTGAATCTGGCTTCCAAATGGTCAGTAGTTAAGTTTTGTCTGGGATCCATAATGGTTTGGAAGAAAGCATGGCATAGTGGATATGGGACTGGCCCTGGAACTAGAAAGATTTAGATTGAGCTCTGCCTTTGACACCTATTATCTGTGTGACCATGGACTAATTGCTTTGTATCTTAGTCCCTACACAACTCTAGAAGATTTCAAGTTATAAAACAGTCACTGATCTGCATTGGTAGAAGCTGTTTCTACCCCAGGAGACTCCTGCAGTCAGTCAGTCAGTCAATAAATATTTATTAAGCATCAAATATGTGCCAGTCACCGTGCTAAGTGTTAAGGATACTACACCAGTGAAATTCCAAGCCTGGGCAAAACTTCATGGCTCAGACAAAGAGACGCCAATTTGACTTGCAAAATGTGGCATGAGTTGCAAAAGTAACAAAGGTCAAAGGTGATTTTTTTTCTCAAAAATGGTTTTGCAAATCTTTTTCAGAGCTGATAGATACACACCTTAGCTGGATACAAAACATAATATGAAACAGAATGACTGTGATCTTTGATACAAGAATTCAAAGTTAAAGGTAACCAACATTTTCTGCCTTTTTCTCCAGCTGTGTGTTTTCTTAACCTTTTTTTTCCTCCAAAAAGGCTCTCATGCCATGTGTTCCCATGGATTAAAGACAATGTATTATTATTATTTCCTTTTCATCTTCAAGAATGTAGCTTATAGACAAACATTATGGGGGGATATGATACTGGAAATTGCATGCTTCTTTAAATGGCACCCTTTTCTATGACCCGCTAACTATCATGGGTCAAGAGAACCTGTACACGTATTTGTTTTGCAAATGCAGATCAAACTTATCTTAACTTTAGAAGCTTGTAGCTGAGGGCCTCTCTCTATTTGCATGTGTTTCACCAGTGTCCTCTGTATTCAGTCAAGAAAGTTCCATGGCTATCAATGGGGTTTTTACCTGTGGGGGAAAAAAAACCTATAAATGAATAGGGCCCTTGGCTAGGTACAAAAAGAAACTGGGTTTCATTGAAACCAGGGATTTCCCTAAACAACCATTGCCAATTTCTGGTCAGCTTTATTTAGATGATTTGTTTTGGGGATTTTGTTGAGAATCTTATTTTCACGTATGCACCCTTTTTGACTCAGAAAACTCTGTCTCCATACTAACCTTCTTACAGTAGAAAGGATTCCTCTACAATCTTCTTTTACAAAGCTCTTCACTCAGGAGTTTCTGGGGTTTTTAATTGGCCAGATGGGGATAGTATTTTCTAGTATACTATTTCTCTTATTTGGATACAGCTTGTGAAGCCTAAATTCTAGGAGATTATAAAATCTCACCCTGAGTTGAAGTTGTCTTCTATTTTTTAGATGTAAAAGCTACTCTTAATTATCCATGGTCTTCACCTATATATATATATTTTTAACCTGGTCAATTGTCTTAGAGCTAATTTTTGCCTCTGAAATGGCTCGCTATCCCCTGCCATCTCATCCCAACTACATACCAGGATCCTGTGAGCCACAGTGTGTACCCTGAGCAAATTCATCTTCCTTTCAGTATTATTTTGAAAAAAAATCATATCATGAAACCCAAAGTCAAATAAGAAAAGTTTTAGGATTAGCCTTACATAAGCATGAATAATTGAAAGTTGGCTATATGTTTCAAGTTACCTTTTCTCTAGTGAAAAGAAAACTGGATTAGGAGTTGGAAGTCCTGGGCACCAAATCTCACTCCACTTCTTACTTACTTGTGTGACTTGAGACAAATCCTTTCCCTTTTTTCTCTCTGTAAAATGACGACGCTAAAAGCTGATCTCTAAAGTTTCTTATCGCTCTCTATCCCATAATCCTAGGAAGACGTCCCAGGACATATGTCACAAAAGCTTTTCATTAGTTTGCACATGAAAGTTCCTCTTGAATGGAAGTAACTTTGTAGAAGCGACAAAGAACTGACCTTTCCTTCCATGGGGCTTGCATTGACATGCCAGCCACATGCAATTTAATTCAATTCAATTCAGCCAGCATTTATTAAACACTCACTATGTGGCAGGCACTGGACTAGCTGGGATAAAGACTAAGTCAACATGAAATTTTAAAATAATGGGCAGCTAGGTGGTACAGTGAATGGAACACTGAGTTCAATTTGGCCTCACACACTTACTAGCTGCATGATCCTGGGAAAGTTACTTAATGCTAATTAGCTTCTAAAAATGGCACTATGCTAAGCTTTGGGAATACAAATAAAAGCAAAAACAGTCTTTGCCCTCAAGGAGTCGACGTTCCAATGATGGAGATTTCATGCATACGTATATATTATATATGTGTGTGTGTGCACATATATGTATACATATGCATATAGAAACATAAACACACATATTTATACACATAGTAGATGATAGATCTCAGAGGGTAAGCTATTAATTGCTGGAAAACTTTTTGGTGTAATGTTGGATTTGAACTGAGTTTTGATGGAAGTCAGGGAAAGTATGAGGCAGAGATGAGAATAGAGAACCACAGCTTGGCAGCAGCTATCGAAAAGATATGGAGAAGAGACGTGGAGGGTCACGTGGGAGGAATGGAAAATAGGCCAATGTAGTTGGATCAGACAAAAAGAAATGGTCCTTGTCCTCGGGGAGCTTACATTCTGGTGGGGGTGGGAGGAAGGGAACAACATGTACACAAGTAAGAAAATACAAAATTAATGTGAAGTAATTTTGGGGGGGTTCAGAAAGCCTGCCTTGAAGGAAGCTGGAGATCTAAGAAACAAAGGTGAAGAGGGGAGGGTATTCCCAATACTTACAAAAGGCACTGAGGTAGAAGAAAAAATGGGGTGCATGAGGAAACTTCAAGTAGGCCACTTTGACTGGAAGGCAAGAAAGTAAAGGTGACTAATGTGAAATGGCCTAGAGAAATAGGTAGGAGGAAATTTATGAAAGGTTTCAAGACCAAGCTTAGGTATTTTTACCTTGGGAGCTCCAGGCCTAGGGAGTCCATGAAGCTTCTCAAACAGGGGAATTGAAAAAGCCTTCCGATTCATGAGACTAGACAGCCTGAGTTCCCTTCCACATCTCAGGTTTTATGAGAAAGTATATTTCAAAAATCTGGAAGCCTGGCTCCAGCCTGTTTGCCACCAAAGCCCCATGAATACCATATCTTGCACTTATCCTTTTGTTGTAATGCCTTGAACAATGTTTTTAGAGGTAGTGGGGTTGGTATAGTGTTTTTCTTCAAAATTCTACAATCCCTTATCTCAAGATGAATGTTATCATGTGCATGGTGAATTTCTTAGAAATATTTGGTTACCAAGTATCTCATCTGATTAGAATTATTTTATATCATATATTCTATTGATCCAATTATAGGTTACCCCTGAGTGAAAGCCCTACTCTTGAAATAAAATATCTTTGAAAGAAATAAATAAAAGGAAGGCATATACTGAAAAATAATACACATAATAGTATATTTATTTTTTTTAAAGCAGATCTATCTTGGAAAAATCTTTTTTTTCTAAAAGAATAAATAAGATTTTGTTTTGTTATAAATGAAAGATACCATTCAAGTTTGGGGGAGCCTAGCTAGGAAAATGGGGAGGAGCTAAATATAATCTAGTCATTTCCATTTGTCCTCTGACCCATTTTCTCCATCCCACTTCTAGGGTCAAACTGTCACTCAACTGATAGACTTGCACACTCCTGTTCCTTAGATGATGTAGATCAATTTCCCTTCCCTTCTCACTTCTTCATTGACACTGAGTTCCTCATTGCCACCACTGAGCAGTAGCCCCCGTATGTCAGACACGGGAACACTTGGGAATCTTCCCCTCTGTAAGATTCCTCTCCAGATTTAGGAATGTTGGGGCCAGGAGAAAGACAATGATCAAATAACCTTGGTAGGAAAATGTTAGAGAAATTATGCTCAGAACATGAGTTAAAACCATATTTAGTTTTTACATAAGACTTGGAGAAAGCAAAGGAAGAATGGCATCTCGTCAGATCAATACAGTAATGTTTCAGATGATCAGCATGGTTTAAGGCTATTATTATTAAGTAATTTTTTTTAACATGAAATAACAAAGGACCTTCTAAAGTTGCCATCTGTTTCTCAAATGATCCATATACTCCTTGAGTTGTCTAGAGATAATTCTCTAAATCAGAGATGGTTCTTTAGAGGTAGGCAGAAAAAAGATTCAGGGACCCCTGAACTCTGGTTGAGGATGGTTCTTCCTACAGATTAAAAGCTGTAAAAAAATATATATATATATGTAAAATGATGGGAAGAACAGATTTTGGTCACTGAAAAACTGGTAATTGCTTTCCTAGTAACAAAGAGTAGTCCTCAGATACCTTCATTCTCAGCCCAAATCCTATTTCTTTATTTTGACATTTTTACTCAACACATTGGGAAATAAAGATTCACAGTGTTTTGGGGGAGGTAAAAGGAGAAGCCCTTGTCCTATCAGGAAACCCTTCTAAATTAGGTTCCCTTCTCCTCCTCCCACTTTGTTGCCTCTCACCCATGCTCCTGTCTGACAGATAAGGAGTGATTGGATCACAGAATGGGGGCTTGATGAAGAGACTAATTTTAACTCAAAGAACTTTCACTTTGCCTCACTCACTCCTTTGCTCAAAGCTAGTTGGACCAAAATTCTGTGAGCTGTGTCTCTAGTCCAGACCCTTAGTTGTATCCAAGTAGATTATTTTAAAGGTGTTCTAGTAGGTGCAGCTAGGTAGTGCAGTGGATAGAGTACTAGCCCTGAAGTCAGGAGGACCTGAGTTCCAATATGGCCTCAGAAACTTAACACTGCCTAGTTGTTAAGTGGACAAGTCATTTAACCTGAATTGCCTCGGGGGGGGGGGGGGCGGAAAGTGTACTTTTAGGTTTTGTTGCCACTGTCTTTTTCCTTGCTTCCTTTTTACCGCTGGCAGGATCATCTTTCTTATGTAAAGTTATCCTTTTAGCTTAGCATCCAAGGCCTTAAACAATTTGGTATTACCTTATCATTCCAAACATTTCATGTAAGTGCCTCCTATTTTCTTTGTATGTTAGATGGAAAATTCATTGAAAAGTGTATTTGCTATGTGCCAGGCACTCTGCTAAGAATATTAATACAAATATAAGCAAAAATAAGGATAGTCCTTGCTGTTAATGGGGTGAGACAATACATAAAATGGACAATAAAGACTGGCATGAACGTTTTCTTAAATGAAAGTTCTGAGGAGAAACTCACTAATTAGAGGAGGAGGTTTTAAAAGTGGAGGCATCTTCCAGGATGAGAAGATTGCTGAGGAATGGTGAAATCCAGTGAATCAGGAGTCCTGGACCTTTCTCTCTTTTTTGACATGCCATAACTCTTCCACCTTTGAAATTCTGTTCACGCTCTCCCTGGTAGTAGAAAGTCTTTCCCAAATCCATTGCCCACTACTTGTTGAAATCAATCTTTAAAGATTAAATTAAATGCCCATTCACTTACTTCATGTAACTCTCTCAGATTTTTCAACTTGATAAGGGCTTTCCACTTATCTTGCCCTACCACTGCTTCAGACCTCACATAGATTACCACATAATCATTCTGAATGATTTTAAAAAAATTTTATTTTATAATAACTTTTTATTGACAGAACCCATGCCAGGATATTTTTTTTACAACATTATCCCTTGCTGTTCTGATTTTTCCCCTCCCTCCTTCCACCCCCTCCCCCAGATGACAAGCAGTCCTTTACATGTTAAATAGGTTATAGTATATCCTAGATACAATATATGTTTGCAGAACCAAACAGTTCTCTTGTCACGCAGGGAGAATTGGATTCAGAAGGTATAAATAACCCGGGAAGAAAAACCAAAATGCAAATTGTTTACATTCATTTCCCAGTGTTCTTTCTCTGGGTGTAGCTGTTTCTGTCCATCATTGATCAATTGGAACTGAGTTAAATCTCTTTGTTGAAGAAATCCACTTCCATTAGAATACATGCTCATACAGTATTGTTGTTGAGGTATATAATGATCTCCTGGTTCTGCTCATTTCACTCAGCATCAGTTCATGTAAGTCTCGCCAGTCCTCTCTGTATTCATCCTGCTGGTCATTCCTTACAGAACAATAATATTCCATAACGTTCATATACCACAATTTACTCAGCCATTCTCCAATGGATGGGCATCCATTCATTTTCCAGCTTCTAGCCACTACAAACAGGGCTGCCACAAACGTTCTGGCACATACAAGTTCCTTTCCCTTCTTTAGCATTTCTTTGAGATATAAGCCCAGTAGTAACACTGCTGGATCAAAGAGTACGCACAGTTTGATAACTTTTTGTGCATAATTCCAGATTGCTCTCCAGAATGGTTGGATTCGGAATGATTTTTAATAGTTATTTTTATCCATGTCATTGCTTCCTACTGGATAAGCAGCTTCAAGGAGCAGGATTTGGGTCTTATATAATTCTTTACTCTTTTCAATGCCTAATCTAATACTCTGCACATAGTAAGCACTAAATAAATGTTTGTACAAGTCAGACTAATTGAACTGGATCCCAAAATGAATTCCATAGTCTTTATCATTATCTAATTTCTTATTCTTATTGTTTGGGCCAATTCCATTCTTTTCACAATGGGTTCAATTTAGAAGAATAATAGTTGAGAGGCAGGCAGCTCGATGCCACAGAAAACAAGCTTGGATTTGGTGCCAGAAAAACTAGGTGAAAATCCAAACTTTCCTACCTGTGTGACCAAGGTCAAATTCCTCCCTTCCCCTTAGCCTTCTTCTACAGAGATACTGAGGTTACTTCCTCTGCAAAATGGGGAGGTAGAACTTTCATCTTTAAGTCTTAGAAGTGAATTAGAAAAATTACTTGTCTTCCCAGGGAATCATATCTAGGATAACTTGGTGAATTTGTTCTTGATCTTAGTGCTTAAAGGATCCCATTTTCTATGATCCCTCTCCAAAAATAAGTTCATCCTTAGAGTTTTGCCAAATTTGCTAGAGAAAATGATACCAAGTGCTGGACCCAAAATATGACAGTCTCCCAAGAAAGTCCAAGTTTCTCAGCTATGAAAGTCTGAAGTTCCCATGCCCCCTAATTTGAAAATGCAGAACTAAAAATGCAATAAAATGAAGTAAGAGACAAATGTCTAGGAAGGGGAATTTGGAAGAGGAACAAGACTAACCTGCTCCCACCCTTTGGGAAGGATGTGCTAGTGAATGTATAACAATCAGCTCTTTGGAAAAAATGTGTACATATTATACATTTTTAAAAGTTTAATCTTCATTACTTCATTACTAATATTGAAGTCTAAATACTCAAAAAAGCAAGAAAGAAAAGCAAAAAAAAAGCCCTGATTTATAGCATTTGCCAATTTCCAAGGTGTAAATGCTCACACTGAAAGTTAAAAATTGACTCTCTTAAATAAGATTGAAATGTTTCCACCTCATCCCTGGTACAATTTGGCTATGGATTTATGAGAAGAAATGCCACACATAGATTTTTAAATGGGGCCATTCTGGAAATATATTTGTTAATTCATCGATAAGTATTTATTAAGCATCTACTATGAACAAGGAAAGAGTCATAAACTCCTCTTTTTTTTTTCTTTTAAAGAGACTGATAAGATCATAGGATTTAGGACTTAGAGGGCTTCCTTTTAAGGCCTGGAGAGGGAGAATTATACAAGTAATTAGTAGCAGGGTTAAATTTGAATCTGGGACCTCTGACTTGAAGTCTTGGTCATACCTGGCCTAAGTTCAATAAATACTCATTTGTTTTTTTAAAAGAAATTAATTAATTAATTGAAATTGATTAATTGATTTATTTATCTATTTTTTGGCATTAATGTTTTTAAACTTTTGAATTCTAAATTCTCTTCCCTCCCCTGTCCATCGATAAGTTAAGTAATATATTATCAATTATACACATGAAATTATGCAAAGCATATTTCTATATTAGCCATGTTACCAAAAAAAGGCAACAAAAATAAAGTAAAAAAAATATGCTTCAATCTTTACTCAGAATTCACCAGTTCTCTCTCTGGCAGGAGATAGAATTTTTTCATCATAGGTCCTTTGGAATTGTCTTGAATCATTGTCTTGATCAGAATAGGGGAATCTTTCATAGTTGATCAGCTTTACAATATTGCTATTGCTGGGTACAATGTTGTTCTGGATCTGAACAAGGAGTTATTTTTGAGTGCCTGCTTTGAGCAAAACCCCTTCACTTTACTAGATCATTCCAAACTTCCATTACACTGGGGATGGATGGGAAATTACTGCAGCAAAAAGTGTGCTTCAAGTGTGTATTCTTTCTATTCAATCACAAAACCTAAGTCCTACTTTGAACCCAGGGGGAACATAAACTTTAAAGAGAAGATAGTTCAGTTTAGCAAAAAAAAAATGTATTTACTCTTGGATAGACCCAAGTTCAAATCCTGAATCTTATACTTATTAGCTCTGAGCCTTGGGAAAAATGATTTCAGTTTCCTCATATGTAGAGTGAAGCAAATAATACTGAGGAATAGTTATGAGGAAAGTTCCTTAAAGCCTTTAAAACACTATTTAAATGGAAGTTATTAGAATTATATCATAAAGAATTTTAAAAACAACTTTAAGCAGTTTTACTATGCTTCTTACATTGGGGTTGTATACCTATATTCAAGGTGGGGGAAAATGTTTTTAAAATTTGCATAAATTAGAGGAATAAAGCTCATTCAGAGCTATATACATTCTTCTCTTTCTGATCTCCAGCAAAATTACCCCCATAAAAACCAAATCCAAAAAACCCTCATAGAAGGCATCATCATTATAATATTAACCCTAATTCTGTTTTTTTCTTTCTATCTTTCTTTTTCCTGAGGCAGTTGGGGTTAAGTGACTTGCCCAGGGTCACACAGTTAGGAAGTGTTAAGTGTCTGAGACAGATCTGAACTCAGACCTTCTTGACTTCAGGGCTGGTGCTCTATCCACTGGGACATCTATTTGCCCCTCTAATTCAGTTTCAAATGAGATGATATGTGGTATTTTGCAAACCTTAAGATGCTATATAAATGCTAGTGATTGTTATTATTTTCCAGCTAAGGAAATGGAGGTTGAGAGAGTGACTTATTCACATTAGGGTCACTTTCTGACTCTTGAGTCCAGTTTCTACAGGGCCAAAACTACTTCTCTGTATTCAAAATGAGACCTTAATGAGGCTTTACCAAGAGGGCAAACTAACCCTTGAGCTCCAAATAGTCCAGAATAGTGCTGTAGAAAAGGGCCAATATGGTTTAGGAAAAAGCATACTAGTTTAGTAATCACCAGTTTCTACTTTCAAATCTTATATTCGAATGTAGCATTAGTCATTTTGAATTTCATTTGCTTCATGTAATGTGGGTTAGAATACATAGAAAAATAGATAAAATTCCTTGTAATTAGAGCTATTCCAAAGTAGAGTAGACTATCTCCAGAGGTCTTGAGTTTTCCACACTTGGAAAGCTTTGCACATTATAGGTACTCACAAAATAACTCTTAATTCAATAAAATTAAGTATGATAAGAAAACTTTGGGTTTCAAATCAAAGGATTTGGATTCAAATCTTAGCTCCTATTACTACAAGTAGAGGTAGTTGACCCTGTGTCAGGTGTGCTGCAAAGAGTATTCCTACCCTGTTAGGAATTACATTAGGTAATTTTTGAGGTCTTTGAAGAAGATTTTCAGAAATTAAGTGCTGAAATATTAAATGTCATAGATATTTGCTGATACTTATCCAGGACAATAGGGAATGATGGTTATAATGCTCTGGTAGTGCTCTAAACAATACTATTTTTCTCACAGAAATATTTTGCTTTTCCAAATTAAATTTTTTTTTCCAAAAAATGAAAACCCACCTCTTCCTCTCCCTGTCTCATTGTGAAAAAAAAAAACACAGAAAAACAAAGACCCTCTTATAAGCTGGTATAATCAAAACAAAACAAATTCCAGCTTCTTTTAATAGTATTGATCCTTAGCTGAGAGGATCAGAAAAGATGAGCCAAAAGAAAAAAGAAGAAACCCAATACAGTTTGTATGTGAGGTTAGAGGATGTGGGTTTAAATTCTTGTTCTGTTGCTTTCAACATGTGTCACCCTAAACAAACCATTTTTTTCTTCTCTGGATCTCTGTTTCCTCTCTTGTTAAAAGGGGATTAGATCATATGATTTCTACAGTTCCATTGAGCTCCAAATTCTAAAGCAATTTCCTTGGGAGATGTTTAAGGGACAGAAGCCTTGCCTGTCGCAAATTCCCATCCCATTCCAATTGTATTTGGTGTTTCCTGGATCAGTGGCTATGTCCTGGCTATGATGTAGTCATTTGGATCCTAGTAGTGACTGCTGGCCAAGCACGTTAGGCTAAGCAGAGGTTTCCAAAAGTTCATTTTCATATAAGTAGCTCTACTGAATCTCCCCCGTTCATTCAACAAATAGTTGTGCAGCAACCTTAGGTACAAAATTCTATTTAGAGGCTGAAGGGAAAGAGCAATGATAATTAATCTAGGATTCCTATTCTCAAGGAGTTCCTGGCTAAGTACAGGGCATGAGACAGAGACATATAACTACAAAGTAAATTAGGCCTGAAGTGCATGGGGCTGTACAAAGCGGGTACTGCAAGAGAATGAGTCATCCAATTCTCTGTTAATGTAAAGCATCTGGGCTGGCAGGCAAAATGCCTCCTTTTACGTTCTTATATTCCAGGCTTCAATTTTAGACCCAGGGGCTGCAGTTACAACCACTTTGTCAGAACTGGCCTCTGTACAATTGACAACATGGGAGGAGTCAGTAGGCACCTTGCCACAAAAGTCATTTATTGCTCAGATAGTAATGAGTGATTTGGGTCCTTAGGTCTGCTTAATAGTTTGATACATACAAATACTACAGTTTTTTTTTACACTCTTATCTGGCAGATAGTGAATACTTTCTAAGGAATAAACCTGCTTATAATGATAAACTTTATAAACTTGCTGATTGATTGGTTCTTCTTCACTGGTAATGATTTCAATGATTCTCCTCAACCTTGGCAACAGGAGAGGTGAGGACTAACGTTCTACGATTGAGGAAAATGAAATCTGGAGTGAGTCACAAGAGTTAGAATTTGCCACTGGATTTACATTAAACATCTGCATTGCAGTTCAGAAGTCTTACGAGTGTTTGAATTCTGGGGGCCATATCAAAATTAATTAAGAGGTTGCTTCCCTTCCTCTTCCCTGGATGAACCAATCAACAAGAACAACAAAATCCAAAAGGACTCAAAATGCCTTCAATCAATGATTCTTTATTAAGTGCTTGCTATCTGCCAGACACAGTTCTAGACACTGGGATGCAAAGACAAAAGTAAAATATTCCCTTACTTGAAGGAACTTAATATTTTAATCAAATTTCTCATGTGGTCATAGAATCAGGAGTGACAAGAAACCCTAGAAATGATCTCCTACCACCTCAACATTTTATTAATGAGAAAACAGAGGTACATAAGGGAAAGAGATCATAATCTAAGATAATTTAGCTTTTATTGTTTTTCAGTCATGTTTGATTCTTCATGACCCCATTTGGGGCCCCGTGCTCTATCCACTGTGTCACTTAGCTGCTCTATGCTCTTACTAGGAGGCAGAACAGAATTTTGAACTGATATCCTCTAATTCCAAATTCTGTGGTCTTTCCATTCTACTGGGCAGCCTCTCCTAAATTGACATGTATTTAAAATATATATCTGAAACAGCAGACCAACTGTCATCTTGCTTGAGACAGGTAGGCTTAAATAAAGGGAAAAGCACTGTATTTTTTGAAAGATTCTCCAAAGATTCTCCTACTCCTCACTTCACCCTTCTCTGGGACAGCTGGTGCCCAACTTGTTTTTCAGAAGGAAATGACCCTTTTCTACATTATTAATGCCCACTTTTTTTTTTTTACCTCCCTGCTATTTTTAGAAATTTAAGGCTGTAAAAAGTTTCCATTAATGATCTACTCCGCTCATTTCCTGGGTTGAGAAAACAGGAAGCCCTTCACAATCCTGGCTTAAAAGGACTTCACATGGAACAGGATAAATCTCACCTACTCCTGGCAGTTTGCTTTCACTATATCTCTCTTTAAGTAACAATAAAAATAATAAATCATCAGCCTTCTGGTCTGGAATGATTTTAGTCAGCTTGTCAGTAAATGGCAAGGAACATAAAGAAGGAACTGTGGGCTGATGTTTCCTTCTTTGGCTATTATCTACTTTTAGTAGTGACTTCTGGGCCCTTACCCAGACATCCTTTACTAACCCTGCTGAGGCCATGTGTAGCAAAGAAAAGGCATTGCTTTGATCACATAACCTGACAGAAGAACTGAGCCATACTTGTTGAATCCCCAGTTCTGGTCTCCAAGGAAAAGTCTTTTGTATAAGTCACACCAGATCTTAAATATTAATCTTTGCCTTAAATTCTTTTTCTCTAAGTGGAGTTGTCCCAAGAATCAAATGAAATTATAGAAGTGGAAACACCGGGAACATTTTAAATTATAAGTGTGAAAACACTAAAGAAATTTAAAGTGTTAGATTGATGTAAGAATATTTTCTGGAGTCAACCAATATTTTGCTTCTTGTTTTTCTTCAAGGGGCAGGTAGGTAGCCCAGTGGATAGAATACTGGATTTGGAATGAGGAACATTCATTCCATCAGTTCATCAAATTTAGTCTCAGACACCTACTGGTTGTGTAACCCTGGTCATGTGATTTAACCCACTTTTCTTCATTTTCCTCATCTGTAAAATGAAGGAAAGAAGGAAAAGGGAAAACATTCCAGTCTCTTTGCCAAGAAGACTTCAAAATGGAGTCAAAGAGCCAGATACAATTGAAATACAGTTTTTTCCCCCTCCATCAGTCCTTAGAGGGTTCATTTGATGTACAGGATCCTCAGCTAGGGGAGATGCACAGATAAATCAGGTATTATCTCTGCACTCAAGAAGCTTAAAGTCCAACTTAACAATTATAACAGCTTCATATTCCAGTTTCATACTCAGATTTTTGTCCTAGAAGAAAACTATTAGCACAAAACTCAATTTCTTCATCTGTAAAATAAAGAAGTAGATCACTTCTGAGATAACTTCCAGCTCCAAACCTATGTCCCTTTGAAAGAGTCTATTATTTTCAAGTGTCCATTTTCTTGATTTTGAGTCTATGTTGATATAGTCTATTGATCTAGACTATATCTTCAATACTAATATGATATGTATATGTGCATATATAAATTCTAAAATATATTTACATATACATAGGGATGATAAAATCCATTTCTAGAAAACTTGTAATGGATCCAAGGCTAAAGAAACATATCATGGTCTAATAATAGTCCAATTCACCTTCTAGTAATAACTAACATTTATGGAGTGTTGTATTTATGGAGACATTGCCCTCCTGATAATATAAATGGTTTGAGGATTATCACCCCCATTTTACAGATGAAGAAGCTAAGACACAGAAAGGTCTTAAAGCTGGTAAGTGGTAGGAACTAGGACTTCAATGCATGGTACCTGACTCCTAGGCCACCAATGAATTTTCCATCACTTCATTCAGTTGCTTATGACAAAATGGTATTGCAGTGCTTGAAGGAAACTTTCCCACTTA
The DNA here is from genome assembly GCF_016432865.1 of Antechinus flavipes. Taxonomy (NCBI): domain Eukaryota; kingdom Metazoa; phylum Chordata; class Mammalia; order Dasyuromorphia; family Dasyuridae; genus Antechinus; species Antechinus flavipes. The sequence goes on along the minus strand of NC_067399.1, from coordinate 237,816,595 downwards.
GTTTCTATGTGTTGAGTTTTCTAAGTGATTTGACTGTCTCTTAGTCCATACCCCCCTCACATCAATTAATTCACAAAGACTAGTAATATCATCTGTTCAGAGAAAATCACTAATCTTCTTCATTAAGATTCATATTGAGTGCCTGAATTGTGAATGCCATGATATCTTTATTGTGAAGGATCTTTCTTTTAGCCTTAGATTGTGTGAGCTCTATTTTGTCCTATATGTTTAAATACATCCTTTTTATTTTTCCCTATTTTTTCAAATTGTAGGTAATACAATTTTTAACATTTTAAAAAATTTTGAGTTTCAAATTCTCTCCCTATCTCTCCCACTCCTTTCTGAAATGGCAAAGAATTTTTAATGATATTTTATTTGTCCAAATTATATGTGAAAACAGTTTTTAATATTCATTTTTAAAAAATTCTTTTCAAATTCTTTCTACCTCATCGTCTCCTCTCTCTGAGATGGAAAGCAATTTGATGCAGATTATACATGTATAATCATACAAAATGTATTTCCATATGAGTCATATTATAAAACAAATGAACAAGAAAACACAGTCCAAATACACAGACATACAGACACACAAATTAAATGAACAAAGTATTCTTCAATCTACATTCAGACTTCAGCAGTTCTTTCTTTGGAGTTAGGTATCAATTTTCATCATGAATCCTTTGGAATTGTCCTGGATCATTGAGTTATTTAAATATCTCTTTTAAAAAAATCAAAACTTAAATACACTGAATTATCATATCATAACCTGTCATAATCACAATGAAATTATTCTTGGCTGCCCTTTAGATTGTAAGTTCCTTAAGGTCAGGGAATATCTTTTGCCTTTTTTTTTTTTTTTTTATATTCTCAGTCCTTAGTACAGTGCCTATCATAAAATTGACACTTAATAAATGTTAATTAGAATAGCTGGGTGATACAATAGATAAGAGCATTGGGCCCTAAGTGAGGAAAACTCCTCTTCCTGAGTTCAAATATGATTTCAGATTCTTTTTAGCAAGGTGATACTGGACAAGTCACTGAATCATTTCCCTCAGTTTCCTCATCTGTAGAATGATCTGGAGAAGGAAATGGCAAACCACTCTAGTGCCTTTGCAGAGAAAATCCTTAATGGGGTCATGAAAAATCAGACAGACTGAAAATTACTGTAAAACAACAGCAAATTGTTGACTGCCTATCTTATTTAGTATGTATGTGGGAATGACAAATTGGTATCTTAAAGAGAAAGTAAAAATATATGTTCAGTGAAATATAGAGGGAAAGATGACCAGAGAAAACTGTAGCTTATTTCAAAGATGCTCTGTGATCAAACTCACTTAGGTTCTGCAAAAAACATTTGGCATCATTGTTAACATTTACATTAACCCACTAATGAGGTAATCAAGGCACTTATTAACATTCTCAGAGAAGAAGTGCCACTGTACCAGGAGGAAGTTCTATGTTGAAAGGATGTCAAATGTGTAACTTTAATGGGAAAAAAAAGTTTTTAAAAATGCCGAAACTTCGAGGTACTGTTTTAAATTATAGAAAGTAACTTGACCCTGAAAGTAACCATTGTATCTGTATCCTCTCATTCCCCCCCTACTCTCTCTTTCTCTCTCTCTTATTTTGTAGTTAATGAAATTATCAGGAAGGAATTTTCTGGATTTCCTGCCAAAAATCAGACGTAGAAGAAGTGATTAGCAAGACAACATTTATTGAATGCTTCCGTAACTGGCCTCTTGGACCCTTCTACTGCCCCTACCTACCACCTTCTGTTTCCTTTACTATTCATCTCAAGGCCTGGATTCAACATGACGAACAATGTATTGGCATAAAGCTGACTTTCTTGATTAAGGAGCTCGCCACCTTTCTCTGTAAACATCAGAAGGGACAGTCTTCCTTTTTTCCCCCCCAAAGATCATTTTGTTTGACCTTAATCATGTATCAACCACATACTGTGTTGCCTGCTGAAAAAAAAAAAAAAAGAATGAAAGGAATAATGAAAACACCCTACTGGAACCCTCCGCTGAAGCAAGTGACATTAGCCGGGACAGAGAGCGGGAGGGAGGAGAAGGGAAAATGGAGAAAGCATGCACTTTGATGAAAAATTAAACCCCAGCACTTCCATTCATTTTTCTAGGGCAGAGCTCCTGTGCCTTTTGAAGGAAAGGAGTGCTGAGAACACCCAACCCAAAGGAAAATGATTAAAGTTTCCAGCACCACAGCCTGAAGATCTCAAAGTACTGGGGGAAAATGGAGAAGACGGAACTTGACTATTCTTTCATAGGATTGTTCTATTCCCTGCTGTCATTGGGGCCTATCCTTTAGAGTCAGCTTTACCTAATGTAAAAGTTTATTTTTCATTTTCTCATTCTGGAGTGAAATTGTCTGGCCACTATGAGGGCTCCTATTGGATACTCTTGGTTTCAAGGTGTGCTGTTTGTAAATGTTCATAACTTTTTTTTTCTTTTGCTTCTCAAGCCAACAAGAAGTTAGAGATTGAATTTCCTTGGCTGCCTGATCAATAATCCATGCATGAAGTCTGGTGCTAACATGTAGTTTTAATATACAGGAGACTTAACTAAAATAAGTAGGATACATATAATATTTCTCTCTCATCTTCAGTTTTACATCTTATTGGCTTTCAAGTGCTTGCTCTTCATTTTATCAGTGAGATTGCTTTTCCACAAAGTAACAAAAATCTCAAGCATGTGCAATGAATATAAATTTCTATGGAAGGCATAAGAGAATGGGTCAGTGGCACGGGGAAAAAAAAAACCAGGAAATAGGCATTTGATAATTAAGATGATGTTAAGTAAGACAATCAATATCCTTAAGTGCTTTTATAGATTTTGTTTTTGTTTTTGTTTTTGCTTTTTCCAGAGATTTTCTGTGAGGTATGAAATATGTGAGTTTCCCAAATTACAAGACAAAGTTGACAGTGCCACATGACTAAATGCACAGGCAGGGAGGGGTGACTTGTTATAAGGGAGAGTCTGTTCTTAAGGAGGAAATTTAATGGGTTTGTGCACTGATTCTCCATACACAGAAGGAAATCTTTCCTCAGCAGAAAGATCAGAGTATCCAGAAACAAAATCATTTCTCAATACATCAGTTTTCTCTAACTTCTAAGTCTTCAGTGTTGGGTAATGTATTCATGGTCCTAAGAAATCCAAATTGCATTTCAGTTTGGTACAAACTCTAGAAATTAATCCCCCTTCTTTATGATACTTCAGTTATAAGCAAATGAACTGGCATATTTATGTAGAAAAGCCAAAGCCTTGGCCTTAGAGAGTTTGATATATATTCTGATTTCATTCTTTCAAATGAACCTGCAACAAAAAAATTTAGAGAATGCTCAGTTCAGAAAAGCAATCAGCCAGTGGAGGCAACAATGGAGAGTGGAAGGAATACTCACAGGGGTGGAAGCCAGGACTAGAGTCCCTGCTTAGCCATTAACTTGTGTGACCTTGGGCAAGTCAACACCTCCTCCCTTTCTGAGCCTTGGTTTCCTTATCTGTAAAATGAGATAGTTGGAATAGGTAATTTCATGTTAAAAGGTTAAGATTCTAACAATATGAGCAATTTTAAAAGTCCTAGACTTCTGTTCATATCAAGTTTACAGGAGTTTGGATGTGAACTCAATTTAAGCTACTCTTCAGCTGAAATCCCAGCTTTAAAGAAATAACTATTAACTACTTAATAGGGGAAATCTCCTTGTTGGGGAAAGCGTAGTTAAATTAAAATTCTTTGGCTTGAATTTTCTTTGCAATGTAAGGTAATTAAAAAAAAAAGACTGTTTACTGAGACTGAATATACAGTAACAATGGTGCTATGTAAATTGCATCACCAGATCATGCAGTTTTTATAATGAATTAGTCAGAACCCACATAATAAGTGCTTGACAGACTCTATTTTTCATGAAGTACTTCTTGTTGCATCTAAGGACACGAAAATTGTGCTTGTAATGCTGACACAGTCAATCAGCTCTTTTCAGAGGTAAGATCAACACTGTCATGATGTTAAACCAAATTATCAGAGGGAAATCAACCATCTGGCATGAAGTGTCTTCCAATGGTGCTTCCAACTGAGATTCTTGAATATATGAACTCTGATGTACTCTTCAAAGTTGATCTGGCAGTTGGCTTCTAGTTTGCCATGGTAGAGACCAAGGAGAGCTCAATGGTGATAGAGAATCATAGAGACTCAACTTCACCATCGCATGATATTTCCATTTGCACAACCCAAAGTTAATGTCTTGAGTTTCTGAGAACAGGCCTTGATGAGACTTATTCCCCTTTCACATATTAGAAATGAATGACATCTCTATTCAGATCTCTTACCAGAGGGGTCAATTCACACCATTCTTTAGAGTCAGACTTACCTAATGTAAAGCTTTGCTTATATGTAACCATACAATCAATATTTATATATATCTCCCAGTAACAGTGGGGATCCCAAGATGAATACATAATTTCCTTTTTCTTTTAAACCAAATAAAAGCATTAAGAAAAATAGCAATGTTAAAGTGCTTCCAGTTATATTAAATTATTCATGGTTTTGCCACTCAGTGTTTCTCATGATAACATTAATACCCAAAGAAATCTCTCTGTAGAAATAAGAAGTTCATCTTGGAAGAGTTAATAGCATTTGGTGAGTAATCTCATCTCACTTTATCTGGACAATAGCCACATTTGCACAGGAGGGAATTCTCTCTTTCCTCAGTTATCTAAATGTTTTACCAAAGTGCCTTCCTGTCATTGTAGCAAAGTCTCTCAACTTCATTGTCCACAGGGTGAACAAAATTAATGCATTTTCCATCAATCTTGTACCATGTTCACAAAACAGGACTTTGGACTAACCAAAGATTCTTGTCTGTCTTTCTTTTTCTCTTTTTAAAAAAGTTATGTCTTCTTTTCTCCAACATAAACTTAGCCACAGATTGCAGGGTGGGCTTCCATAAACAATTGCACCAAATACTTAACTACAGGAAACAAAACGATCAGTCTTAAAACATAAACAGGCAGAGGAAAAAAAGTGGAATAGGAGCTGACAGTTATCAGGAAAGTAGTGTCAGATACAAATGATAGGAAGAAAGTTTGCCAAGAGAGTAATTGTTCATGAAATATTTTCAGTACAGAAAGAAGCAGTATAACTTCTCAGAAGGGACAGGACTATAGGACCTGAAGAGCAGGAATGGGAGGGGTCTATTGCATGTGGATAGAAAGAATGTAGTCAAGTCAAGGTTTGCACTTGCTTTATCAGACTTTGTAAATATGTAATCATTTCCATTCTTCTGATACAAATGTACCATTTTTCTGAATGTAGGATATTTCCAAAGATAGCACTATTATTCTGTATTGTATAAAAATGCTGCTGCTTAATAATATATCTAAGACAGTTCTCAAAATTAGCCAGCATGTTATTAAAATTTTATTTTGTTATCTGTATTTTTTTAAAGTTCCTGTGCCTTTATCCACCCTTTTCCTCCAATATTACACCCCTTTTGGGTTAGAAATATTTATAAATGTTGGGAGATTTATCAAGTATCTTATTTTTTCTACATAATTGTTAGTGAATTTTTTCCTATGAGAAATAATTTTGATTATTGGATAAATATTCCAAATATTCAGAACCTGATTTTTCAGTCACCACCCCTCTCTCTTCTGGAAGAGAGCATTTTCACAGAACATAGGAGAATAGCAACTTTTTCGTCCTTACAAGCGATAATAAATTCAGCCTGGGATTAGGATGTCATCATGATCTCAGCTGTTTAGAGTTTTGCTTCCAGTTCTCAGGAAGATATGTCAATGGTAGGATGAATATTTTGTGCTCTTTGATGATAGAGAAAATTATATTTACAAAGTGTCTACATTTTGAGGGGAACCCCCAAAACAAAACAACCTGGGGATATAGACTTAATGCTTCCATTTTCACAACGGATTTCAGAAAGAATTAAAAATGACTTAACTGGAATAAAACAAGGCATTGGCTGAGCATGAGCTGCTGGTGTGGACAATTAAAAGAGGCCACGAGGATGTCCAAAGCCTTCCTAGTGTAAATATAACTTAGAAGGACTATTTGTGTTAGTCCTCTGTAAGGGACAGGGGATAATTTATATTGATCTCAGAGATCTGTTTGTCTTGAGATTGAAGCACTGGGCAGTTCAGGAACTATTGAGTCCTAGCATTAATAATACTCTACTTTGTAGGACTGGGGTAAGGCTGAATTTATCTTAATTTCAAATTGAAAAACATTTTATAAGTGCTTATAAGGTCCTCTTAAAATTGCTATAGTCAATTTAAATTTTTAAGGAGTGTCCTGTAACTTCCTTGAGTTAACAAACCTCCCTGATACTGAAAGATTGTTGTCTGTGGCCTTCTTTAGCAAGGAGAAAAAGGCAGAATTTCAAGGTCAGGTGCCACAGATCTAAATTAACCAACATTCACAGAATATTTTCACCTGCAAATGGTTTAAAACATAGATTGTTAATATTCTATGATCCCAGTTTTAGCAGTGAATCCAAAAAGCTATTTTTCTCTTTTATATCATAGGAGACCTAAGGTTATTATAGATGTCAGACTCTACTGATGCAGCAGTGTAAACTCTGCTTGTGTATTTCCCCAGCCAATTGTGCCTAACCAACCTTACAGAAAATGAAAAAACAAAGCTACAAGCTGATTGTGGAAACAGGTCCAAGGGGCTACTGAGATACTTCTGGAGACATCGGAGGTTTCCCCAGAACTTGACCACCCTCTTCCTTTCTTGGCCAGACAAGGCAATAACTGGGAAAATCCAATCCAGCTATTTATGTGGTTTTCACTTGACCAGAATGATCTTGTTTACATATCAGGGCTGGCCACCATAGATGGTATATAGTGATATATCTGTGTTCACCAGCTACAGTTCTGAATTTGACTATCAGAGCTATTGTCCAAAGGGTTTTTTTATTCTGTGGTCCACATAACAGTCTTCTCCTACCACAATTTTACTCATGGGTAAAACATTCCCAGTTTGGACCTGCCAAATAACAGCCTCTGTAGATTTATTTAATACTGGTCTTCTAAAAGTTCTCCAGAAGCGCTGCCTTTTTGAAGTACTAAGGAAAGACTAAAGTTTGGAAAATGCTAACTTTTCAAAGGGGTTCCAATCTGCCACATTCCTATGCAAAATATTTTTTAACCTCCAATATAATGTAGTTTATTTTTGCTATCTGTAAAATATTTTTATATAGCTTGTATTGTGATAGTTTGGCAATAAAACAAAAGATAACTGCTATTGTGAGTGGTCTGTGCATTTCTCTTTCTCTTTCACTTTTTTTTCCTCTTGCAACCTGACTCAAAAGGGGACATTTACCTCTGAGTTGACAAACTCTGGTTTACCTCTGGTATTGGCAAAGAAGTGACTAATGGTGTTTTCATATGTTTATTATCCCTTAGTAAAATTGGCAGTTTTATCCTAGAGAATTAAGACAAATTTCAGTTCAAGCTAAATTTATTTTACATTTTTCAATCTCCTGGATAACTTAATTGTACTCTTGAGAGTTTCTATACTGCTGTAGAATGACAGTGCCCTGCAAATGGTGACACTAGCTAAGCTTTTGCCTAAAATAAAATTTTATGGAAAGCATATTGTTCAATCCCTAAGCAAGCATAAATCCTAGAAGTGATCTTTTAGCCTGTTCTTAAATGAATACTTATAGAGCAACTGGAAAGTCACCAGTAATAATAGCAACAACAAACATTTGCATAGTGCTTTAAGCTTTACACTAAGTAAATGTACTAATATCATCTCCATTTTATAGCTAACACAATTGCAGCAGTTAAGTGACTTGTCTCAGGTCACTTAGTAAGGATTTGAGACCAGATTTGATTTTTGCTTTTTCTGATTCCAGGTTTAGCCACTTTTATACCTAGCTCCAAGGTACGACATTCCACTGTTGGAAAGCTTTAAATTATTTGGTAGTTTTTTTTCTTATTATTGTATCTAAATATTGTGTCCCTCTCTAATTTCTATCTTTTAGTCCCTAAGTCCAACACCATACATCATCCTCTTTGCTTGGCCGAATTGCTGATTTCAAATAGATACCCCCACTGAGGCAGAATTGGTAAAGTAGCAAGTGAATTGGATTTGGAGTTGGGAGATCATGATTCAAGTTCTGACTCTACTATTTTATTCCATTTCAGAATGTTGGCATGTCTCTTAAATTGAACTTCAGTTTCTTTCTGTACAAAATGAGAGTATTGGATAACATGACTTCTAAAATGCTTTCAGCCCTAACCTTATAATCTGATGATCTGTTATTGGCCTTCAAGTTTCTATAATATTTGGGCTAGTTAGTTCAAGTTGTAAAGTATACCCCCCAACTCCCATCCACAAAAACCAGTCAAGTTTGAATGGGGGGAAAAATGTCACTTCCATTGCTATACAATATCCCCAAGTCTTTCATACATCATTAAAGAGCTGAAAAATGTGAGGCAAGTGACCTTCCTCACTTAAATCCAACTCGCTTGTATATCATGGCATCACCTTTCTGATATCATGATTCTCTTTTTGAAAGAACAAACAATAGACTCAGAGATTCGATCCTATCATTTGTTAAAGGGAAAAACTACGGCTCAGAGTAGGGTAGGAATTTACCCAACTTACAAATCATTGCCATTTTGGTTTCAAGAGGCACAAAGTGAGAAAGTCTTTCAAGATGAAAAGCTACAAATCAATCTGAACTGTGTCCATGTGTAACCTCTGCTTACCATCAGGCATAGCACATAGGACTTTGGTTCGGATTTATGATTTTCCCAAAGCAAAGAAATCCCTGGAATAGATGCTATCTTCAAGAATGTAGCTGAGCTGATCCCTTTTAGGAAGCTAAGTCAAGGACATACTAAATGACTTCTCAAAAGTCATGTAGTTTAGTATGTGTTGGAGGTACAACTTGAATCCAGGTCTTTCCTGTTTTTTGCCACACTGCCTTTCATTAGACCTAGTATATACTTTAAAAAGTTTGTTCAAGTTATTATTAAATAAAATAAAATTAAAAAAAAAGTTTGTTCATTTCAATAAACATTTTAAAGCACATACTATATACCCACGGACACTGTGCTAAGCATAAGGGAACAAATTTAAAAAAAAAAAAAAAGGAAAAATAGTCCTTGCTGTGTTGGTACTTAAAATGTAATAAGGGAAGACAAACCACAAAAGGAATCTGAAAGAGGGCAATGGATGCCCATTGTGGATGGGAGGAAGCAGGGTGAAGGTAAGAGGAACTGAAATTGAGGGGATGATGTTCCCTGGAGTTGAAACCAAGCTGAGCTGCTTAGGGAAAATGAAGAGTGATCTAGAAGCTCAAAGTCTTCTAGAAAGGATAGCTTTGGGGAAAGGAAAAAGATGGGGAAGTGAGGGTGGGGATTTTACTGCTCTACCCTCAACCTTTCAGCCCAAGGGGAGAAATAACTGAGGGAGTAAAGAAGATGTCTAGTATCAAAAACTGAATATATCTGCATGGTAATGAAATTTCAAGTGATCAAGTTGGTATGATGTTTCTTGGAATCAAATCCAAACAAAGATCTGATGGAAAATAGAGACTATTTTGAGTCCTCATTACAATGAAGATTAATAATCCCTTTAAAGAAAGTCATTTGTAAGAGATGGTAACAGCCACTTTCAATCTTAAAAATGTTGTGGTTTCTCAGAAATTAATCCTGTAATAATGACACTATTGTAAAAGTTCATCACTTTAATTACTTTATGTGATTTGATCCTCTGAGGTAGAAGTGAAATTATTACCTCTGCTTCACAGATAAGAAAAGTGAGAAACAGAGCTAAGACTCAAAACTAGGACTTCATAGGCCAGTCAGACATCTTGCCACTACACCACATCCTGCCCTAATATTTATATCTAAATAATTGAACTATTCCCATTGGAAAAGAGGAAAGTGCAGCATCTTCATTTATAAAATTCTCTTTTGTCAAATCCTAGTACCCATGTCAAAACTTAATATTAATACCAAATCCCAATATTACAAAATTACCTTTTACCACTCTATCTGCAGGCTAGTTTAATTAAATCTTACTAAGTTCTAACATTCTTAAGACTTATTCTGCTTAAACCACGAGGATATTGTACACATAACTGCAATATTGTTTATCAATTGTGAATAACTTAGCTATTCTCAGAAATACAATGATCCAAAACAATTTTGAAGGATGAAAGATATTGTCCAGCTCCAGAGAAACAAGTGGTGGAATCTGAAGAATTGAAGCATACTTTTTCTTTATTTTATTTTTCTTGTTGTTAGTTTTTTTACTTGTATTTTCTTTCACAGTATGATTTACATGGAAATGTTCTGAATGACTACATGTGTATAATGTAGGTCAGATTGCTCACCTTTCCAATAAGGAGAAAGCAAAGGGAGGAAGAGAATTTTGAACTTGAATTTGAAGGAAAAAAATATTAAAATTGATTTTACATGTAATTGGGGGAAAATAAAGTACTAAATTTAAAAAGAGTTATTCTGCTCAAAAAGAAATGTAAATATGAACAAGTATCACTCTATACTCATCAAATTATCAAAAATGGGAAAACTCATTGTTGCAGGGATCAGGGCAAGATAGACACATATGGATTCACTGTGGTTGGTTCAATCATTCTGAAAAACAACTTGAAGTTAAGCAAGAAAATACAGGAAATTATTCATATTTTAATCCAGAGATTATGCTTACTTTTCTCCCCAGGTTAAGAATAAGAAATAATGCATATGCGTAAAAATATTCAGGTCATTGTCATTTGTGATCATGAAATTCTAGAAATAAAAATATCAGGAAAAACATATAAGAAAACTGTGCTATGTTCATATAATGGAGTATTATTATTCTGTAAAAAAAGATAAATATAAAAATTCAGAGGATTATGGGAAAATTTGTCTGAAGTAGTGAAGAGTGAATATCTAAATATCAATATATTCAGTGATGTTATAGTACATATAAAGTTGCAGTAAAGAACAAAATTCTGATCAAATACAAATTATCATTAGTACTTTAGTATCAGCTAAAGAATAAATTTCTCCTTTCTTGCTAACAATCTGTCAACTAATATTTTGGGGGAATTCAATCATTTTGGGGGAGTCAATTTATTATCTCCAAGCAGATGATTCTCAGATATAAATATTTTGCCTCAGTCTTTTTCCTACACACTAGGCTTTCATCATATATGAGAAAGGTATTGTGATGGAAAACCTACAATTGATTGGATATGGAATGTTAAGAGAGAAGAAAGAGTCAGAATGATTCCAAGCTTTTGCACTTGGATTGACTATTAAATGCTCTCTGCAATTAGAGAAGTTAGAAGGAAGGCTGGGTTTGGGATGAAATAGAATGAGTCATTTAAGAAGCAAGAGAACTAATAACAGTAAAATGAAGATGTTCAGTAGACCATTCTTGGGGGTTAGAAGAGGGATGTTGAAGATTGGGCATATAGATTTGGGAATCATCTGAATAGAGTTGATAATTGAAAAATAAATTGCTATAGCTTTGTTCTTTGACTGTATAACATGGTGTAGAAACCTCTGTTCAAATGTAATTTAGCCCAACTTCTGTCTTCATATTTTCCTCCTTTATGGAATTCACTGTCTATATCTAGAAAATGTTATTTGTTCAGTGACGGAGAGGGACAGCTTCTAGAGAAAGTCCATTGTCTTTAACTCATTCTACCTCATTCACAATGCTTCTTTAGTCCAAAGCTCTTCAATGATCCAACAATTCAACAAATACCTGCTAAGCATCTTCAGTCTGTTAAGGATCAATATAGAGTGGTAGTAACAGAAATCATCTTACAAGAGACTGGAATATGAATATATGGTGAGGAAACAAGATATACAGCCTATTCATTCTAGGTGCTTGCCAAGGAGAGAAGACCAGGATGGTAACTTGAAAGGGAAATAAAATCAAGGAAAAGATTCATTTGAAGTTAGCAGAGACCCAAGTCTGTTTCTAGGAAAAAGAGGAGTCATTAAAGAAGGAGAAAAACAGGAGTGGAGAATGGATAATGAATGTAATAAATGGAGAAATTTAGAGGGTACTAGGTCAAGATTTATGGATAAACTTTGACAAAAAAAATATACTCACCCCTCTCCCTTTATTTTTTGAGAAAGAAAGGAAGAAAAAGCACGAAAGAAAAGATGGGACAAAAAACAAGAAGTTTGAGATGTGGGTGAAAGATGAGGGAGCTTGGAATAGGGGGTTTCAGTCCCTTCAGTAAAGTAGAAATTGGTTGAAGAGTGTGTGTGTGTGTGTGTGTGTGTGTGTGTGTGTGTATGTGTGTGTGGAGTGAATGTTAAGCTGAGGGCCTGAGGAGGGAGAGAATTTGCAAAATCACCATGGGAGAAGTGATAGGAAATTGGAGGTGAAGAGAAGACCACTGTATATCATTGAAAGACCAACTGAGGCCAGACAGTATGAATTTGTAGTAGACCCAATCAGTATGGCTCCCTCCAGCACTGTTCACTGGATTTAAATAAAGAAAAACACAACAGCAACAACAACCCAGATGTCAAGGATCATACTGAGTTGAGCATTAGCAGGGCAGGATGACAGAACATCAAGAAAGGCAAATAATTTAAGGATATGATTGAAATGGCTACCCACAAGATCAAGCCTGAAAAGAAAAAAAGGGAAATCAGAATAGGGATACAAAGAACAGCATAAGATTAAGGAGCTGGAGGACACAGAGTTAAAACTAAAACATGGGCCAGCTACTCAAATATTGTTCTTTAAGATATCAGAATTCAAAGCTAACTCTGTTATTAGGAATGTAAGATGGGTAAGACAAACTGAATGTATTTCACAAGTTATATATGAAGAAGTTTCACAGCAGTGACCAAGTACTTAAGCCTGAAGGCCAATGGTTAAACTTGTCTGTTGGGCAGGTTTCAATAATGAGAACAACAGAAGTCTGCAGTGACTTTGAGGGCAGTGGTGTTGTATAAGAGCTATGAGTCAGGCATGCTGAATTCTAGTCCTGGCTCTACCAGAAACTCCCACATGACTTTATGGGAAGTCAGTTCTGCAATTTGGGTGCCAGTGTCCTCATCTGTAAATTGAGGGCACTGGATTAAGGTTCAAAACTTTTATTCTAAACATTGTTAGAAATCACATTAGGATAAAAAACATCAAGAAAAATATAATTCCTATTATATACTTCATAAATGGTTAATGTCATCTCCATTCCATTTAAATTGTCCAACTAGCTGTTCCCTATGTAAGGAATTCTGATTCTTGCTTCCGTTTTTTTGTGGACATAGCCTACCTGTGTCTTCCATATGTCTGCTTGTCTTCACCTTATAGGATCTCTAGCTTCTTACAAAGCATAGCCCATGTGCCACCTCTTACACAAAACCTTTCATGTCCCTCTATACCCTCATTATTTTCCTTTTCTTCCACCCCTTCTCTCTTTTCTCTCCCATCTCCTACCTCACCCTTTTTTGTCATCTCTTCTCCTCCCCACCTCCCCGTCTATGTCTGTATTTGTGTCTCTGTCTGTCTCTCTGTCTCTCTCTGTCTCTAACTCTCTGTCTTTCTCTGTGTCTTTCTCATCTTTTACTTTGCTTATGCTTAATTGTGTATATGTTGAATCGTCTCAATGGAATGTAAGCTCCTTGAGGGCAGGGATAATTTTACTTTTGTCTTTGTAACCCAAGAACCAGCACAATGATTGAGACATAGTAGGAGGCTTAATAAAGTTTGTTGAACATATAGCAAAATGTGGCTAAATTGTATCATTTTAACATACATATTTGCAAATTTCAGAGACATAAATGAATGCCACAGAGAAAGACTTTACTAGAGAAATAATAGAAAGAAGACTTACTAACCTATAAAATAGAGCTTCCCTCCCCCCCCCCCCCCGATTTCAAATCTAGTGTTTTATCACAAGGTCTTTAAGTCCTCCAACGAACCAGTCCTCCTTCTTTGAAGGCCCACATTGTCCATGGGCCATTTCTCCAGAGGAAGCTAGAAGCAACCTGGTTGTCATTTGCCTTTTTGCACTTTTGTATCAATCTTGGTCCTCTTTCCTATAAAACACACTCTTCAATTACTACACTGCTCTCCAGAGACAGGTACACAGGGAGTGGATTTTCCAGATGCCATTTATAAGCCAAAAGCTGTGAAAAGAGATTCAGATGTCTTCGTTCAGCTTTCTGTTCAGCAAAGTGAGGAATCTGTGCTGAAATAGAATAAGCCTTAGCTACCTTATATTGTGTGAGTTTAATCCTACCAATAATGATTACATTTTGGCTCTGCCTTCTTTCCATCTGGTCTTTTCCCCCAGCTGTGCCTACTGTTAATCCATGTTCTAGTTTAACATTCATATGTTGCCGATAAATTAGCTCACTCACTATATCCTGGTTGTCTTCTTCCGTAGAGAGCTCGACATTTCAGGCTGTGATTCTAGGACCTCCTGGCAGAACAGATAGCCCAAACTCTGGAAACCAAAATATACATTTCAAAAAGCTATATCTGACATAGGTAGATAGGTCTTGCTTGTATTTCTCTATCTGCATCAGGTGTCATGATCACCCAGTTAAGACATAGTGATCCAGAAGTTTCTGCATTGATATATTCATTCAGTTAAATGAGTAAAGAGCTCAGTTCTGAGTCCTGACAAAATTGCAAAGATTAAATAAAGCACAGGTCCTGCTCTCATGAAGGTTACAGTGTAGAAGGAAGATTTGATAAATAACTCTAATACAACATGACAAATAGTAAGGAATAGTGAAGGTCATAGTATGATGTAGTAGAAAAGAGCATGATGTAGATTTGGGGAGATCTAGGTTTAATTCCTCTTTTTGGCGCATTATGACCCTGACCAGTCATTTGACTTCTCAGTGCCCTAGATAATTATCTAAGTATAAATCGTAGAGCAGGTGTTAATCTACAATGGCAAATAGAGTTTTCTTCTTGGAAGTGCCCCACACTGATGACCTCAAGTCTAGTAAAAATAAAGAAATAAATAATTACAGGCCTTGTAAAAAAAAATAAATGCAGAAGAAGTGGTGAAAAACAAGTTTTTTTCTTTTCCAATATGTGGGGAAGAGTCATTAGGTTGTTTTCTTTTTGATAAACTTGAGAAAATGACGACAATTTTTCCAAGTGAGTAATTCTTCCTTATGTTCTTTCCAATGTCAAGTTCTTCTATTTGGCATCCATTCATCTATATTTTTGAAACATAGAAACACATATATTGGAAGTCTTTTCTTCTAATTTTGTAATTCATAATTTATTTAGTAATTCAAATATTTAATATGAAAATTTGTTCCAAAGACTTCTCCCTGAGGGTGTCCAATTGTAGCATCATTGACAGATGAATAAATGGATTGAGGAACCAATGGGATATTCAGTGTTTAGATAGCTATGTAGAATGTCAAATTAAACTACCATTTTAATGTCTAGACCAATGTCTACCATTGACAGAGTAGTAACACTTGACTATCAAATCAAAGTTTCCCAATTATAAGAAAGTGACCATTTGACTCAACTAAAATTGGGTTTGGAAGTGAAAAGAGAACACAAGTGTTTAGCTACTTCATCCCTACTATCATTTAACTTTTATTATGGATTCATAGCCTGACTCCAGTACTTACTTGACTATATGAACCATGGGTAGTTTAGTTAACTTTCCTGAAACTTGATTTCCACTCCTGTAAACAGAAGAAAAAAATTATTTATGGTTCTACTCATAGCATTGTTGCAAGGATGAACTGAGTTTAATATGTAAAATATTTTGAAAATCTTAAAGTATTATATAAATGTCAGCTATTATAGTGATATATTGGATAGAGTTTTGTACTTGAAGTCAGGAAAACCTGAGTTCAAATCTGTTTTCAAACACTTACTAGATGTGTGACTTTGGACAAATCATGTAACCTCTCTCAGCCTCAGTTTTTTCCATCTATAAAATAGGGTTATTAATAATAGCACCTTCCTCTTAGGATTGTTGTGAGGATCAAATTATATAATATTTATAAAGAACTTGTATTATAATAATAATAACTACTGATAATGCAAGAGGTTATCTCTTCCTCCCTTGCCAAGCCCAGAGAAAATATTATACAACATAAAACAAGAATAAAACTGCTATTGGGAGTGAAATCAGTTACGTTTTCCTTAATAAGAATGAAGCCTGGACTTCAGAATCATTAAAGCCCAGTACTTACACTATCAAGTTAGTTCATGAAGTTCATCTTATCTGAAGAGACCTCAGCCAATATTTACATCGTGATAAGTGGCAAGGTGAAGAATAAGAGGCATGGTCCTACCTTCAAGAAGCTTACAATCCAATTGCCATCTTACTGATTCCCCATCCAATAAATGAGGGAATGATTCTAGACCTTCTCTTATCTGGCACTCAGTTTTATCTTTTCCAATCACTCTACACAGCTCTCAAGGTATAACTCCCATCTTTAAAAAAGATAAAGGATATTTAACTCAAACTTTTGAATTCACTCATCTTCTATTCAATACTAACAGGTGAAATTGATCTCACTTTCTCATTTTTTTTCAACTTTCCTAGAGTACTTTGTTGGGATTTCTTCTTTGCCATATCTCCACTACCTTTGAACATACTTTTTTTGTGTAGATATGCTAGTCTATCTATTAAAATGTAAGATTCATGAGGACAGTAATGGTTTCAGTTTTCTGAACTTTTTTTCTTCAGTTTTCTCCTTGGTAAATTTAGCACCTATCCCAGGACTTTAAACCTAGTAAGGGCTTAATAAATGGATGTTGTTGAATCTTTTGTTTCTACACCTGAACTCTCATTTCTTGCTTCTTTTTCAGATGATGTGTTACTACAAGGAGTTATTAATTTAGAGCTAGAAGGGATCTTTTTCATGATGTTTCAGATGATACATGGTACAACTTCTTCATGTTACAGATGAAGAACTGAGACCCACTGAGCTAAAATTATTTGCCCAGGGGCACAAAGTTAGTGAGGCTGAAATGAATCTTCTTTGTTAGTCTGGTGCTGTTCAGTTGTTTTTCAGTAATGTCCAACTCTTCATGATCCTATTTGGAGTTTTCTTGGTAAAGATTCATTTTACAATAGAAATTGTAAACAGTAGAAATTATAAATTGAAACTGAGAAAACTGACACAGAGTTAAGTAACTTACTCAGGCTCACATGGCTATTAAGTGTCTGAGGTTAGATTTGAACTAAAGAAGATATATCTTACTAATTGTAAGCCCAGCACTCTACCCACTTTGCCATCTCAATGTCCCTAAATCCACCATGTTAGATTGTCTTTTTCAAAGGTATGAATCCCTTCTTAATTTGTGGAGGACTTCATTCTCTTTTTTAACATCTTCAATCCCCCCTCCCATGGTTTTTCAATAAACTTAGCCTTCTCTATCCTGAAAAATACCTTTATTTGATTCAGCAGTCACCTTTAAGCCATTGCCACAACTATAGTCTCCAAAGTGATGACTACTAGACTTGTCCCTTTAGTCTACTGTCAGAGAGGAAATGAGTGCCTGAGAGCCTTGGGAATGACGTGGATTCATTCTGGGGGTCTGGTCCAGTTACTCTTGGGGAGCACCCAAGTAGCTGTATCTAGGTCACAAGCATGGCATCTTTCATGACTAAGTCCCTTCCCACCCAAATGAGTAGGGCTCAAGTACCAGGCCTGTCCACAGAAAAGGAACAAAAGAGTGTGTGGTTGGGGAAAAGAGCTAAGTCTGGCCCTCTTCAAGAAACCTCAGAGCATTCTGTCATTTCTGCGGCCAACCTCAGTGACACACCACCAGTCTGAGGTTGATGGCAAGACACAGAACTGGCTTCTTAGGGGGCAGACGGTGCCCAGTAACATAGCCAGGACGAACTGGGGAGAAACTGTGAAGCAGAAAGAAGCTGCTTTCAGCATGTCTCCATCTCATTTTCTGTACCCTTCCATTCTAGTCCTGCCATGGTCTCCCTACGCACTGAATGTCTTCATTGATGCTACAGTTATTTACTGAACAATTATTTGCTGGACGTTACTTTGGGGAATACGGAGCTGAATATGATACCTCAGAGAGCTTACAACCTATAGAGGAGTAAGATCAAAATTCAAAAGAAAAAAAGCGCATATGTGTATGTGTATATAATATGTATATCCACAAACATATATACTTATAAATGTATATGTAAAACACACATGTATAGGTATATGTGTATGTCAGTATACGGATGTATATATAACATATATGTATATCACATAATATAAGACAAATGTAAAGGTGTTATGGATGAGATATGGAACTTTTTAAAAGGGAGACACCATTTTCTGTTTAGGTTGTGTGTGTGTGTGTGTGTGTGTGTGTGTGTGTGTGTGTTGTGGGGGTAGGGTGGATCAAAAAAGATTCCATGGAGGAAATAGTATTTAAACTAGGTTTTGAGAGATACATATGAATTGATGAGTTTGGGGTGGAGGAAAAGTGAAAAGAATCTCTCCTTCATGATGACCCCTGAGCTTGTGGGACATTACCAACCCAAAGTTCTCAGAATTTAGTAAGTGTTATGTGCCCTGTATAAATTTTCACTCTAGTGACTGACACTTACTGCCTTAGGCAAAAAGAGTGGTAGACAGTAATGAGTTTAGATCAGGGTCACTAATTTGTTGTTCCTGTTGTTTCTAAGAAAAAAAAATAGTTTATTCTCTGTCTTTGGCAGAAAAGTAAAATTGAACAAGTGACTGCTTTCTCTCTTTCTCCCTCATGCTCTTAAGAAAGAAAATAATGAATCAACTTAGTTTATTAAAACTTTTGACTACTTGATTCTCTTATTTCTCCAGAAAAGAAAATGAGATTTATGGATCCATGGAATCACAGAATGTGAGAGCTTGAAGGAATCTTAGAACATAAAACAACATGCCAAAGAAAGAAGAGACCTTAAACTTACAATGTGAGAGTTGGAAGGGACTTTAGAACAGAGAACACTAGAACAGAAAGAATCTGCTAAAGCTGGAAGGAATCTTTGGAAGCACTATCTCACATTGGTGTAGCATTTTAAAATTGGCTAAATATTTTGTTCACAATAACCCTGTATACATAATGTAATAATCAGTATTCCCATTCTACAGGTAGAGAAATTGAGAATTTAAAAGGTTAAATGAATTTTCCATGGACATTCAACAAGTAAGTATTTGAGGTGGGATTGAGCCCAGGTCTTCTGAATTCTAGTCACAATGCCATACAAAGAAAGTAGAATGCAAGAACGAGAAGGGACCTTCAGAACACAAAATGTCAGAGTTGGAGGGACCTTAGAACACTGAATGTCAAATAAACAAGGGTTTAGTTTAACCTTACCATTACATCATACATTTAGAACTGGAAGAGACCTCAGAGACCATCTAGTCCAATTCTCTCATTCTACACGTGGGAAACCTGAGGCCCAGGGAAGTTAAGTGACTTGCCCAAGATCACATATGTAACTAAATATTGGGTGATTCCTTTGACTCCCAAATTTGTGCTTTTTCCAATGTACCACTCCTTTCCCCATAATTCAATAAATGAAGATAAAGACTTGAATTCATTAAGAGGTTTGACCAAGGTAACACAAATTAGTCATAAAATTTTCAAGTTATATTCACTAGAGAACCTCAAACTACCAAACAAAAGAGGCTGAGCCCATTGGGCCTGTATTAAGCAAAAAGAAAGCATATATATATATATATATATTAATGTTGGTTGCACAAGTAATTTTTTTTTTACATATTTCTTGTGAATCATGTTGGGAGAGAAAAGTCTGAACAAAAGAGAAAACTGCAAGAGAAAAACAAATCAGAAGAAAAAGAAAAAAAAGTGAACGTAGCATTCTTCATTTTTCTCTCTAAGAATGGCATTTTCTATCTAAAGTTTATTGGGATTGCCTTGGATCACTGAACCACTCAGAAGAATTGAGTCTATCATAGTTGATCATTCCACAATCTTGCTGTTACTGTGTACAATGTATTCCTGATTCTGCTTGTTTCTTTCAACATCAGTTTGTGTAAATCTGGGAAAGCCTTTCTTGAGTCTCAAAGCACAGACAGCCCTCTCTTTATAAAACAGATGTGTTTCAGACAATTTGTGTATGTATTGAATTTCTGTAAATTAAAATCTATTTTAAACATACTTGGTGAGCCCAGTGGTTTATAGGAGACCTTTATTTAATTCAATAAACATTATAAACCAAACCTAATTGGTTTTATGTTAAGATTTTTATTCAGTGACTTTTTTGTAAACTGAGGCATGCTCAGGTTTAGTACATCCAATCAAGAACACCATCCATTCATACTCCATTATTCCTAATAGTTGAGCAAATAGCCACCATCACCTTTCAGCCAAAGTTTGCCAAGTTTTGGGACAGCAAAATCTTGGAAGCAGCTTGGTGGTATGAATATTTATCTGGAATCCTTTTTGTCATTCAGTCATTTTCATTGTGTCTGATTGTTCATGACTCTGTTTGGCGTTTTCTTGACAAGGGTACTGGAGTGGTCTGTCATTTCCTTCTCCAGCTCATTTTTATAAATGAGAAAACTGAAGCAAGCAGAGTTAAGTGACTTGTCCAGGGTCACTCAGCTTGTAAGTGTCTGAGACCAGATTTGAACTCAGGAAGAGGAGTCTTCTGGACTGCAGACCAGACACTTCATTTGTTATGCCCCCTAGTTGCCTGATCTAAAAATTACTATTTGACGTATATGTGATGACTTTCAAGGAGGAGAAAGAATACATGGGATACTATTAAGATGTAATAAACAAAAAAAAAATCAATTTAAAAGTATCTTTTTAAAAAAAAGTAGAGTGGCTGTCAAACTTTTGTTCTTAGTATCTTTATAATATTAAAAAGGCCACACAGTAAGTAAATGTCTGAGGCCAGATTTGAACCAGGAACATTTTAATTAAAAATTCAACTCCAGATGCTGTTATCTCTGTTTGAAAGTCACTTAACCAATGTTTGCTTTATTTCCTCAATTCTAAAATGAAAAAAATAACAACACCCACTTTTCAGGGTTGTTGTGAGGATAAAATGAGATAATATCAGTAAAGCATTTAGCACAGGGCCTGACACAGTAGGATCTTTATAAATATTTATTAATTTCCCCACATTTTTAAAAATTCCTTTTGCATGCAGATACTCCTGAGACTCTATCTTGGTCCTCTGGCTTGTAAGTGAACAAGAATCAAGCAAGCCACAGTCAGAAGCCAGATCTGAAGGTGAAGCAGAGTCAATTGGGAATCCCAGAAGTCAAGGAGAGGCTGACAAAAGCCAGGTGTGAGTCCAATCTATAATAATTCAGTAATGGGTATATAACAGAGTGCAGAGTTAGGCAAACATAATTATGGAAATTTGCCCCCACACTTTGGTGTGTAGGCAAGTGTTTTTTATTCAGGGCTTTCAAGGTCGGTCATGACCTCTAGTTTTTTCTGAAGTTCTTTCAGCTGAAGAGCTCTTGCCTTCCTCTCCCACTGCATCCTGGACTACCTCTAGTCATCTTGATCCATATCTTGCCATTGGACCCAGATGGCTCTAGAGGAGAGAAGCTTTGCACATCCCACCCTCACTTAAATCCAGTTCACTTGCTTGCCATGGCACTCCTGATGTCATGATGTTGTCTTTCAGAACAAAGAATAATCTTGCCTTCAAAGAGTTAACCTCATGAGTCTAGATTTTGTGCTCTGAGGGACCTTTAGAGATCATGTCCAATCTCCTTGTATTACAAATGAGGAAGCAAGTCCCTGAGAGATTGAATGGTTTAGCTAAAGTCACACCAAGAAGAAAAGGGATAGAAACAGGATTTGAACTCAGATCTCTAGCTCCTATTCCAGCACATTTTTCACTGCTTCATGCTATTTCTCTTAAATCTCATTATTTTCCTTGGCAATTGTTAAATCTGTGCAATATTGATAGACTCAACCAAAATTCACAGTACAGGGGAAAATGCCACTAAGGAAGCAATCAGAGATAATTCCCTGAATTTTCTTGCCATCAGTTTGAATTGTGACCTGTTTGTATGCTGTTTTGAAATTTTTCTGGTTTTTATATTTGGATTAAAAGTTCTTTAAAAGTAACAACTACCTACAGCTTCCAGGGCTTCAGTAGACACTGAGTGAGTGTTCAAATGTATCCTTTGTGTCTAGTATTTCTGCCCTCAATCTGATCCAAAAACCGTTTGGATGAGTCATTTCTGAAGCATCAGTTGATACTTTGCATCCTCAGAAGCCTGCTCTTCCTTTGCTACATTGGGAAAGGGACTCTTGCAGGGAATATGCAATCAGTATACTTTATTATTACTGGATCTGTTATCATAAACTGGCTATTCTGTTAATCCATGTTAGGCCATCTAGCAATTTTTTTTAAAACTAATTTTCAGGTCAGCTTGATTCTGATAGATAGCTTGGTCAGCTAGGGACATTCATAGACACAGAAAGGTAGCCTTCTTTATTTTTTTTTTTGAGACAATTTTCAAAGAAAAAGAAAGGCTCTCCCTACTTTCTTTCACAATTAATCGCCTCTGAAAAATACTCAAAGGCAGGAACATGCAAATCCAGTGAAGAGAGAGATAAATCACTTGGTAGATGCCTTGGATTTGTCTCACATGCAGATACAGTTAATTCCACACACCCACACTGACTGCCCCAGATGTGAGCCTTAGGAAAGTCCCCACCATTTCCTTTCCTCCATGCCTCACGTCTGAATGGTAATCCTCCAATGACTGCTGGTTCATGTCTGACAGCTTAATGTTTTGCCCAAGTATACAGCAAAGTTGTCACTCATGCAGCATAATGCAATCCACTCTGGAGGGAAAGTCAGGGAGACTGGACACATAATGCAACTCTGGAGTTCAAATCCTACCCTCTGAAACTTCTTTTCTCTCTCCTCCTAAGTAAGGTCCTTCCTTTCTTCCTCTGTAAAATGAAGGGGTTTGACTAAGTTCCTTCTAATTCTAGATGTGTGATTTTATTTGAATTCATATCTTAATTATGTTATTTATTACCTTGAGGACTGTAAGTAAGCCATTTAACCTTGTTAAATCTTCATTTTTCTCATCTCTAAAAATAAGAGAGCTAAACTGGATGATATCTAGGGTCCCTTGCTATGTCCATGTCTCCCTTTATAATCTACAAACTCTTTGAGGGCAGAGACTGTTTCATATTTGCCACTGTATTCAAGATACTTAGCACAGAGCCCGTCTTGATAGATAAATTCTAGTTTCAAGTACAATAAACAAATTGTCCTGTGATTCAATGACTGAGAAGCAGTAACTGGCTCTATCACTAATTTTATGATGGGACATTGATCAAATCACCTCTCTTGAACACACTCAGTTTCCTCTTCTAAACCATATATACACACATACACACACACACACACACACACACACACACGCATGCTTGAATTATTTGTTCTCTAAGATCCCTTTAGCTCTGACGTTCTGTGACTCCACGAACTCAAATAACTGAAGGAACATTAAATTAACCCAAAATTCATAGTTCTTCCTATCGAACCATCCTACTGTTTCTAACCAGAATTACCTACTTAAAGATGATGGGTCAACTAACTCCATTTCAATTGATAAATGATGGACAGAAGTAGCTACACCCAAAGAAAGAACACTGGGAAATGAATGTAAACTGTTTGCATTTTTGTTTTTCTTCCCGGGTTATTTATACCTTTTGAATCCAATTCTCCCTGTGCAACAAGAGAACTGTTTGGTTCTGCACACATATATTGTATCTAGGATATACTATAACATATTTAACATATATAGGACTGCTTGCCATCTAGGAGAGGGAGTAGAGAGAGGGAGGGGAAAAATCGCAACAGAAGTGAGTGCAAGGGATAATGTAAAAAAATTACTCTGGCATGGGTTCTGTCAATAAAAAGTTATTATAAAATAAAATAAAATTTAAAAAAAGTTGATGGGTCAAAAGGAGTCTTCTTGTGTTATTTATTAGCAATATAGAATGCTACAGTCTACAGGGCTAGCTTACTATAAGGCTGCATCCGAAGTTTATGTGACAGAACTATCAAAAGTGAAAGCATTTTATAACTTAGTTCTCTTGGAATGACCAGAGATAAACCCCTTAGATTGATTATAAGATAAACTTGCTTTATATTAAAATCCCATGCTTTAGTGATGGGTCAAATCAAGAGACTAAAGTTGTTGTTAGTCCTTTGTTTTCAGAGAGGACCAATGTCATCATGAGATGATGTCTTGATTCCACTGGATTTAAGTGAGATCGAGTTGCACCAAGTCGTCAGCCTCACTCTCTCTTCCTGGGTCATCAAAGTCCAGTGACAGGACAAAAGTCTAGATGACTGATTCTGGTTTGGATCTTGGTGTCTTCCATGTCTCAGCAAACTCTAAGCACCCCATGGTGCCTGCTTCAGGTGCCTTCAGGGCCATTGGAGCAAATTGTTCTCATTTGTCTGTTGTCCGTTCTGTGGGGGGGAAGTCTTCAAGCGCTTGGAGTTTGACGTTCCCCTAACTCGCCAATAGGTTTGAGGTGGTTACCCTCCCTGATGTAGCCTGCAGAGGAGGTTTTATGGGGTGTGGCTGCTTCACAGGCTACTGCTATTAGGAGCTACCAGTAAGGGTTGAGTATCAGGTAGACAGTAATGTTGGGTGAGCAGCCTGGAAAAGGGCTCAGCAAGTCCTTACACCAGAAGTGCTAGCCCTCCTCAAATAACCTGTGAATTTCTGCAGAAAGCATATGAGACTCTGGGGTTTTATGGAGGCACAGTTTCACTTGGAGCTTGAACAGTCAGATCTCCTGTCCCTTAATTAGTAACCACTATAAATGGTGCCCTGATTGGCCTGATGTTGATTGACAGTATGGCCAGCCAGTGGCATTGATAGACAGGAAGGGAGGAAGGAGCTTCCCATATATCTCTGTGCCTTCCCCCACAAGTTTTGGGACTATATTGATACACTATTCCTGTAAATAGCTCTGAGACACAGATAGCTACCATCATTTAGAAACTAGAGGCAGGAGAAACTTAAGATTCAACTTGTGAATTCTCAGAGATCTTTAATGCCAGTAAGTGCCCAGGCCATGACAAAAACAGAGATTGTTTCCCTTCTGATTCAAACTAAGTGAGGAGTCCAGACTTCTCGAGAAAGAGAGCAATGAGAATGCTGGGAGTGGAAGAGAGGCCAGAGAATCCTCACCATTGAGTCTGAAACATCTGGTAAGGCACAGTGTTGACATAGACATTTTTTCTATAAGCATGTGAATTTCCCAATAGCTCCATACCGACCCTCCTCCTTCTGGCCGCCACATCCAGAGAAGATGGCCTCCTGGCATCATCCCCAAAGGGGAAGTGTGTAAGAAACTGGGGGAAAAAAAACCTATCCTGACTTGGGTGCAGCCCTTACACGTGCTTTCTGGATTCCCCAAATGTTAATGAGTGAATACAAGATACAATTTCCTCCTGAGAAATGGCACTCTGCCCCAGGCTTACTAAAGTAGAAAAATAACGCCTCTTAGTTGGAGTCCAAAGTGAAGGGTATCTAGAAAGAGGTCTCAGTGTCCAGCACATATGTTCAGTGCTTATAGGGAAATAAAGTCTTTGCTTTCCCCTCCCCTCTCTTGGAAGTTGTTCAGAATCAGCTTGGAAACCCTAAGCAGAATCAGGCTGCCCTCTGCAGGAACAGAGCTTAAGGAGCTGCTGTTTGCTGCTCCATTGAACCCTGAGATTGGGGAGGAAGGTCAGAAGCAACCAGCCTCTCTCCCACTCCCAAATTTGCCTTTGCACTGCTTCCTTCTCAGTTGTCCCCTCAGCCAGCCCATAGTTGATGTTTTAGCAGCAAGCAAACTGGGAGAAAATTCTAGGCTTCTCATAATATCATAGTTTATATAATGCTTTAAGGTTTGCAAAACACTTTATATATTTTATTTCATTTGATTTTTATGATAACCCTGATTATTAACTCCATTTTATATTTTAGGAATCTGAAGCCAAGAGAAATTGAGTGAATAATGATATAGCCAAGTAAGGATCTAAGACTGCTTTATTTACAGAAACCTAATAGCAAATTGTGAACTCTGGATTAAGCAGAAAGAGAGCCAGAATGGGAAAAGGGCTCTTAGGTTATTAGTAGATGAAATGGAAGTAATCAGAAAAATTTTATAGATCTCATAGCGCTATCTTTGCCTTGCTGTCACTCTACTGGGGTAGAAACATGGTCAATCCTCCTGACCCCTCAAAAAAAAATGAGGATAGTATCTGAGCTTCATGGTTCAAAATAGCCCAATTTATGTTTTTCCACAATAAAAAGAGAGCCAGTGTCAGAGCTGTCTCTTACAGAGGTCACATTGACCTCTTGATATCATCCCTACAATTTTTCCTGCTTCAGATGTTCCTCCTCAGAATAAAGCTATAATGGGAGATAATCTTTGGTATGACCAACCTCTCATGGAATTACTGAATCTTTTTGATGGACCACTTTGTGCCCTGCCCTTTTGAAAGCTCAATAATTGTGCTTTCTCTTCACTTGTCAAAAGTGCTTGGGAACCCAAGACAAGGTCTGATAGAGTAAGAGTTCTTACCCCAGTGAACCCAAGCCAGATTTTGGTGGTTGAGGGGTGAGATCAGTAAGCTTGGTTGGGGGTGAGAGGGAGGGAGGAATCACATCTTTATCTTCACTAACCTTTGATTTTATTCATTTGGAATCTTATTCTGAGAAGAAGCTTCTACAGACTTTCAAAGGAGATCAGAATACACAAAAATGGTTAAGAAGCTCTTTGTTACAAAGGGACTGATAAGAAATGACTGATATGGTTATTCAGCAGCCAAAACAGACTGATATAACTTTAAAGTTATGCTTTACAAGTGCTACCTCATTTGATACTCACAATGAGTTGGAAAGTAGGTGCTATTATTATCCAAATTTTATGGTTGAGGAAAACTGAGGCTGACAGGGCTTAAATTAGTTGCATGGGTAAGTGTCTGAGGCTGGATTTGAACAGTCTTTCTAATTCTAAATATAATGCTTTCTCTACTGAACCACTAGTTGGAAGTGACAAAAAGAGCTTCTGTTGTTTGTGTCCAGGATAAAGGGGATGGGAGTATTCTGACCTGACCAGGCCACATCTCCAGGACTATGTCTCCTTTGGGACACCATATTTAGGAAGGGCTTTGAAAAGCTGGAGAGAGCTCCAAAGGGAGCTCAAGATCATGACTTGGTTGAAGAGGCTGTCAGTGTTTAAGCCCAAGGAAGCCAATTCTAAGGGGTGGAGGAGGGAATAATAGCTGTCTTCAAGTATTTAAAGAGCTGTGACTTGGAAAGGGTATTAAGCATTTTTGCACATAGCTTCAGAAGGCAGAACTAACACCAGTGGGTGGAAGTTATAAAGAAGATTTAGGCTTATTTTAAAGGAAAGACCTGTGATGTCTTTAATTCAGGAGACAGCCCAGAGCTGGCCCCAGGCACAATGGTGTACCTGGCAAGAAGTTGTGTAAGTAGGGTGGTTAGTTCCCTACGTTAAGCCTCCCTCCAGTGAAAGGAGGAATAAGGAAGGTCCCCTCCTCCTACTGCTCCCCTCCTGAGAGATTAGAGAGGAAGGCAATGAGAGCAGAAGGGGTGGCTCTGTCCCCCATAGAACCCCTATACATAGCCTAGATTTGTTTGCCTGTCAAATATTTCACTTTTCTATATGAAGACAGATTTGAAGAAGGGAAATATGGAAGTTTCCCTTTACCCCAGTGTAAGGACTGATGAGATAGCAGAGGAGTGAGGGTGGTAGCCTTCTCTCCCTATCTCAAAGGTCTCTTTTTAGATTAGTTTGGGGATGCTGATAGCGGATTAAGATGGGGATCTCCTACACTTTGCTTCTGGATTGGGGGACAAGTCTTCAAGAGTTTAAAATAAAATTTAAAATAATACTTAAGCATATGAAGAGCAATATGGCCTTTATTTAAGAGGTTGTACTCTGAAATACCATTATACACCTCTCAGATTGGCTAAAATGAAAGGAAAAGGAATGAAGTTGAAAGGAAAAGATAACGATCAATGTTGGAGTGGATATGGGAAAACTGGGGCACTAACACATTGTTGGTGGAGTTGTGAACTGATCCAACTGTTCTGAAGAATAATTTGGAACTGTGCCCAGAGGGTTATCAAACTGCACATACTCTTTGACCCAGCAGTGTTACTACTGGGTTTATATCCCAAAAGAATCTTAAAGGAGGGAAAGGGATCCACATGTGCAAAAATGTTTGCAGCAGCCCTTTTTGTAGGGGCAATAACTGGAAACTGAGTGGATGCTCATCAATTGGGGAATAGCTGAATAAGTTATGGTATATGAAAGTTATGGAATATTATTGTTCTGTAAGAAACAATAAAAAACAAAAATAAATAAATTTCCAATCAATCAATCAATCAATAAATAAGAAACAATCAGCAGAATGATTTCAGAGAGGCCTGGAGAGACTTACATGAACTGATGCTAAGTGGAATGAGAAGAACGAGATCATTGTGCCCAGCAACAAGATTATAAAATGAAAAATTCTAATGGATGAGGCTCTCTTCAACAATGAGATGATTCAGACTGGCTCCAATGATCTTGTGATGAAGAGAGCCATCTATACCCAGGGAGAGGACTGTGGGAAATGAGTATGGTTCACAACACAGAATTTTCACTCTTTTTGTTGTTGTTTGCTTGCTTTTTATTCTCTTTCTCATTTTTTTTTCCAGTTTGATTTGATTTTTCTTGTGCAGTAAGATAATTGTATAAATATGTATGCCTATATTGGATTTAACATATATTTATGTTATTTATTGTTAAGGACCATGCCTAAAATGAAGGGGTGGTTCAGTTCTCCAAAAGCCCCCACATCTATGAATATAACACACTTGAAGGAATTGCAAATCAGGCTTTACTGACTCAGATGTTGCTTGTGAATTGGGTTATAAATCAGACAAGAGGAAAGAGAAGAGAGATCAGAGAATGCAACTGCCTCTCAGTCTTCTTGTTTTGTTATCATCCTCTCACATGAAAGGATCTATTCTGATGGTCAGAATTAGATCCCCAGCAGACACTAGCAGATTACTCCCATAACAATTTATTTATTTATACCATGTTTAACATATATTGGACTACTTGCCATCTAGGGGAAGGGATGGGGGGGGGTGGAACACAAGGTTTTGCAAGGGGAATGTTAAAAAATTATCTATGCATATGTTTTGAAAAATAGAAAGCTTTAATAAAAAAGAAAAGAAAAGAAAAAATAGTCTGGCTAATCACAAACAAAAATAGCAACAATAACACACACACACACACACACACACACACACACACACACACCCCCTTTAAGAGGTTATGTCCTTTCTCCCTTGATTTCTCCCATAGTAGACTGTTTTTTCTAAGAAGGCAATTTCTCTGTTCCCTTCCACCCCCAACAATACATGTTGATTATGCCTTAAACTCTCTTTCTCATGCCTGAAACCTTCTCCTACTTCATCGCTACTTTCTGGCTTTCCTGGCTTCCTTCAAGTCCCAGAAAAACTTCCACTTTCCACTGGAAGTCCTTTCCAATTTTCTTTAATGCTAGTACCTTTTCTCTCTCAAAAATTTCCAATTTATCCTGAATATAGCTTATTTTGCATATAGTTGTTTGATAATAGTTTTCTCCATTAGACTGTAAGTTCTTTGAAGGCAGGAACTGTCTTTTGTCTTTGTATTTCCAGTCCTAGGCACAGCTTATTAACTAAATGTTTATTGATTAACAATCATAGCTATTCAAAAGTAAAATGGATTGCCCTGGAGACCTTCAAACAGAGGCTGAAAGTTGGATGCCATGTTGAATATGTTGTATAGGAAATTCTTGCTTGGGTATGCTTTCTAATTGAAAACCTGTAATTCTGTGAATCATTTTATTCCCCCACAGAATTGTCAAAGTGATTTTCTTGAAACCCCATTGCCTTGTACGTATTTTGTATACTTTTGTACATATGTAGATTTCACTCCATCCTTCTAGGATAGAAGTTTCTTGAAGGCAGGAATTGTGTCATTTTATCTTTTTCTCTCCAGCATCTAGCACATTACATGGCATATAGTAAGCATTTAATAAATGCTTGTTGGCTGAGTGGATGTTTCATTTCCCCCCCAAATTATGTTTATTTTAGCAGAGTACAAATGATTCAGCTAAAGTAAAGAAACAATTAATAGTAGACTTTTAGGCACTAGTGAATTTGGAGGGATACATTTGGGGAAAAGAAGGGTTTTTCCAGGTCACTGAAATTATATCATACAAGCTGCCTACTCTGCCTATAGTCCTTTCCTCTGTGCATTAGCATTTTAAATAGGTGACCTCTACTATCCCTCCCAGCTTAAAATTCGACTATTTTGTGATATCTTGGCTTCATTTAAATTTTCCATGCCTGGATTTCATTTCTCCTTTCACGCTCTGCTCTCATTGCTGGCTGCATTATAAATCATCCCCATCTTCCCTCTCACTATGTGCTCCCAAATTTCACTGTTTCTTCCTGTATGTAGATTCAAAGGTTCTCCATCAGTCACAATCCTTTCTAAAAAGGGCTAGTTCTTGTCTTCATTTTTTGTTTTGAGACTTCATTATTTCTAGCCATCTTACCTTGCTTTAGGAACACTGCAAAATCCCAGAAAAATAAAACCAAAAGGGAATTCTATAGGAAATCTAACCCATTCCTTAAGTTTAATGCTTTCTACTGGGATGTTGCAATGGGAAAAATAGTGAGTTAACCATTTTTTCCAAATACTTCTACTTTGATAATCACCAAATTGTGCTTTTCTTTACCATAATCTTGTGTCATCTCTAAAACATCTGACTTGCCCCTGATCTCTGAAGCCCTCCTGGAATCTTTTCTGGTGCATCTCATCTCAAAGAGGCTGTACCCAAAGTTACACAGGATAAGTAGCTTCTGTGCCCTTTCTGCCCTCTTGTTTCCAGGTTAATCATGGCAGAGTTACTGTTATCAGTTTTAATAATGCAGAAAGAGCCTTCTTAATTTTATACCTCTAAATTATTAGTGGTGTTATAAATTCACATACTGAAAACTGGACTCCTTTGATTATCTTGCCAAAACCTTTCAGTTTTATAAGAAAGATGGTGAATCTGTGCCAGATGTGGTAATCATCAATAAAGTGTTAGGGAAACTATAACAATGAATTTTTTCATTTTGGCTCCTACACTTAAAACCTTGAGTTGTGATTCTCAAGAAAAAAATACAACTATCAACAACCATAAGAAAAAAATACTCTAGATCATTAATAATAAAAGAAATCACATTAAACAATTCTAAGGTTTCATCTCACACACATCAAACTGGCAGAGATGACAAAAAAGGAAAATAACCATTATTGGATAGCCTGTGGGAAATCTGGCACATAAATACATTGTTACTGGTGCTGTGAATTTAATGTAGTTTGGAACTATACTCCCAAATTCATTAAATCATTTTTTTCCCCTGTGACTCAGGAATACTACTACTAGGCATATACCAAAAGAGATCAAAGGTAGAGAGAAAGGGCTTATGAATGCAAAATATTTATAGCAGCATTTTTTTTTTTGGTTGTAGCACAGAAGTAGTAAAAAAGTGGGTACTCATCAATTAGGGAATGGCTGAACAAATTATGGCATATAAATGAAATGGAATTCTTTTGTGGCATAAGAAATGATAAAAGCAAAGATTCAAAGAAACTTGGGAAGACCTGTATGAACTGATGCAGAGTGAATTGAATAAAATTAGGAGAAAAACATATAATGACTAGAGTATTATAAAGGGAATTTTTTCTCTCTTCTTTATATATTGTTGACATATGTTAGCGTCCCAATTAAAAAAATAATAAAGCCCAAGCACAAATGTTATCAGGTAAGGTCTGCCTAGATATGAGGAAAAGTTTGATTGGGCTTAAAATAATAAAAAAAAAAACTATTCTGGTTTAAATGTACAGACAGCTATCTCACAGAGCCAGATATGCAAGGTTTGTTGGGCAACTATTTGTGAAGAGAATAGAAAGGTATCAGGAAGGGAGAAAGGAAGAGGAATGCCTTTCCGGCTAATGACTTCTGAGTAGTGCCATGGTGCATGGAACAGTGGACCCAGAGTTAGGAAGATCTGAGTTCAATCCCAGCCTCAGAAATTTTTTAGTTGTGACCCTCACATAAGCCACTTAACCTCTCTCAGCCTCAGTTTCTTCATCTATAAAATGGTTATAATAATAATCCATGCCTCATGTGATTATTCTGAGGATCCAATGAAATTTATATAAAGAGATTAGCAGAGTGACTAGCATATAATAACACCACCTATTTTCCCAGAGGATCAAATGAGGTAATATTTGTAAAGTACTTGGCAAAGTGCCTGACACATAATAATCATTTATATAAATGTTAACTGTTGTTAATTGTAGGAACAAATTTTAATGTACATAAAAATATTTTCTCATTCCCATTTTGCTTGTTTGCCCTTGTTATTTATCCACGCATATAGTTAAACTGAATAGATATTATTTGAATATAAATATATGTTAATAAGAGCTGTATACCAAAATTTAGCAATCAGACAACCTGATGGTTTACCAAGGTCTTTAGATACCTAAAAAGTATCTAAATAAAGCACATAAATGGTGTTTAATAAAGCTTGTTTTCTTTTCCTTTCCCCTCTCCAGCTCTTGCTCACAATGTAGCATGAGAAATTAGGAAAGACCAATATAGTACAGTAAATGGAGCCTGGAGCAAAAGCAGTGCAAGAGAGTAAAAAAAAATCAAAGTGGTCAAATGATATGAATAAGCCATTCTTAAAAGGAGACTTGCAAACTATTACCAATGATATGAAACATTGCCCCTTAATTTGTAGTGAGAGAAATGCAATTCAAAACCATTTGAGTTCATTTCATACCTAGCCAAGTAGCAAAGATGACAAAGGATGGGAAGAATAAATATTAGAGTTGTAAAAAGATAAGAACACTATTTCATTGGCAGTGGAACTGGGAATTGGCCCATCCATTCTGGGAAAATCTGGAATTTTACTAGGGAAAGCACTAAAATATTCATTGCTTCTTGACTGAAGGATCTAACTGCCAGCCACATATACCAAGGAATATCAATGATTAAAAAAAAAAAAAAAAGATTCTCATGTAAAACAATTTCGTTGTAACAGCACTTTTAACTAGTGGCAAAGAATTGGAAACAAAGCAGATGCTCAGCAACTGGAGAATGTCTGAACAAGTTGTGCTCCATAAATGTGATGGAATGTTACTGTACTACACAGAAGATGGATATTATGAATACAGAGAAATATTGGAAGACTTATATGAACTGAAGAAAAGTGAGGTGAGAAGAACCAGGGAAATAACAGACAAAATGATTATGACAATGTAAAAATAAAGAACAAGAAGAATAAAACAGTTGAATTCACAGTTCAGTGAAATGATGATGATCAATCTTGATCCCTAAGAAAATAGTCAGGTAGCCCATGTTCCCCAAAACACACACACACACACACACACACACACACACACACACATCTTTTAAGAGATTGGGAACTATGAGTGTAAAACACTTGATATATTGCCCATTTACTTCCCACATGTTGATTGGTTTTACCGAACTATTCTCTTCCCCACTTTTATTTTTAATTATTCTTTGTTATAAGGCATAGTACTCTGGGAAAACCTGAGTTTCCAACTGGATCAGATGCTATCTCCTATACAAAGCTTTTCTAATTCTTAAACTTTCTACTCTTCAGTTGTTAGTGGTGCTCTCTCTATTCCTCTCCCCATCTCCCTCCCTTCTATTTTCCCTTCTTCTTTCCCTTTCTCTCTCTTTCTCTTGGTCTCCATCTCTTTCTGTCTCTATTTCTCTCCCTAAGTCTGGATAGTTATTTCTCATATGGTGTATCTGTGTTTAAATACTTATGTGTTGTTCCCGTCCCCTACTTCCATCCCATAACTCACCTGCAAAGAATGTCAACTCCTTGAATTCTGGGATTATTTAATTTCCCAACCTTAGCACTAAGCACAGTGTTTGATATATATAGGAAGTGAAGGATTTTTGAATGGTTGTAGCCAAAAGCCAGGTGATAACCCAGTAGGGTTTCAGGATCACCAGAGGTACTTATCAGAAGGCAGCAACAACAACAGCAGAGAGAAGTGTGGCAAAGAGAACAGAGCAACAGAGAACCCCAGATAAATAGAGAAAGCATCCGGCCTAAGACATCAGAGAGACATTGCCAGCTCTCCAGCTCTGAAGTTGGGAATTGCCGCAAACAAACTTATGCTTTCCTCATGTGTTCCCTTGGTTATGTGTCCTGTGGAAGAGGGTGCCATTTCTGTATAGGGCAAGAATCATTGTACTTATCTTATTCAACTTTTTTTTTTTCTAAGGCACTTGGGGTTAAGTTACTTTTTCAGGGTCACACAGCTAGGAAGTGTTAATTGTCTGAGAGCAGATTTGAACTCAGGTTCTCCTGACTTCAGGGCTGTGCTCTATTCACTGCACCACTTAGCTGCTCTTCAACTTTTAGTTAAATGTCTTTCAGAGGTAGCTAGCTACATTTTAGAGGCAGGAAGAACTGAGTTCAAATCCAGCTTCAGACACTTTATAGCTGTATAAACCTGGGCAAGTTACTTATCTTGACATGGCTCAGTTTCATCTGTAAAATGAGAATAATAACAGCACCTACTTTCCAGTGTTTTTGTGAGTATCAAATGAGATAATATTTGTCAATTTGCACAGTGACTGACATATAGTAGGTGCTTAATAAAAACTTCTTCCATACTCTCTTTCTTTCCTAAAACTAGTGCATTCTGTTTGGCTAATAAAATAAAATATTAATTAGTGAAGGTTTAGGAGCTATGATTTTAAATTTAAGTCAACCATAAACACAATATGCTTCAGATCTAAGTTAATCTTGGTGTGCTCCACATGTGAAAAGAATGGCCTTTCTGCAGTGCTTATGAAATATCCTTAGAATTATTTTTAGGATCTTGAATCGATACAGATGAATTCCTAGCCCCACATATCCTTGGAAAAGTGGGGAGGATATTTCAGTAACCAGGAAAAGAACACATCAATCAATCAATTAATAACATCCATTAAGTGCCTATCATGTATCAGACTTAAGCACTGGGAAAACAAAAAAGAGACAAAACACAGCCCCACCTTCATACAAAAAAGTATATACAAAGCAAACTATATACAGCACAAAGAGGAAATAATTAACAAAGGAAAGATACTAGAATTAAAAGGGGTTGGACCCAGGCTTTCCTCCATTTAAAGGGCTGATTGATGTAATTTCTTGATCTGGAAATATTTCTGTGGTGTTAGAAAGATGTTTTCAAAATGATGCGAACATACTTCTGAGGTCAATTCCTAATCAAAAATGACTCCCAGACGTGGCCCTGGTTTAGAAAAAAAAAGGGGGGGGGAGGGGGAAAGTAGTGAATCATCATCCAGATCATTTGAATGAAACAAAGACACAACAAATTGTCTGCTTTTCTCCTCTGCCAGAAATGATGACTTCAGGCTTGTGGAGACTCAGCTGAAGGAAATTAAAGTGGATCCATTATTCCCCAAGATGGCCAATATAACACAGCAGACAATCCCCAAAATTTATTAAGAAAGCTGTACCAAGGCCACAAAGATGTAGATCAGCCAGGCAGGGGCTTCAGAGCCCAATAATTGACTTGGGGATTGGCTAGGAAATTTTGGGATTGTGGCTTCTGTTGCCAGATGGGCCTGAGAGAAATTCCAACTAAGGATGGAAGGTACAGAATATCAGTTTTAACGAAACTTCCAGAACAGACATTATCAATGTCTGGTTCCAATGACCCTTTCACTAAGTCTTTCAGTTAAAAATTATTTTCAGAATAATAGTAAGATGTTATAATTTCTAATACAGTGAATCTTGACAGATATAAGCCACATAAACTAAAACTCTTGTTGGAGTGAGATAATCAATAATTTTTTTAAGTGTATAGGAGTCTTGAGACTGAAAGTTTCAGAATTGTTGTTTTAGAACATAAAATTTCAGAGTTAGAAGGATTCTTAGAACACAGAATTTAGAATGTTAAATCACATAGTCTGGTCCTCTCATTTTATAAAGAGGGAAATCTAAGCCCATGGTTAGAAAATATTTTGTTTGATTTTGTGGCAGAGACAGTCTAGAACCTACATCTTATGACATAATCTAATAGTAGTCTTTCTATAATATTCTGCTACTTCTTCCAGTCAGAGATGGTCACTTTCCTATGGGCCAGTTGGCCAGGAGGATTTAGAACAACAAAGTAGTCTGTACGTAACAGAAACCCAACACTAATCTCTTCTGCCATTTTGGGACCCAGACTGGTACCTCTTTTAGGTCCATTGGATATTTGCAGCATGGTAGAATCATATATTTTAGAACTAAAAAGAGTTCAGTGGACATCTAGTCTAAATCATACTTGAAAAATAATTCTTACTGAAATCTGTGTGACAAATGGTCATCTAGCTTCTGTTTAAAGGCTTCCAATGAAGGGAAAGTCACCATTTCCCAAGACAATCCACTATACTTTCCCCCCCACACTTAATAATACTTTATTTTCCAACTACATGTAAAGATAGTTTTCAACAATCATTTTTGTAAGATTTTGAGCTTCAAATTTTTCTCCCTTCCTTTCCATCCCTCTCTCCAAGACAGCAAGAAATATGATATAATTTATATATATATATATGTGTGTGTGTGTGTGTGTAAACTAATTTTACACATATTTCCATATTAGTCATGTAGTGAAAGAAGAATCAGAATAAAAGGTAAAAATCATGAGAAAGAAAAAAGCACACAAAAAAATTAAAATAGCATTCTTCTAGCTGTTTTCATTCCATAGTTCTTTCTCTGGAAATGGATGGCATTTTCCATCATGATTCTTTTGGATATGCCTTAGATCATTGTATTGCTGAGAAGGATCAAGTCTATCATAGCTGACCATGGTATAATGTTGATTTTATTGGGGAATGTTGATTTTACTGGGGAACATTGGTTCTCCTGGTTCTGACACTTTCACTCAGCATCAGTTAATGTAAATCTTTCCAGGTTTTTCTGAAATCTGCCTGGCTCATGATTTCTTAAGAAACAATTGTGTTCCATTATATTCATATGCTACAATTTGTTCAGTCATTCCCTAGTTGATGGGTATTACCACATTTTCCAATTCTTTGTCACCACAAAAAGAGCTACTATACATATTTTTGTTCATGTGAGTCCTCTTACCATTTTTTTGTCATCTCTTTGAGATATAGACCTAATAGTAGAATTGCTGGATCAAAATTTTATAATCCTTTGGGCATAGTTCCAAATTGCTCTCCAGAATGGTTGTGTCAATTCACAACTCCACCAATAATACATTAGTGTTTCAATTTCTTCACATCTTCTCCAACATTTATCATTTTCTTTTTCTGTCATATTAGGCAATGTGATAGGTGAGATGATACCTCAGTTGTTTTAATTTTAATTTCCTTAATCAATAAGTGATTTAAAGCATTTTTATATGACCATAAGTAATTTTAATTTCTTCATCTAAAAACTGCCTGTTCATATCTTTTGACCATTTATTTGATAAATATAGTTTTGGGAAACCCACTATATTTTTGTATAATTTTAAGTACTAGGAGATTTTTCCTGATCTCAAAACTAAATTTGTCCTTAATGCAAAATCCACCCATTGTCCTTGGTTTTGCCTTTTGGAGACAAACAGAATAAGCCTCATTCCTATTCCATAGTCTTTCAGATATTTCAAAGGAGCTCTTATGCATTCCTTTTCTTCTACTCTTCTTGTCTTCAAACTAAATGCCCGCAGTTTCTTGAACCATTCCCCTTTTGACATGAATTCAAGGACTCTCCCATTCTGTTTGCCATGTTCTGAATATTCTGTAGCTTATCAATATACTTGATAAGCTGGGGAACTCAGCTGCAAGATATAATCTAAGTAGATCAGAATTCAAAGGCATGATCACTTCCTTATTCTTAGAAGCTAAGATCTTCAATGTAGTTCAAGATTGTGTAGTTATGTGACACAGCAGATAAAATACTAAGTCTGGAGCCAGGCAGATTTGAGTTCAAACAAATATCTGAGGATTCTTATAAGCTGTATCATCCTGGGCAAGTCATTTAATAAAACCCTTTTTTGCCTCACTTTCATCATCTGTAAAATTGGGGTAATATCATTTACCTCCCAAAGTTGTTATAAGGTCTCTTTGTAAAAATGAGTTGATGTTTGTAAAAGTACCCTGGTATATAATAGGTTGACTTTGGGGATTGCTGCATCATATTGCTGACATACAGCCCTCTAAAAACTCCACTTTTCTTCTGAAAACTGTTTAATCGTGCATCTCCCATCCTGTAGTTATGAAGCCGATTTATTTTGTGATAGGCTTTACTTATGTTTATCTGTTGATTTCATCTGATTAGATTCAGCCCAGTGCTTTAGCTTGTCAGGAGATATTTTTGCATCCTGTCACACTGGTGCATTATTAACCCCTCCTAGCTTTGTGTTATCTGTAAATTTGATGAACATCTCCTTAAAAACTTTATCTAAACCTCTGATAATAATGGTGAACAACACAGGGTGAAGCACAGATCCCTGAGGCCCTCCACTGGAGACTTTCTGCCTAGATGAAAGGCTGGCCATCATTCTATTAGTAAAGATCTGATTGTCTGGTGTGCATTTCTCTATATTTTTCACAAGAAAGAACAGTATGACAACATTTATCAAATGTTTTATTAACATCTCAACAAATAATTGACCAGCATTTATTAAGTGCCTATTCTGTTCCAGGTCAAACAATGTTCAGTCATTTTTCAATTGTGTCCAATTCTTTGTGACCTCATTTGAGATTTTTCTCAGCAAAGATACTCCAGTATCTTCTGCCTCAGGAAACGGAGGCAAACAGGATTAAATGACTTGTCCAGAATCATACGCTAGTAAGTGTCTGAGGGCAGATTTGAAATCAGGAAAATGAGTTTTCCTGACTCTGGACTTAGAACTTTGTTTACTGTGTCACCTTGCACAACAGAGGATAGAAGTGGGAATTG
This sequence comes from Antechinus flavipes, assembly GCF_016432865.1. Classification (NCBI taxonomy): domain Eukaryota; kingdom Metazoa; phylum Chordata; class Mammalia; order Dasyuromorphia; family Dasyuridae; genus Antechinus; species Antechinus flavipes. Next base: position 237,777,524 of record NC_067399.1, on the reverse strand, counting down.
AAACCAGGTGCCACACTATGTAGTGACTAGGGCTGAGTTTTTTGGTAGAGTTTTTTGGTTGAGGGTAGGATGAAGTACTGACAGCTGGCAGAAAGGTTGTTTTGCAGCTGATGCTGAATTGATTACAGGCATTTCCCTCATAGTGGGAATCCCAGATAGGAAGAAGAGTGAAACCTTCTCTTCTCAAATCTCAATCTTCCCTTTAGTAGGACAGTACCTAGGAAGGGCTCTTACTGGCCATGGGATGCTAGGAGCTTGCAACCTGGAGCTAGACAAATAAGTGGGCTTGAGGTTGACTGGTTGGCATTAGACGAGGTAAGACAGAAAGGATGTCCTCAGGGAGAGGAGTTGTATTCCATCAGATGTTAGAATCTGGTGCATGTCCCAAAAATCTGACTCTGACTTAGAGGCTAGTCTGGTTTGGGAAGAAGATATTCAGGTGGGAAAAAAGTGTCCTTTTTGTCCTTTCAAAATGATTAATGCTGGTGGTCCTCCATATGAATGAGACTGAGGCTCCCTTTACAAGTGGAAAGACAGATTTTTCTATGTAGTCTTGATCTCACAAGCAGCTTAATCAATGGTCAAAAGCCCCCTCCCCTTTCCCCCATACCCCAGAAATAGATCCTACCCATTTGGGGATGGAAAGATTTTATAGAAAGAAAGCAAAAGACTTTTAAAAAAAATCTCTGAGACTCTTGGAGTTATTTTCTATGCTACTTTGCTACCCTACCACAATATTTCCCATCAAAACCCAAAAGGCTAGAGAAATCCCAAAGCTTGGGTTTGTCTCTCCCCACCACAATTCTTACAGTCATTATTACATCATCTGGCTCTACTGCCCTCAAGTGGTATAAAGAAGATAATTTCCTAGATAATTTGGAATTCCTTGTGGAATATCATCTCTGTGACATTCCCTGAGTCAACAAGGTTCATAAACTGTTCCTAAGCACCTTTTGTGTTATTTTTGCTTTCAGAGCCCCAATTTTCTCAACTGTAAAATGGAGGGATGGGCTATATTTATAATAGTCATCTCCCAAATTGTCACAAAGAAAGTGGTTTGTGAAAACTCAAAATGTAATATAAATGTAATATAGTGAGGATACAAAGGTGGAACTAAAAACCATCCCTGCTCTTGAAGAGCCTATTTGGGGTAGATAGCAGGAGAGATGAGACAAGTGATAAGATCATCATAATATAGGCTAGAACATATAATTTAGTAATAATGATTTCTATTTCTGTAGCACTTAAAAGCTGAGGGGTAGAATTTGGAACTCAAAACAAAAAAATATTAAAAATTGTTTTAACATGTAATGGAGAAAAAATAATTTTTAACAAGCTGATTGGGCACTTTCCTCAGAACAGCTTCCTGAGATTGTACAACACTGTTCCTTTTTCTGGTCTAGAATTATGCTAGACTTAGTGTCAAGAACTCCCAAGGTACCTACAGAGTATTTTGCAAACCTTAAAGCACAGTGTAAATATTAGCTTTGGGGGCAGCTAAGTCGCCCAGGGATGGGGCACTGGGCCTGGAATCAGGAATATCTAAGCTCAAATCTGACCTGAGACACTAACTAGGTGTGTCACCCATGGGCAAGTCACGCAATCATGTTGCCTGAGTTTCCTCATTTGTAAAATGAGCTAGAGAAGGAAATGGCAAAAAATTCCAGCATCTTTGCTCAGAAGACCCCAAATGGGAATCATGTTTGAAAAACGATTGAACAACAACAAAATGTTAGCAGTTATTTTACGTACAAATATCATTATTAATTTCCTGAATAACCTTCATCTGTTACAAAGAATCTCCTAATGGTAACAGTCTGTCGTGTTGCTCAGAGACGCCTCTCATTAAGCACCCTGTTAGCAACCCCTGGCTGGGGCATGTTGTTTACAGACAGTGGCATTGTCCTGGGGAGGGCAAGGCCTAGGCATGAGTCAGGGCCTTTGGCACGGGCTTGTGCGGCTGCTCCCACAGCTGGGGACACTCACGAAGCAGAAATGCACAGGAAACTGCAGGAACTCACACATCCCCAGAGCCAAGAGCTGTGCTTTCCCCTGGGAACAAACCTTGGGACCCAGAGGCAGTAGATGCTGCTTGGTTTCTTAGCAACTGGATTGTTTGGCTCCTCAATCTAGAGGGCAAAGGGGATTTATGAATGAAATGGAGAATCAGCTTTAATAACCAACACAAGCCTTGGGGAGGAGCTTGGGAAGGAGAAGAGTTGATGATGTGGGGCCCAACAATAATCCTTTTTGTTTCTCTTGGTGTCCTGATATGGCCAAGGAGAAGGAAAGCCTGAAATGTGGGGAGATGGGGTGAAAAGAGAAAAATAAAAAAGTTTAAGAGCTAGGTCTATACTGACTTTATGCGTTGGGGAATTTATTATTATTGCCAAGGTCAGCTACCTCTTCTCTCCTCCTCTGCCTTAGCCCCTCAAAAGCAGACTGGGAAGATCTTCAATATGATCTTCTCAAAGAACTAAAGGTTACTCACTGTTACTAGGATACATCCAGACTCCTTACCCTAGTATTCAAGGCCCTCTATAAAACAGCTTCAATCTGCCTTTCTAGTTGTGTGTCCAAATTTTCCAGCACAATGCCCTAACTCCAGCCAGATGAATTTCCTCACTGGGAAACAACATAATAGAGTGAATAGCATAATGATCCTGAGTCAGGAGACCTAGATGCAAATGTGGATCCAATACTTATAACTATGAGATTTTGAACAAGTCACTTAGATTCCCTTTCTAGCTCTAAGTCTTATTCTAGAACCCTACTTTTATGTTCTTCATGATTTATACTCTTGAGTCCTGCCTTCACAGACCTACCTAGAATGCCCCACCCTCTTCTCTCACTCCAGTTCCTAATCTTGCCATTCTTCAGTATCATCTCCTCCAGAAATCCCTTCCTGAGCCCTGTAGTCCATAACAATGCCTTCTATGAAAAAGAGGGAGTATGCTTAAATCTATATTCAGACACAATCAGTTCCTTTTCTGGGTATGGATAAGATTTTTCAAAATAAATCCTTCAGAATAATCTTGGACTATTCTGCTGAGAATAGTAAAATTATTTACAACTGATCACCCCAGAACATTGCTAATTTTTTTTTTTTTTTTTACTGTAGTACATTTCACTTTGCTTGAGTTCATGGAGGACTTTTCAGGTTTTTCTGAGAGCATCCTGTTCATCATTTCCCATAGAATAATAATATTCCATTATAATCACATACTATAACTTATTCAATTATTCCCCAATTGATGGACATCCCCTCAATTTCCATTTTTTTTTGTCCTGAGAAGAGTTGCTATAAATATTTTTGTACATATAAGTCCTTTTCCTTTTTTAAAAATATCTCTTTGTAGTGGTATTATTAGATCAAAAACATATTAATTTATAGACTTTGGGACATATATCATATCTTTTGATCCTTTATCAATTGGGGCATGGTTTTTTTTTTTTAATATATAAATTTGACTCCGTTCCCTCTATATTTGAGAAATAAGGCCTTATCAGAGAAACTTGCTTCAAAATTATTTTTACAATTACTATTGCTAACTGTATTCCCCATCCCATCTATTCTATTCTCTCTCTCCTTTCATCCTGTCCTTCCTCAAGTGTTTTACTACTGGCCACTGCCTCCCCTAATATGCTCTCTCTTCTATCACTCTCTCCCTTCCTGTATTCTATTCTCCTATTTTCCTGCAGAGTAAGATAGATTCTTTTATGATTTCTATACCCACATTGAATGTGTATGTTATTTCCTCTTTGATTCAATTCTGATGAGAGTAAGGTTCATTCATTCCTCTTCCCCTCCCACTCTTCCCCTCCACTGTTAAAGCTTTTTCCTTGCTTCTTTTATGGCAGCTAATTTACACCATTCCACTTCTCCCTTTCCCTTTCTTCTAGTACATTCCTCTCACCCCTTAATTTCATTTTTTTAGATATTATCCCTTTATATTCAACTCACAGTTGTGCCCTCTAGCTATATAAATACTCCCATTAACTGCCATAATAATAAGAAAGTTCTAATGAGTTACAAGTATCATCCTCTCATGTAGGAATGGAAACAGATAAACTTTTTAAGTCCCCTAAGATTTCTCTTTCCTGATTATCTCCTTATGCTTTGGGGAACGAATATCTTATACTTATCTATATTGTATCTATATCTATAGGTATATTATCTCTATCGATACAAATCCAGTGTCATATAGAAGTTCTCACACATAGGAAAATAATTAGCATTGGGAACTGAAAAGGTCCTTAGGGATTAAACAATCCAATCCTCTTATTGTAGAATTGGCAAAAACTGAGGCCCAAAAAGGGCTCCAGGCCATTTTACAAATGTGAAAACTGAGGAAAACAGGGATAAGTGAATTGCCAAGCATCACACAGCTAGTGAATATTTGAGACTAGATTAATGTGATATAAATCCCCAACTTATTGAATGAATTATTCAGCTAATGGAGGGATAAAAAGTTACCACAAATTACTGAAATCTCAGCATTAATTAAAACGAAAAAAACCTCAAAATTTGAACCCAAAACTTCAACCTTCTTCCTCCAGGCTTCCTGATAAACAACAAGGTGGGCTGATTCCTTCCCCTTTGAATTTCTTTTACACTGAGTTATTCCAGCTTTGACTTCTATAATCCCATAAATCTTTTGTAATCCCAATTGCTAATGCTCTCATTTCCTAAATATCTTGCATGAAACTACCTTGTATTTTTTATTTTTAGTCTCTTTATATTTCTTCTGCATATGTTTAGTATGTGTTTTTGTTTTCTTTCCCATTAAGGTGTAAGTTCCTTGGCAATAGGAATTGTTTCATTCTTTGTCTTTGCAACTGCAATCCCTGGCATACCATAGGTACTTAATGATTGCTGGTTGATTGAACCTTCATAGAGAAGTTGGAAGGCAGCCATGCATGGGAACAGAGGAAAGGAAAAAGGGAGGGGAGATGTGAAGGAGGAGGAAACAGGAAAAGGAAGTGAGGTGGAGGAAAAAGAGTCCTCGGGAAGCAGCTATGCTCCAGGATATATCATAGGCCACCTGTATCCCAAAACACTACTTGGATATTTTCCCCACATTCCGTGGGACTCTCAATTCCTGTCCAACCAACACTTGAAGTTTTCCTCAGAAACAACCCATGATGCTACCTCTTACATTAAGCCCCAGAGCATCTGAAAACAAGTGGACAGGACCTTTTCAGGTTTACAGATTCCTCCAGAGGGATGAGGGGGCATTTTGAATGGACCCTCAAGGACCATAGAACATTTAGTTTGGCCCACGTACTACATCCAAGGCCAGACATTGACAATGCTGTGAAATAGATGAAGCTTCTCTTCATGTTACAGAAATACCTCCCCTTCGCCTAGGGGTCTATAGTGTCCCTGTTTGCTGATTAATATTTACAAACTTTTTGACTTTCTTCTCCATGGTCCCCTCTTCATGGGAACATGTTTTCCTTTGGTTCAGTAGCTAATGTAATCCGGACATATAGAAGCAAAGGATGTCAAAGTTAGGGGTGGGGCAGAAGTCTGTAACATGAAAGGATTGCATGTTACAGAGGGGGGAAATGAGGTTGAAAGAGAGGAAGAGATGTGTCCAGTGACACAGTATGTCATGGGCAGAACTGAGATCAGGAGTCATTATTTTCTTGGGAGTATAAGTCCCAGATGCAAACAGACACAGATAAGGAGAGTTATAGGAAAAAATTATACAAAGGCAGAATGGTATCTGAGTTCTGGATGTGGACACAAGAGAGAATCATATCCCAGATTTGTTACTAACTATATGACTTTGAATTGTTCGTTTTCTCCTTCGTGACATGAAGAAAATTTTCTAATTTAAGTCACAGAATTCTCACAAAAAGAAAAGTATTTATAAATGCTATATTAGTCTATAAATGAGAATTATTATTGGAGGCATAAGCAATATAATAATTTCCATCGTGGTTGTCATTGTTTAATTGATTTGATATTTCAACATTGGAAAACTTGAGGTTTTAACTTTAATTTAATTGATCAGGGGTTGATGATGACAACAATTTTTTGATTGTTCCCTTGTAGAACAAATGATTGCTCCCTTGTAGAAAACAGGTTTTGATTGAGGTGAGTGTGATGGAGGGGGCTGGAGAGAGCAAAAATGGGAAAAAAGAATGGGAAAGTTCTTACATGCCTGATCATAGATAATACTCAATGCCTCTTAACACAATCTTAAGTTTCCATTAGGGTTTTGGCTGCCTCACTACTTTGTTGTCTCATCTGAAGAATGAGGAATGAAGAATTGAAAATCTTCAGAATTTCAGAATTGCTGTCTAGCTAAAACATCTTGAATTTGTGTGAACCCATGAGAAACTATAGTTATCCCTAATATTGCTTATTAGATTTGGCCCAGTCTCAAACCTATCAAGATCTTTTTGTTTTGTTTTATTTATTTAATTTTTTCCCTAATTACAATAAAAACAAAAAAAAATTACATTTGTTTCTAAAATTTTTGAGTTGCACACTCTCCTTTATCCACACCCACAATTAAGAACCCACTTGTGAAGTTACACAAAACATTTCCATAAAAGCCAAGTTGCAAAAAAAAAAAAAAACCCAAAACAAAACATAGATCTCTCACCTTAATGAAAAAAAAAAAAAACCTCAAGAAAAATTAAGAGTCAGAGAGAAAGGAGACAGAAAGAAAGACCGAGAGAAACAAAAACAGAGAGAGAGAGAGAGAGGAAAGAGAAGAGAAGAGAAAAGAGAGACAGGGGGGAGAGAGAGAGAAAGAAAAAGAGCACTTCAGTTTGTATTCAGTCACAATCAGTTCCTTCTCTGTTTATAGACAGGATTTTTCATCATAAATCCTTCAGAGTAGTAGTAGATGATTATACTATTGAGAATAGCAAAGTCATTCATAACTGGGTCATCACAGAATATTGCAATTATTTTATATGCAGTACATTTCACTTTGTGTTCATGAAGGACTTTCCAGGTTTTTTTTTCCTTCTCAGGAGCATCCTGCTCATTATTTCCCATAGAACAATAATATTCCATCATAAACAAACATCCCAGCCTATTGAGCTATTCCCCAAATGGTGAGCATCAACTCAATTTATATATACATACATATATATACATATATATATATATATATATTTGCGCTAAGAGAGCTGCTATGAATAATTTTTTGTACCTACAGGTCATTTTTCTTTTTTTCTGAATTTCTTTTGGTATTCATGTCAAGTAGTGCTGTTGTTAAGTCAAAGGACATGCATGAATTTATAGCTCTTTGGATACAAATCATATCTTTTGAAGATCCTTTTTTAAATACTATTTTCCTCATTTAATGTGTTACATCTTTGTTTTGTATTGTCCAAAAATTTGATAGGCTAGCCATCTAAGCCTTTGTTCAAGTCACTGATAAAAAATGTTAAAAATAAAGGCCAAACACAGATCCTTTCAGTTCACCATTGGGGATCTCCTCCCAAAAAAATATCAAATTATCAAGGGATATACTTTGGGTTCAGGCAATTAATTCTGAGTCTACATAAATACAGTTAGTCCAGTCCACATTTCTGCATCTCATGCTAAAGAACCTTCAAAGAGCTATGCAAGAGAATATATCAATTAGCAGTAATTTTTGGTAGACTTAAAGAAGGGAACTTCCAACCAGGGTCTCATCATCTCTAAGTAAAGCAATAAGTTATACCAGGGGTTCTTAAAAACACACTAAAAGTGCTTAGGGGACACTTTAAGATACACTTAATAAAGATGTAGTCCTAGACTTTCTCAGAATAACTTAGTCATTATAGATTCAGTCCTTACTGGAAAATACACACACACACACACACACACACACACACACACACACACACACACACACACACCCCTCCATCCTTCTGTACTGGAGGAGGTATAAATGTTACCACAGGAGGTGAAATGACTGACTGGGGTAGGGAAAACCCAGAGATATAAATAATTTTCTTGTCTGGCACAAAGCTTCCCCAATGTCAGAGGCCCTTCTCCTCTATCTAAATGATGTTAGCAGTACCATCTTTTTTTCAAAACCCTAAAGACTTACTGGATAAGTCTAAATCTTAGTCTTTAAATAACCCAAACTGTTTCTGGAAGCAAACTCAGTTTCATGTTCATCTCTTTCCTTAATAGAAACTGCTCTCACAATGGCAGCACACCTCTGCTGACATTTTGCTAGTTTCAAGGCAGATAAAGTGCCTCCCAATGCTCCATTGAAGTTGAGCCTTTCATTCAAAAGCATACCCAGGAATTCTGGAATATGGGCAAATTCAGTTGAATTGGGGGAAGAGGGGTGATAGGGAAAAAGTTCTAAGATATGACCATCTTCTATGTGTTTGAAGCAGATTAGAGAGAAATATTGGGAGTGGGGAATTGGGGAAACAGATTGAAGCAGGCAGGGGGTGGAGTGTAGAAGCCTGTGGCCTGGGTATTCAACTTTCCTTTTGGGAATAAGACCTGGTACTCGTAAGTGATAATGAAGAACTAGACAAGATGGTGTGAATTTTAGAAGAGGAGAGGTGACTTGTGAGGGAGGATGGCAGGGAGAGGGTCTAAAAGTGGTAGTGGAGAGCAAGGAACATGTCAGTTCCTCCTCCTGGCTCTGTGTGTTGGGGACACATGAACAGGAACAGCTTTGGAAAAGAGGCTTTCCAAAAGAGTTTGGAAGAGAACTATGGTATCTTCAAGAAAAAGTTACGTTTTACCAAATATCAGAAGATATATGTGAGAGGAAGCTCTCTAGAATAGGCTCTTGGAGATTATCTAAAACTTTAATTTAGAGTTCAGATCTCAGAATTAATCTAGTACAATCATTTTGTTTTGATGGAAATTGAGGCCCAGAGTAGGGAAATGACAGAATTCTACTTGTAAAAAAAAAAAAACTTTACAGGAAAAAAAAATTTAGAATTCATTTAAGTGAGACAGCAAACCTCTTCATATCCCAGTCCTTCATGCTCCACAGCAAATCCCAAAGACTACTTCTTGCCACTAGGATCAAATATATCCTTTTCATAAGCTTGTAATGTTTCCCCAAAATTCCACAATTAGGGCCTTTTATGAAGTCATAAATTTAATCAATCATTCACAAGTCACATAGATAAATAGCAGAGAGAGAACCAGAAGTCTAAATCCAGAGATCTTTTCATTACACTTATAACAGAGGAGGGGTGTTATGGGGTGTTTGGGGAGAACTAGCACCTCTAGTGTGAGGGCCATTTTCAGGGGTGCTCATCCTCCTTTAGTGTCCATCTCTCACCCAACTCTCACCTATGGTTCTAAGAAGTTGTAACAAGTGCAGTAGCCAGTGCTCAGTAAACCATCTCAACAGATGGGGCTAAATCAGTACCAAGTCATAAGACTGTCAGACAATTAGGGGGTTTGTCTACTCAGTCCTGTGAAGAATTCCTCTGGCAGAATGGGTGGATGAGAACAGTTTGTTTCAACAGCTCTGAAGGTGGCTTAAGTAGGCACTGTGGAGTGCGGGGAGTTTGATCAGACATGGAAGACTCCAAGGTCATCAACCACTGCATTCCAGATTATCACCACTCTGACTTTTGTCTTGTCATTGGAGTTCACTGGATCTGACAGAGAGTGAGGTTGATGACTTTGTGCAACTCTGTCTCACTTAAATGCAGAAGTCAAGACATCACCCCACAATGTCATTGGTCCCCTTTGAAAACAAAAGACAAATAAGAACAAAAAAAGTTCTCAGAGAGGTGGTGAGTGGGTGAAGTTTAGTAAATAGGAAAGGTCTAGTGGTCTACCTAAAACTTTATTGTAGTTGCTAAGGACAGGAGAGAGGAAGGGGAACAAAAGTACCTTGTGCTGCCAATGGGAATACCATCTTAACAGCAGATCCATCTAGATGATTTTACACAGGTATCAGATATCCCTGAACGTTGGAGGAGGCTGGCCTTGAAGGTCCTCAGGGGATAAGAGAAGCACAGTCTGTTCTGCTTCCATTGCAAGATGTTCTAGGAGAAGGGTGTGCCAACCGTAGGAGGGTGTGAGTTGTAGAGGATGGGAATCATCCTATCATTCCAAGATGTCAGCGTATGGGACATATCTCCATTCCATTAATTCCAGCTCTGCATAAATCCTTCCCAAGTAAAATACGTACATTTTAACAAGAGTTATAATGCATTAACCCAAAGGGATGATAGAGGGTAAAAAGCACTAGTTCTGAAGTCTTGAGACATAGATTTAAATCTCACCTTGGAATGACTTTGGGCAAATCATTTAAACTCCCCAGTCCTCAGTTTCCTCATCTGTAACATGAAGGGTTCAGACTTGATGGTCCAGCTCTAAATTGGTCTCTTTACAGTCTCCCTGTCAAGTTTCTCTCCCTTCCATCCTCCACAAAGCTTACCAATTAGGGTAGCTAGGTGGTGCAGTGGATAGAGCACCAGTCCTGAAGTCAGGAGGACCTGAGTTCAAATCTAGTCCCTGACACTTAACACTTCCTAGTTGTGTGACCCTGGGCAAGTCACTTAACCCCAATTGCTTCAGCCAAAAAAAAAAAAAAAAAAAGGTGCAGATATGACTATGGCACTCCTTATCACAGCAAATCCCTAAGGCTACTTCTTGCCACTAGGATCAAATATAAGCTCTTCAGTTTGACTTTGAAAACCCTTCATATTTTGATACTAATCAATCTTTCCAGCCTCAATTATACAACTTCCATTCCTGTTCTCTATTCTATTCTCTATTCCTTTTCTCTAATTTTCACACAAGACAATATGATTTTTCTCCCTTCAAAATGTGACTTAAGCAAGACCTCCATGTAGTCTTTCCAGATCTCATTTCCCAACTGCTAGCAAGCTTCTTCCATTATGTTTATTTTCTATCTGTTCTACATATACTTACATATATTTTATCTCCTCTGATAAAATGCAAAGTCCTTGAGAGTAAGAATTGTTTGATTTTTTTGTATCATATCTTCAGTGCCTGGAATTTGTTACTGTTATTCAGTCATTTCAGAGTGTCTCACTCTTCAAGATTCCATTAGAGATTTCTTTGGCAAAGATGCTAGAATAGTTTGTCATTTTCTTTTCTAGCTCATTTTACAGATGAGGAAACCGAGGCAAATAGAGTGAAGTGACTTGTACAGAATTGCACAACTAATAAGTGTCTAATGGTGAATTTAAACTTAGATCTTCCTGTTTCTAGGGCTTCCACTCTATTCACTGTGCAGCCTAGTTGCCTGCCTGGTATTTAGGTGTTTAATAAATGCTTTATTGTTTGATTGATTACTATGACAGTCCTAAGGGTAGAATTTGGAACTGCTGTGAAAGGCTAGTGATTAGATTTTCTTTTGTGATACTGAATGGACACAACCTGTTCAGTATATACATGGAATTAGTTCTGATTTCATTTTCTCCAGCTAATATAGATGTTGATGTTTGATGATTCTACCTTACTGAGACAATAGGAAAAAAATCTTTAATTGGAATTAAAAAAAAACAACTTAGGTTTGAATTCTCTCTCCTCATCTTCAGATGCAGAATGTTGCTACGTTAGCTCAGCCAGCCTCCTTGATTTCCTAAGGTCCCCTTCTTGGAGACTGACAGTCATTCTGATTTTTACTTTGGTCCACACCATCACTGTCCAAGGGTCCTGAATACGGACTAAGATTCACTGGCTGTGAAACAGGGAGGCTATATTAAATGCCACTGCTATTTTGAGTCATGGGGCCTGGATTTTCCTCCTGGGCTTCACCATTTGGCATACCTGTGTGCTTCTATCATGACCACAAATTCCAAGTGAGATCTTCTCCCTACTCCATCCCCCCAATTCATCCCCCATGATGATGCAATGTTTGGGGGAAGCTAGCTAAGGCTTAGCTAAGAGGACAGAGTTCCATTGTGTTAAGTAAAACATAAGGCCCTATTCAATAGAATATGAGGTAAACAGACATTCTGCTTTTTTCTAAAAAAAAAATCCCACAAAAAACCCACTTACCCCCTCCCCAAACTTCCCTGGCCGATGGATGTTAAAGGAGTCTCTGATTCCACAACAAAAAAAGAAAATCACAGGTTATATGTTTGCACAGTGGCCTGTGAGTCAGATGGGGAGAAGGGTGGATTGTCTGAACACATGAAAACCATTAACACTTGAGATGAGCTTTCACCATAAGCTAAGAAAGGGGAAATAGAAGGGGATTCCAGGGTGGGCACTGTATCTTGCTGTGTCTATGTCTTCGAATCAAGGCCAAGAGTGAAGATTGACTCCAGATAGTTGAAAGAGTCCTGGATTAGATTAGCAAGTCAAGGTTTGGGTCTTAGCTTTGGTATTTACTGTCTATTTGTCTTTGGGCTGGTCCTTTGCCCTCCACAAGGGTCAATTTCCTCATCTTTGAAATTAATTGGATGGATTACATGATCTTCCAGTTTTCATCCATTTCTAAATGCTCAAACAAATGTATTGAGAGAACCAAATGTTTTATTCCTTCCAACTCTACCTGTATCTTCCTTGAACAATTTCTGTAAAAGCAATCTATTTTTCATTGCATCAAATTGTCCGAAGATACCAATGTTTTTGCCCTATTGTTAGGGAGCTGTGGGTGGAGCTTTCTTTCATTATACTGAAGGGGCATGACTTGGGATGAACCCTGATTTCATCTTCTCCCGTAAATTATAGACGATGATTGATTCTTGCTCAAAGAAGCAACAGAAACAAAAATGCTGCATACAGATTTAAAGGGCTTATGTTTGATTCTTCTCTGTTCATCTCTAGATGCAGAATACTATCAGATTCCCTTTTTTTCGGGACTGTGCTTTTTTTTCCCTCCAAGCAGCAACCTGCATCAGGAAATCTCTCTCTAGAAGGTTTGGTGTTTAAACACTTAAAATCAGGAACTTTTGAACTTGGGGTGCCCATAAAGCAACTCCCCAAGCCTGCAAAAAATGTTCTCATTTTTAACATGCTTACTATGTGCTAAGGTCTGTGCTGTGTGTTGAGGATACAAAGTAAGGTAAAAATCAGTTCCTGCTTTTAAGAAATCCCCACTGTAATTGCGAGTGAGAGTGAGAAACAACACACAAATATGTACAAACAAAATATAGACAAGAGAAACTAGAAATAGTCAGTGGAAAGAAGGAAAGTTCCCTTCTCTATCCAGAAGGTTGGATTAAGGAATCCCACTATCTAGGCAATTCAAAATTCCTCTAGGAAGTTTAGTGTAATAGGGATTTGAGAACCAAATAGCATCTTCATTCTTAAATCCCTATTATGTTAAGAAAAACATTGTTGAATTCTTTTAGCTACTAGAGTAGTCAAGTGGCTCAGTGGATAGAACATTGTGACCCTTAGGGGGACTTGAATTCAAATTTGTCTTCAGAAACTTATAAGCTGTATGACCCTGGGCAAGCTACTTAACCCTGTTTGTCTCAGTTTCCTCATCTGTAAAATGAGCTGGAGAAGTAAATGTCAACCCACTCCAGTATCTTTGCCAAGAAAATTCCAATTGGGGTCAGGAAGAGTTGAACATAACTGAACAACAACCACTGCCATGTGTTTTTCTTTAAGTCACCATCACTGCTGGGGTGATGGCAGGAGAAATCTTCTCTTCCTTGTACACCATTGGAGAAAAGCAAAGAGAGAGTTCCAGGGAACAAGAGAACAAAGAATATTGTAACCAATTTGCTGATGCTCGGTTCAGTTAATTATAATGTTTGTTATTTTATATTATTTGTCTCCACACAACATCTCATACTCTGTAACTTTCATCAGATTAGTCAGAGAACTTCTCAAGTTGACCACAAGTTCTACTGATCCACAGAAGAGGAAACTGGGACCCAGGGAGAAAAAAATTAGTGTCAGAGTTGAAATCCAAATCTAGGTGTCCTGAATCATAATCTCATACTCTTTCTTCTATATCATGCTTATAAAGGGGGAAATAGCCTAATTTTGTGCTTCGGGGAACATTTCAAGATGGCTATAGGCTGATGTTAATCTTTGACAATAAAGTTGAAGTGTTCTCCTTCATTCCAGGCTCCCAACTTACTGAATACCCAGCCATCTTTTAAAACTAACATTAAATGTCACCCCCTCAAAGAAGTTTTCATTCATTCCTCCAATAGAGCTGTTCTGCTTCCAATTTCAACTCTACCTGACATATTCCATACAGTAGTCAGGTTGACATTCTTAAAACATGAGTCTTACACTTCATTGCCCTGCTTAAGATGTTTTAATGGTTCCCAATTACTTTTAGGATGAAATTTAAAATCTTTTCTGTGTGGATTTAAAGTCTTTCAATCTCTGAATCTACCCTGTCCATCTAGAATGATTTTCAATACCAGTCGTGTTATTCCAATCAAACTGGCTAGCTCATCATCCACATTGTATCCTTGAGGTTCCCTCTTAAGCTCACTTCCTTTTTCCTCTACACCAAGAGTTCTTGGTGAAGCCTATGGATATCTTATCAGTACAATGTTTTTAAATGCATAAAATAAAATGCATTGGATTATAAAGAAACTGAAAATTAATGAAAATGAAGATTCATTCCCCCTCCCATACAAATTCTCCACTTTGAAGTTTATTCATAGACCAAGGTTAAGAATCTTTGTTCTACATCATATGCAATAATGGCAATTTCTAATGATGATCAGTTGTGAAAGACCTGACTACTTGGATCAATACAGTGATCCAAGACAATTCTGAAGGACTCATGATGAAAAATGCTATCCACCTCCAAACAAAGAACTGATGAACTCTGAGTGAAAATTGAAGTTAATAGTTTTTCACTTTATTTTCTTGCTATTTTTTGCAGTATGGCTAATATGGAAATGTTTTGCATGATTTTACATGTATAATTGATATCATATTTGGTGAGGGAAGGACTGGAGAGAGGGGGAGGATTCAGCATACAAAATTTTTAAAAAGGAAATGTTAAAAATAATTTACTCAAGGAAAAAAATCTTTACTCTAGGATCTCTCTTGGTAACCTTATAAATTCCATGAATTTAACTATCATTACTATGTAGGCGACTTCCAATTCCTATATCCAGTTTTGGGCTCTCCTCTAAGTTTCCATTCTGTATCACTAATTTCCTATTTGACATTTTAAGCTGAAAGTGTTAAAGACATCTTAAACTTAACACATCTAAAGCTGAATTTGTTATCTTTTCTTCCAAACACTACCCTCTTCCAAACTGAAGGCAATGTCATCCATCCTCCCAAATTCATAACCTTGGCACTATTCTCACCTCACACATCCAATGACTTGTTAAATCTTGTCGTTTATAACTTCATTACATTCCTAGCCTTCAATCTTTTCTCTCCCTTCACACAGCTACCAACTTAGTTCAGACTGTCATCCCACTCACCTAGATTGCTAACTACAGTAGCCGCCTAATTGGTCTATCTCAGATCTTTCATCACTACAATCCATTCTACACAACTACTACCAAAGTAATTTTCCTTAAATGAAGACCTGATGATAATACTACCTTACTTGATAACTCTAGTGACTTCTTATTGCCTCTAGGATAAAATAGAATAAACTTTATTTAGTTTTTAAAGCCCAGTACAATCTCCTCATTAGACATTATCCCTCATTCCCTATGCTATGATCTAGTCAAACTAGTATTCTCTCCCTTCTTCATACACAACACTCCCTCTTCTATCTCTGTGCCCTTGTATTATCCATCCTACATGACAGGAATGCCTTTCCACTCCTGGACTCCTTTTCTTTCTTTATGATTCAATGTCTTTTACATGAAGTCATTTCTGATCTCCCCAAACTTCTAGAGACTTTTCTCTCAAACATTTAACTATGTGAGATAAATATGTGTTGAGTTGTCTGGGGTTCTGAAGTTCTAACCCACCCTCTCCAATGTTTCCTTCTCTCCCTTCACTTTCTTCCACCTCACTCTTTGTCTCTTTCTACTCCCCCCACCTTCCTTGAGGTCCTCTCAAAGCATCCCTGAAACAAACTAGTCTCTTATACAGGTTCTCATTAACCATTCTCTCAGCCAATCAGGAGTCCCTATACATCCCCACATACACACTATACACACCATATAATTCTCCCTCACCTCACTTGGGTGGGAATGAATATTATTGCTTTGTATATATTTGCATTTGTTTATATTTATGCTGTACATATTTACAGCTGGACTATCTCCCCATTCTTCCCCTTAGAACATAACTCTTTGGAAGTAGGGATTGTTTTATTCTTTGTACTTCTATCCCCAGCATTTGCATAGTGTCTGGCATATAACAACTGCTTAAAATATCCTTTTTGATTGATTGATGTGCTATAAGGCAACTTACCTGTTTCCCAGAATGTCTGCTTCCAACTGAACACATGTGTGAATCAGTATTTGGACATATTGAAAATCAAGAACCCCACGTCTGTTTCTATGTGGAAGCCTAGTGCTGAAAGAACATGCTATAGCAAACGCTGAGTGACCTCTTGGTTATCTCACTACCTCATGACAGCTGATATCAATTAAAAGAAGAGATAACTTCTGGCTTGTTCTCTTGCTTCATCTCTCTGGTGTGGGAAGAAATGAAGTCTGTCTTTATATTTCCCATAATGGGAGTTTAGGAGAAGTTGTGGGAAAATGAGCCTCCAAAATAGAGGATGCACTTAACTAAGAGAGCTTTGACCAATTATCTGACTTAAAGTAGTAGTAGTAATAATATCATCGGGTCTGCATTTAAGGAAAATTACTTTGGCAATAATTGTATAGAATGGCTTGTGTGATGAGACATCTGAGATAGATCAAGTAGAAAGCTGCTATAGTAATCTGGATGAGTGGTGATAAGGGTCTGAATTAAGTTAGTACTTGTGTGAATAAAGAGAAAAGTTTGGAGGCAAGGAATATAATGAAGCTATACATGACAATCCCTTATTTCTTTTCACTCTAATGCCACTTTTCCATTTTTCAATATTGGGCGTTTCCTTTCCTGAATAAGGGGTTAAACATTGTTCTCAATGTTATAGTTTGAAATATTCAAAGGTCCCAAGTCCAGTAAGTGGAGTAGATGAGGGAAGCTTCAAACCAGAGAAGTGAACCATTGACAAGAGAATGAGCCCAAACTTCTGATTTGCCAGATGACATGGACTTTGAAAAGTCAAAGTGGAATGTAAAATGCATTATCAGCATTCCCACAAACTGCTTCATGTTGAGATGGTTTTAAGAACCAACCCCCTGGTCGGTAGTTAGTACTGATATTAGTTTGGTTTAAATCCCTGAATACCTGTTAGAGTCTTTGAGGTCCTCAAACTTTTTAAATAGGGGGCCAGTTCACTGTCCCTCAGACTGCTGGAGGGCCGGACTATAGTGAAAACAAAACCTTTGTTTTGTGGGCCTTTAAATAAAGAAACTTCATAGCCCTGGGTGAGGGGGATAAACTCCTCAGCTGCTGCATCTGGCCTGCGGGCCATAGTTTGAGGATCCCTGGATAGGAATAAAGTATCTGTCCCATACCTGATTTATATCATTTATTGAGTCTCTTCTTTACGCCTTACTTTGGGAAGAACTAATGTCTCCTTCATGGTGTTATCATTGGATATCCAGAGCCCAAAGTTCAAACAAACTGTCCTTTTACTAAAATATATATATTCCAATATTCCCAAGGAGAAGCAATTCTCAAGACAGTCGAAAAAAGTTTAGGATCATATAAGTTATTTGTTATTGAGAAAGAATTTTTTTTTTAAAAGACAGTGGGCAAAGGACTTACTTGAGATTTCAGGAGCACTTTGTCAATATTCTAAAAGCTGTTTTCATGTTCTTCTTGTACAAAAAGCTCATAACTAAATCTCTAATCTATCTACCTGGGGACAAAGTGAAGTCCTACATGCCATTAGTTCCTTGCTTCCCCAACAGTGTTTTGTGAGGGAATTAACTTATACTTTTCCCATTTTGCCACTAGTCCACAAGACCTAGGTATGTGATTGAAACCCCAAGCTTTAGATAATTTATCCTGGGCTGGCAAGGAAGGAGGCAAGGAGAGGAGAAGAGGGATAGGAGCCTGACCCCTCAGAGTATAGATTCTCCTGGGACTAAATCTAGTACTAAAGGTGTCCATAACAAGAATCCCTTTGTGGAGAAAGAACAGGCACAAATCCCATTTCTTTTTGGGTCCAGCAATGGGTTTTCTCAATGTTAGACCTATAGAGGACACTTTATCTCCCATCTCCATCCTCTTGCTTAGGTTGTCCTTTGTCCCACAAGTGCTCGTCCTCCTCACCTTGGCCACTTGAAATCCCTTATTTTCTAGTGCCACCCCCTACACAAAATCTTTCCCCATCCTTTTTCCCTCCAACTTGTTAATGCTTTTTTCCAAACATTTTTTATTGTTTTGATGTTAATAAAATGTTTCCTTCTCAAAAGCCCTGTGAAGTAGTTTGCACAACTAGGAAAATGTATCATATATTTAGATTTGAGCTGAAAGGAACCTTAGACACCATCTAGTTCAGTCATTCATTTTACAGAACAGGAAACTGAGGCTCAGAATGGCTGAAGTCATTCAAATATTTTGTATCTATGTTGTTTACTCCCCTGCCCCCATGCAAATTTTTTGAAAGCAAGGCTATGTTTTATCTTTGTCTTTTCTTCCTAGGTCCAAGTACAATGCTCAGCTCATAGTAAATAATAAATCTCGTGCTCACTGTTTGATTTCTAGGAAGTGGCCCAGAGAGAGTCTCTCTGCTGTATCATACTATCTATTGTTCTCATTTGACAGATGAGCTAAGGGATAATAAGGTCAGAAAAGTAAAAGGGCAGAGCAGAAGGAGAGCAGGATCTGGAATCAGAGGACCGAGCTCTGGCACTCACTACCAGTCTTCATGACACTAAATAAGTCATTTCACTTTGTAAGCTTCATTTCTTTCTTCAGGAAAATGAAGTATATGGACTAAATTAGCTCTAAGGTTTTTCCCAGTTTTAAGTGTTATAATCTTTGCCTATAGAATGAGAATCCAGGCCTTCTGAATTCAAAACCTCTTTCTCCTCCTCACAATGATTAGTCAACACCGGGGACTTTCCTGTTCCTCCTCATTCTATTTCCCTTGAGACCTTACCCACTTCCACCCCTCCCCCATCTCTTTCTAGGCAAGTGTTCAAACCAGACCCAGATACCATGGTAGAATTCCCTCTGCCTCACAGAACAGATCTCTTGGGGAAAAGTAAATGGATTCTTGGGAGAAAAGGAAACCCCAGAAGGTGTGGGTGCCACTTGGGTTGGATTTTGCCTCTTAGAAGGACTCCCCTGCCTGTTTCAGGCTGGTTTCCCAATTGCTTTTTCAGGAAAAACTCAAAATTCACTATAGCCTCACAGTGAATAATAAACATTGCTCCCAAAGATTAGCAGAGGGTCTGATGCTCATGTTACATACAGGAACGTTTTGGAAAGTCTGAGTAAAAGGCCTCTAGTCATTTAAAAACTGCATTGAAAATTTAGAAATGAAAAAAAAAAGGGAGAGGGTCTGCTATTTTTTTAAGGGGGCAGAAAATATGTGCTTTTTCATATTCACATACCTACAAAATGACTGAGTGGATAATGTTCAAAGCCACCTTCTCTCCTTCACTCAAATTCACCTCTGAGCCCAAACTGAGATCCAAAGGAAATATTTGGATAAAACACAAGTTACAGAGGGTGAGCTTAGTTTCTTGATTAACCAAATTGAGTGCAAACAAATTATGCTGGCTCTGGGCTTTTCCATGAAATATAGAAGGATCGGGGAACTGAGCAACTGGAGAGAGTTCTATGACTGGCATTCCCACCCAGCTAATGGCCTCTTAGGGCTCTGGGTTCTGTTGATTTCTCCATGGTTCATTTCATTCTCATACTCACCTGAAACTTATGTTGGCCTGAGGGAAGAGGTCCTTATTATAAGGAATAAGCTATTCATCTCTGTTGGTTAGGAGTCATTTTTTGGGAGAATATGACAGAAATCATCAGAATTTTGGGAGTTTGCATGTGTCCCATCACTCCTCAAAGAAGAGTTGAAGATTCTCTTAGACACTAGAGGGGTGATCAAGGCATAGAGCTGTGGTTCATTCTTCAACTATTGGACCAAGTTTAGGATTAGTCAGTTGCCTAAAAGTGCAATTTTATGGATGCTGGAAAGACCCTTTGCCCCCCTAAATATCTCTCCCAAAATACTTCCCTACTTTCCCTCAAAATTTCTCTACCAGTGCCCAAATACTTCATGCAACTGATTAAAAATACTATCCTCCCTGCCAAAAATATCTTCCTATTCTACTGCCAAATAAGTATCTTATCTGCCTCCAGGAATCCTTCCAAGTGACACTCAAATGCTTAACCAAACCAACCCTAAACATCTCTCCTAACTACCTTCCAAATATACCCCTTAATCACTCTGTAAATACATTTTACCTATTCTCAAATACCTCAGCAGCTGCTCAAAAAAGTCTCCCTCCAAAGACCCCAAAATTCCTCTTCCAATTGCCCTCAAATACTATATACTCAATTCTCCCACCATAACTATCCAAAAGCAAATTATCCTTCTGTCTCAGTAACTCCTATCTTCACATACATCCCCTAATCCCATGAAAATATATTGTAGATCTAGAGCTAGAAGGGGCCCTAAAACATCCAGCTCAACTCTTTTATTTAACAAACGAGGAAACTGAAGTCCAAGAAGCTTAAGTAATTTTCCTCAAATCATCAAAGGTGAGATTCGAATCCAGATCTTCTTACTCCAGAATCAATATTTCTTCAACTGGATCCTTCTATCTAAATCATATCCTTCAAAATATGTCCCTTCATTCTCCCAAATAACTTCTACCCACAATCACAGGCATATGAAACATATTTATTGTTGGAAAAGCCTTTCATCCCACAGGAAGATAAAAACATTATGCATCAAACATAAATGTGCTTGGTAAAGGGAATGCTATGACAAAGTCATTTTTTCAGGGGAAGAAGGGAACTGATCTGTGATTTCACTAGTTTGAAGAATCCCTGGGAGGGGGAACTCCTGCTGCCAAGGCAGATAAGTAAGCAATTGTCCTGTAGCTTAAACATTTAGTTGTCAAAGGCTGTGAGAGGATAGGGCAATTGCCAGGTTCACAAAGCCAGTATGTGTCAAAGGTAGATTAAACCCTGTCCTTCCTAACTGCAGCTGGCTCTCCTATCTACCATGCAATACTGCTTTTAACACTAAGGCATTAAAAAGTTCACAACCTTTCTTTGAATCATGGATTCTACTATGGTCTGGTGAAGCCTATGGGTCACCTATCAGAATAATGTTTTCAAATGCATAAAATAATTACATAGGATTGTAAAGGAAATCAATGATATTAAAATAAAGATATACAATTTTCACCATTCAAGTTCACGAACACCTTGAAGTAGAGGCTCCAAAAAAGGAAAAGAAAAAAGAAAAGAAAAGAAAGGAATGTTCCATGGGCCTGGGTTAAGAATTCCTGATATAAAATTTTGTTTTAATGATAAATCTACTGAAGGTAGATAACCAGTTCAAACAATTTATCTCAATTGATCAGGGGTTGATGATGACAAATGATTGCTCCCTTGTAGAAAACAGGTTTTGATTGAGGATGAGTGTGATGGAGGGGGCTGGAGAGAGCAAAAATGCACCGAGAAGGCAAGGTTGGGGCTTTTGTGTGGGTAGACCCTTCATACCTTTAAATCTTGATAGGTAGTCATCCTTAGTTACTATGGCAATCTGAGCATGTTGTGTAATGGTGGTTTGATGATGAGCCCTACTTCCCAACCTGAGAGGTTAGTCTTCTCACATTTGTTTGGCTCATACTGAAAGTCTTTTCAGCTTTGTAAGACAGATCAGAACTTGAACTCCCCTGGCATAGCTTGGAAGCACAAAGTATCCTTCACATTTATCATACAAATTGCTCAAAACCCACACATTACCCATGTGAATTGAAAATCCAAAGCTGTGGTATCTATGAATGCATAAATGTTCACCCTTTGTCTGTGGCAACTTCTGAACAAAGAAAAACACAAAAGGACATTTAATCCCAAGCTCTTCTACTTTAGTTATGCCATAGTATCATGTCAAAGTCAGCTTTTCCCTTGACTCCTCCTTCTCCTTCACTCCACATAACGATTCAGTTGCCAAAAGTTTGGATCTTTACAGCAGCTTTTACATCTTTCCCTTATCTCTAGCCACATGACCATTGCCCTCATGTGGAGGGACAGTGGCTCTCTCTTGTCTGGACAGTTGCAAACATCTTCTAACTGCCCTCCTTGTTTCAATCTGGTCCAATTTGAATCTTAATCCCTCACTGCTGCGAGGTGATTTTTGTAAAACTCTATCTTAAGCATGTTATCTCTCTACTCTATAAAATGTAGTGACTCCTTATTGATCTGGGATATAATTAAAATGTCTCATTTAAAGCCCTGGGCAACTTAGTTCTAAACTACCTTTCTAGACCTCTTACACATAACTTCTCGTTCTATACTCTATTATCCAACCAAACTAACTTCCTTGCTTTTCCTCCTATATAGACATAGCATTTCATCTCCCAAATCCACGCTTCAGCAATGACTATCCTTCCAGCTAGGACTGCATTTTTGATATACCTGCATTTCCCAGAATCCCTTGGTTTCTTTAAGATCTAGCTTAAATCTTACCTTCTATATGAAGTTCCTCCTAATTCCCCCCAACTACATAAGTTCTCCCTCCTCAAATTAACTTGTACTTATTTTGCATGTATGTTCTATTATATTAATATATAATATCTAAATAGATATTAGTATAATATATTAAGCATATAATATAATAAATTTTATTTATTTTGCATATATTTGTCATATATAATATATATTAAATTATGTATTAATATATTAAATTGCATTGATTTTGCATGTATTTACTATACATATAATATATATGTATTATATATTAAGTACATGTTAATATGACATAAAATGTAATACATTAAATTGTATTTATTTGCACATGTATACATATAATACATTGATAGGTGCCATGCATGTAATATGTAATATATTATATAAATAATTGCATTGTTATATATAAAATATGTGCCAAATAAATATAATTTAATTTAATATGTGTGTGTGTATAATATTAGTTCTTTGGAGTGTGTGAAGTAGAAGTTCTTTGAGGACAGATAATATTTTATTTGTGTCTCTATGTCCTTAATGCCTAGCACAATGTCTAGCGTACAGGAAGAGCTTGGTAAATGCTTGCTAATAAGTTGGTGCTGGTGATAGACAAGATTCACAGACTTCTAAAAGTTAGCCAGTGTTTGAGACATGCAGCATGGACTAGTGCATAGAATGCTGGACTTGGAGTCAGGAGGACTTGAAATGCATCCTGGTCGTAGAGCTACCTATGTGATCTTGAGCAGATCATTCATCTTCCAGTGCTCAGTATTCTCATCTGTAAAATGAAGGGATTAGAGTAGATGCAATCCAGGACTCCTTCCAGTTTTTAAGATGTAATTTTGTAATAGCTGTTGGGGTTAAAATGGGTTTTTGTTGTCCCATGATCCATGAGTAAATGAGTTACTGGGGGAATTACTTCCTATCACTATTGATATTCTTAATATAATTGAAAACATAAGGCAGGAAGAAGTTGAAAATAAATAAATCAATGGTTTGTCTTTGGAAAGACAAACAGAGAAGGCTTTATCATTCATCCAAATATGGGACTGTTCATCCTCTTATACTGAGGATTTCATGACTATCATGAAAACAATTACATCCCATGTGTCAGCATTTGTGGCAGAGGTTGAGGAGGTATAGATTTGCATGAAGAACTATCTATGGGGGCAGCTGGATGGCACAGTGAGTAGAGTATTGGCTCTTAAAGCAGGAGGACTTGTGTTCAAATCTAATCTCAGACACTTACTAGCTATGTGATCCTGGTCAAGTTGCTTAACCCCAACTACCTCAACAGCAAAAAAGAACTTGATACAAACTTCCATATTAAATCAGCACATTAATACTGAATGGTTTCCATTTAAAGGTAGGAATAGAAGAAGAAGACAAGGGCAGCTAGGTGGTGCAGTAAATAAAGCACTAAGCCTGGAGTCAAAAAGATGTTCAAATCTAACCGCAGATACTATGCGACTCTGAGTAATTCACTTACCTCAGTTTCCTCATCTCTAAAATGAGTTGGAGGAAGAAATGCTAAACCACTCTTGTATCTTTGTCAAGAAAATACCAAATGTATTACAAAGGATCAGAAACAACTCAACAACAACATGGAAGAGATCAGGGGAAAGTAAGGCACAAGGGAAGCCAAAGGCTTGTAAACTGCACAGAAAACTTATGCCAACATATCATGAATATTTTTGTCATGAGATGAATTGGGAAGTGTCAGCTTGAAAACCATCAAATAATACAAAAATAAAACTGATTATATTTTAAGACAGAAAAAGCAAGTTACTGCTTTGGGAGTCATATCTGAGCCAGCTATCTGTGTATCTCGATTTGTTAGAGCAAAGATCAAAATCAATTCCAAATTTGAAAAAAAGAATAAAAAATGAGAAGATAAGATATGCAGTTAAACAACTCCATCCTGTTCTGTTTAAACAAGTTACTAACATTTTTTTTAATGGGGAATTTAAAATAGAGCTGATATAACACAGACTATCATCCTTTTTCTAAGTAAATATAACTGATAGAAATCAATCATCATTTTGAGGAGGCCAAAAAAGTCCCCAAACTATGTTAGTGAGTCTGTACGTACTGATCCCCTTAATCTCCACTAAGTGGAGAGATATCACAAATTTAGAATAAGTATGTTGGGGGAAGATTACAGCAATATCTCTTGCATATCAAGAAGCTGTGGAAGGAAAAAAAAACCAAACTTTATTGTAAACTTAGTAAGAGAACAAATTAAGCCAGATCTTTGTAGTAACACAGTGTAGCAGAGGATGTGCTGGATATAGACAGAGGGCCTGAGTTTTGAGTCCTGGCCCTGCCTCTTCCTCCTCATGTTACTTCAAAGAAATCATTTAATCGCATCTTCCAAATAAATCCTTTGGACTAGGCAAACTGTTAGATTTTTCGAGCTTAGGATCTATGATGCTAAAAATAAAATGCCACTGACTTTATAGCTATGTTAAGCATTTACCTACTTTCACTAATCATAAACCACTCTATCTCTGTCAATTCTATTAGCTGTTAATCTGTTACATGACACAGAAAATACAGTACAACATTGTGCCTCACCTTCCCTTCTATGTTATAGGGAACATGCCTGTATCATGTAGCAGATTAACAGCTAATAGAATTGACAGAGATAGAGTGGTTTATGATTAGTGAAAGTAGGTAAATTTTCCAAAATTCCAAAGATTGTGAAGGCTTTCCTAGAAGTAAAAACCAAGTTTTAAACTTAGAAATTTGAACACATCCGAATGTGATATGATTGTGATTTCTCAATAATATCTCCCATTATTCCTTGGACTACTCCTCCTTTCCCCAAGCCTCTGCACTAGAAATTAAATATTTTTCATATCTGCTCTTGTCCATCCCTGGTTCTACCTTCCCTCAGCACTTCTGTGATCTTAACCAAAAGCCTATTCTTCCTTCTCCAGATTTTACTCTTGATAAACATCACCTAAACAATGATCCCTCCAAAATTAAGGAGTATAGTCCTGTATGAGCCCAGCGTCTAACCAAGGAGGCAGCTGCCCAAGAGCGATGTTTCCAGAGACTGTCAAAGACCTTCTACTTCTAAACCTGTGTCATTTGTCTTTGGCTGTGCAGAAGCACTCACCATTAAAAGCATTGTTGAAACAATCAAACGGTGGAGGTAGAAAGAATCTTGGAGACTATCTAATCTAAAAAGTATGTGTGAGAGGAGAGCCAGATCCTATCTCTCTAGTCACTTAGAAGTAATTTAGAGATGAGAGGAAGAGAAAGATCAGTGAAGCAATTCATGATCTGGACTGATGGCAGTGTCTGATTCACTTGTGAAAAGCTAGACAAAAGAAGATGGTTTATATACCCTTTAGGATCAAACACAATGAATTTGTGGCAGGATATGGACCAGAATAGAGATCTGTTCTGATAAAATAGGTGGATTAGATACTCAATGCAATCTATTTTCTAATATTGTAACATAAGAGAGTTAGAAATATTAAAGGAGTAATCCTCTAATATTCTGTGATAATAATCTAGTGCTCTTTCTAGAACAGCATACATACAAACAGGCTGAGGAAGGTCTATCCACATTGGGCTACTTCATCCAAGAACTATACTTTACCTCCTTAGTGTCTGGACACTTAAAGGTCATTTTGGGGTGGAGGAAGAGTAGAAATTATATTTCTGGTCCAGATGTGCCTGGTGAAAGACAACTTATGAAAAGTCAAGCAAGATGAGATACATCTACCAGTTAAAGGCTCCTAAACTGTTTTATAAAGCTGAGTTGGGGCCTCAGAGTTGTTTATCTAGCTGGAGTAACAACTTGTTTCTTAAGAAAACCAGTTCTTTGAAGAAAAATGAAGTGCTGTAGGGTGGCTGACTCCCCAACCCCAGTGAAATCTTGATTTAAAATCAAGCACAGATGTGAAAAGAACAGATTTCTGCTCACGCAGCAGCTGCCTGCTGTTGGCACGCTCATTAAAAAAAAATCAGTGCAGAGCTGGTACCATCTGACACATGGTGCAGTATGACTGGAGCTCCCAACTAGAGAGAGGCTCTGGTCACTAATTGCTCCCAGCCAGAGGGAGAGAGTGTCCCAGCCAAAGAAAATAGCATGGAGAGGAAACTCAGAGAGAAAGCTGATTGGCAGGGCTGCAAGAGGGTGTGGGGCACATAACCACACTCCATCAACTGCCATAATAATAATAAAAAAAGGATTTCTCCCAAACAGCATCTCTAGAAGACACCCTACCCTGGAATACAATCTGTTCCCTAGAGATGGGGAACTTCTCCCACCATTGTCTACACAACCATGGAATCCCAGCATTTCAGAGACATGGGAAGGACCTTTTCAAGTCAAGTAAAAAAAAAACTATTAAGCAGCTACTAAGTGCCAAGCACTGGAGACACAAGGAAGAGTAATAGCAGTCTCTGCTCTCAAGGACCTCATAGTTTGATGATGGAGACAACATGCAAATAACTCTGCACAAATAGGAGATATGCAGGATAAATTGGTTATATTCTCAAAGGAAAGGCAACTAGCATTAAGGAGAATCAGAAGAAGCTTCTTCCAGAAGTTGGGATTTTAGCTGAGACTTGAAGGAAGCCAGGGAAGCTAGGAATCAGGAATGCTGATGCTTAGACATCATCTAGTTCAAACCGTAACCCTCTTTCCTCCATTTTACAGATGAAGATTTAGAGTTTGAAGGCACTTTAGGGACTGCATATCACATAAAACACTTTCATTTTACAGATGAATACTCATTGTACTCATAGAAAGTTGATTCAACTCAATTCAATTGAACAAATAGTAAGCATTTATAATGTCTCGGGCATTATACTAAGCACTGGAGATAAAACAATAACAACCAGAAATTAAACAGAATTGGACCTCAAGGAATTCACATACTAAATGAAAGGGCCCTTGGAACAGGGAATTTCTCTCTCTCTCTCTCTCTCTCTCTCTCTCTCTCTCTCTCTCTCTCTCTCTCTCTCTCTCTCTCTCTCTCTCTCTCTCTTTCTCTCTCTCTCTCCCCTCCCAGTGTTCCTATTAAGAATTGTTTGTTTGTTATTCTGTTGGGAATAATGGGAAAAAAGGAGTTTCTTCAACCCTTCTCAACCTTCTCAGCTACTGCTGGAGAAGAGTGGGTCTGAGAAATCTTAGAAGAGTAGTTCTCAGAGAGTATGCTATAAAATTTAGAGTGTTATGTTATGACAGATAAAAGAAAATTCACATGCATATTATGGAAAGCATAATATTCCTAAAATAAACAGCATTTTCTTATTATACTTATACACTAACCTGAAAATTTGTCAGACCTTGAACACATGGAGCTCAACAAAAAGGGTCCCTTTTATTAAAGAGTAAATGTTTGTGCCTATGTCACCTGACTCCCATTGTATGGCCAACTTCAACCATCAGAGCACTCCAATTTATTACAGAAAAATTCTGTTCTATGAGGGAAAATAGTTTGAGTATCATATTAGAGCAAGAAGACACTCTAGCCCAATATGCTTCATGAGTAGCATGAAGAAATCTTCTAAGATTCCTTTTGGCACCAGCAGCCTACATTTTTTCCAGTGCTACTATTGTATGTTTTAAGGTAATAGACTTTAAAGTGATCAATTCAGAGGGTGGAAAGATTCCTCATGTTTCCTCCTTCCCTCATAAGCTAGTCATGGGATTTGTTTCCAGCACAACCACACTTACCCTTCGCCTCACCCAGTACACCCCAACAAGCTCCTAACCTTCCTCCCCCTTCTAGCCTAATAGATTATAATTATCCAGGATAGTTATAACTGGAACCTGACCCACTCTTTTCCAGCAATAGCTGAGAAGGTTGAGAAAGGTTGAAGAAACTCCTTTATCCCAGTAAACCCAACAGAAAAAAAACAAACAATTCTTAATAGGAACACGATAAAAAAAAAAAAAGATTCAGAATTAGAACTCAGGTCTTGACTCCCCATTCAGTGCTCCTTCCATGATACTACACAAAAGACTGGTAGTAAGAAAATCAAAATTGAAGTGATGATAAATTATAGTCTTCAGCACAGATGCTACCTAGCTCTCCATTTCTGCCTGGACAGTGGGTACAGTATTCTTCTGAAGCTAAATATCCTTGGGCTAAGTTATGATCATTTGGTTGAGAAGGCTGCTAGATTTCTTAAGTCTAATTAGGGCAAACACTCATCCTAGAAAAGGAAATTTCAGATGGCTCATCTTCAGACCTGAGCCACTTGAAGTCTATTTGGAAAATAATCCAATCTCTAACAACCCCAGGAATTCTTACTAAGTAGTTCAACCACTTATCCATCTCTATCAGAGCTGGGCTAGTAAGGGCTGTAAATAAAGGGTACTTTTGGATCCCACAATCTGGCAAACTCTGCTGAAGGCTACTGAATCAAGTTTCCCATAACAGAAATGTTCTGGGTCTTATCTATGTTTGGAAGTCCAAGGAGTTGGGGACCAGAGCCCACTGTGGATAACTTACCTCTATCCACATACAACACATAAGGAGTCTGTGGCTGCTATGGCTCAGGAAAATCATGCCCTTACTAAGGAAATCAACATAGAATCCCTTTCCTGATAGTTTTCCTCTCCTCCTTTCTTCTGCTTCTTTTATTTCTCCAATTCTTTCCTTTATTCACTTTTTTGGGGGGAAGGGGGTTGGAGGTTGGGAGTGAGATTTTCTTGGTATAGAGAACTCTTAGTGGGGAAAACTCCCTTCAACAACAGATCACTGTTTGCTTTTGCAATTAAAAGCCATGGAAAGTTACCTGAGGCAGATTAAATTACTAGTCTGGGATCCCATAGACAGTACATGCCATACTGATACCAAAGCTGGCTCATTTCCCACTGTAGGACACTGTTTTTTTTTTTTTTTCACACCTTCCCTTTAAATAGTTGAATATCTGAGCTCCAGAAATATGGCATAGTTGGGGAAAGGCAATATGATGTAAGCAAAACATAAGCTGAAAGTATTGTATTTACATTTCAATTCTTCTACTTACTAATCATGTCACTGTTGGTAAATCATATAACCTGCTTGAACTTCCTTAGTGTCCTTGTCTGTAAAACTAGAGAAATGATTTATCTCTCCTTGGCTATGTCAAAAGACAACTGAAAGGATAAAATGAAATAATGTATATAAGATGTCCTATAAAGGAAATCTTTAACTATTCATTCAAAAACATTTATTAAAGGCCTGGAGAGAGAACACTGAGCTGGGATAAAAAGTTTAGATAAGACCAGCTCTGATACTCATGATCATAAAAGTTTGATCATATGATCCCAGGACACAGCACAGACAACTCTATAATGCAGTATTGTGTAATATATGCTCTAGAAAGAGCCAAAGCAAAGGGCTCTATGTGAGTTCCACAGAGGGAAGACACTAGAGTTTGATCCATTTTTAACCTGAATCATCATTCTTAAGAGTGGTGATGGACAGAGTAAGAAAGTATTTATAGATGACTTCTAAGATCCCTTTCAACTCTAAACTTATAATCTCATGATTTTATGACATTAAATCAGAGCTATTTACAAGTTGGAGTTCAGAAACTTTCCAGGAAGATTCCCTTATCAATAGTAGTCATTGTAAGCCACATTAATATTCTAGCTGTATGAGTATGTATATACACACATATATATACATATTTGTGTTTATGTATTGTTTTATTGTATTATATATGTATTATATATGTATGTGTGTGTGAGTATAATGTATGTGTATATATGTGTGTCCATATAGATATGTAGGTATATATCTGTGTGTATATATCTCATTATATATGTGTGTATGTTTATATGTATAGTATATATATATATATATATATATATATATATATATATATATACAAAATATACATACACACATCTGTCCTTAATTGTAGCCTGCTTAGGGTAGTGGGGAAGAGGAAGAGAAAAAAAAGAATAAAGTAAAAAGTACACAGCAGAGAACAAAGAAAAAACCTACAAGGAAGTAAAGAAAGGATGGATAGTTCTGAATATGTATTCTATTATTATGTCTTTCTTGAAATGGAAATTTATTGCTATAAATGCTATGCACATGACAATGTCTTTTTGTTCTTTTTCTGTCTTTTTTTTCTATTTTGTTTTTGTTTTAAATAAATAAATAAAATGGGGGGGGGGCTCCATCATCCTCCTACCACTACTAACACCACCAAATCCAACAACTAGGGAGCCATGGAAAAATATTTTACGAAAAATGAAGCATGCCCCCAGAAAATGATGGGAGTGGGATGCTGTATAGATTGTCAGATTAAGGTATAAGTTCTTCAATCAATTTTGCTTAAATGATTTTCTTTGTTATAAGAGAGAGAAGAGGGTTCAATGAGAGAGAAGGTATAACAGGAAGCAACTGTGGTATAAAAACCAAAAGACATCAATACAATGCAAAATAGTAGTAATAGTAGTAGTAGTCATAATAACAATAATAGAAAATAATCCAGATTGTCTATCTGAAACATTCACAAGACAAGTGGATTTTGGAGAAGGACAACAAATATTTTGATCAGTTTAAGACCTAAACTAAAAGGTGAGAAAGTAATTGATTTAGTTAAGTATAACTAGAAGTAGGTCTTTAGTAGAAAAATCAAGTATCTTTCAGAAAGGCAGATGTTTAGTTGATACTGTGCTTACATCTTATCTAGAAAGAATAATAGTGCAGCCTTGGACTTGCATGAGGGATTTTTGGAGTCAATTGAATAATAATAACAACAATAAGAATAATAATAAATAACAATGTTGAGAAGCAGCATGGAGTAGTAAAGTGTTGGACTTGGAGACAGGAAGCCTTAGATTCAAATCCAGCTTCAGACAATTACTATTAGTGTGAATATAAGCAAGCCACTTAACTTTTCTGGGTTTCAGTTTCTTCATTTGTAAAATTAAAGAATATTAATATATTTAAAGGATAATAAATAAAAATCTATAAAATTAAAAGGTTTCATCAACTATAAAATTATGAAATTAAATGACCTTGAAGGTTCCTTCCAGCTCTAAATCTATGGCTTCATTTTTATAGTGTCTTGAGGCTTACAAAACACTTCCTCACAGCATCATGATGGGTTATACTCATTTTATAGATGAAAAAATTGAGACTCAGTGGTTAAGTGACTTATCCAGTGTTTACACCGCTAGTATCTCGATGGAGATGACAAAAAGAGATGAAATAGAGTGAAAGTGACAAATTAAGATGCTGTTACTCTAACATCATGGAATAATTGACGAGCAGTGGGTACTGGGAGAGTTAACATCGGTATTAGTGAGAGGATGACATCTCAGATACAAAGGGGGACAATGCCTGGCTACTAGCATGGTGATGCAATATCAATCTCTTCTCCCAGGAAGCATATGTCAAAACAAATGAAAACACAGATTTTTCTTCTGTCAGTTAATGTCAAAAAGAAATATCCTTCTTGGATGTGTAGAGCTAGCCCTGAACAGTTCTGTGGTGCAGATATTCCCAAGCACATTTGTTTTACATGGGGACAGATGGATACTTACCTTTAAGGCAAGACACATGAAAGGCAAGCTTTCCTGTTAGTAGCTTCTCTCTCTCTAGCTCTGCAGCATTATAGCTTAGAGATGTGTTCAATGTGGTGGCTGTTCATTAGAAAGAACATCTAATCTCTGTGCAGTCTCCTCATATGAAGGAGAGGTGAGGGGGACTGTCTGTATTCTTTTTTACAAAAGTGACAATTGAGGAAATGGAGGAAACTAGAACAGCAAGTAGTTAATTGTGGGAACTGAGTGAACCAACTGACTCCAAATTGTGCCTCAATTCTGGAGCTAGCTCACTTCCCTTTCTAATCAATTATGGTCCTAGTCCAACTTCTATCTTGTGAGAAAACTTTATTCATTTGTGAGAATTGAAAAAAAAATCTTATTGCACTATTTGAACCTAGTCCAACATGGTTAGGAAACTGGACCACTTTTATCTGTTGCTTAACCAAAGACCAGAAACCCAATCAGATCCAAAGATGGATACCAGGAGTGTACATCTCAAGCAACTCATATATCTTATCTAAAAAAAAAAAAAACCTGGCCTTGTAGTGATCAATCACTTATTATTTCCATGTTCCTTTGATTGTTTACAGACAGAGGGCAGGAGTGCAACAATTCTTTTTCTGAATTCAAAGAATTGTATTGGTTCACTCTCTCCTTCCCAAGTTGAAAGGTCCCTACTCTTTCATCTATTTAGAAATCAGAATGCTTAATGTGGTAATGTTTTCTTTTAATTAATTGGCCTTATTTGATTATTTTATAATACAATAATAATGAATAAAAGTTTGTCTCTCTGGGTATTTGGAGTCCAGACCTAAGCTGATTTGTTGAACAACTGGCATTAGTAAATCAATGTGTTTAAAAAATGAAACTTTTGTTTCCTGGTAACTTCATCTTTTACCCTTCATACAATATCAGAAATAAAGGAAATCCTAGCCTATTGCTTTAATGAAGCTCTACATGACTCCAAGTTGCAAGTCTTAGGGTCTTCGGTTACATTCACTTGAACAAACATTTAAGTGCCTAATCTATCTGAGTCATTGGGCTAACTCCCAAAGACATAATAAAGATGAAGACAACAAGGTGCCTGACCTCAGGGAGCTTATGTTATAATAGGAGAGACTATGACAAATATGTAAATGATTATGAGCCAAGGCAGAATGTGATAAGGATAAAGGAGACAAAGGTTTCTAGAACAATCAGAGAAAGTGCTCTCAAGGAAATATACTCTAATGAGGAAATAATATAAATGGAAGATTTTAGCTACAAATCAGATAGAAATGTCCCATGGTCCTTAGAATACAGTGACAAAGCTGATAATGCTTCTAATTTAATGACATTTCCACTGATTAGATCATATCATCTTCTGATGTTGAACCATTTGACAATGCCAAGGATTTTGGTGTTTTTCTGAGTCTTCACTAAATGAGACCTATAGGAATGACCATCTGTAGGAATAGTTGTTAGTCTGCATCTCCATAAGGGCTGCATAACTGCAGGTTGATAACTGCAAAATATTAGCTAAAAGTATTTCATTATTCTAAAGTCTTTGTTTCATGGTCCTGATCTATCTCCATTGTAGTACAAGGAAAGATGATGGTAATGATTTGACTTGCTTGGCTCATACTACTTCCTACCAGTGTTACGGCTGGGACTATACCATCATCAGAGAATGATAAGATTTTATCAGTAGAAATGACATTTAAAAGGAAGCATTACCTTCTTGGCACAGGTTTTCTCTCCCTCAGGGTGCCTTGCTGCTTTAGCTAGGCTGCTTTGCTTGCTCTGTGGGTGGCAGTTGGTTGGCAGTTGGTGGGGATGGCTGGTCTCTTCTCCACAAAAGTTGTTTCCCCAAATAATATCTGTAAGGGACAGACAGGAAGTAGGACTGGTGGTCTGTGGGGGTGCTGCTACTCCCAGGGTTTCTATTCTTATCTGTCTGTTTGTCAGCGGTTGTTTCTGGTGGTAATGGGGAAGATACACTCCTCCAAAATGTTAGCTCTCCTCAATGAAAGGCTTAGGGGATGGGCTGATGTAGAGCAGTAAGAGCTTAGATGATTTGCCCAGAATCCCACAGGCTGTGTGTGTCAGAAGTAAGACTGTTGCCAAGGACTATTTTCTATCAATTATGTTCATACAGATTCGAATTGAACAGGGGATTGCCAAACACCATCACAAAATATGAAATTGATTGTGCCTTAATGTGTAGAAAATGATTGATTAATGACTTATCTTTGATTGGGCTTTTAAAAAACATTTTATTTTTAATAGCTTTTTACTTTTTAAATATATGCAAAGATAGTTTTCAATATTCATCTTTTCAACATCTTGTATTTCAATTTTTTTCTCCCTCTCTCCTTCTCCCCTCCCCTAGGCAGTAAACAATCCAATATAGATTAAACATGTGTAATTCTTCTAAACACATTTGCATATTCATCAGATTGTGAAAGAAAAATCAGATCAAAAGGAAAAAAAAACATGAGAGAAAAAAAACAAGCAAACAACAAAAGGTGAAAATATTTGCTTTATATATGCTTTAGATCCATATTCTTTCTCCATAATTCTCTCTGAATGCAGATGGCTCTTGGAATTGCCTTGAATCACTTAATTGTTGAAAAGAGTCAAGAACATCACAGTTGATCATCACATAATTTTGTTGTTAATGTGTAGAAGATTCTCTTGGTTCTGTTCATTTCACTGAGCATCAGTTCATGTAAGTATTCTCAGGCTTTTCCTGAAATTAATCTGCTTGTCATTTTTTACAGAATAATAATATTCCATTACATTCATGTACCATAAATTATTCAACCATTCCCCAAATGAGGGCCATCCACTCAATTTCCAGTTCCTTAGCACTACAAAAAGGCTGCTACAAATATTTTTGTTCATATGGGTCCTTTTCCCTTTTTTATGATCTCTTTGGGATTCAGATTCAACAGAGACCCTGCTGGATCAAAGTGCATGCAGTTTGATAACATTTTCTGCATAGTTCCAAATTGCTTTCCAGAATAATTGGATCAGTGCACAACTCTACCGACAATGCATTAGTGTCTCAGTTTTCCTAGCCTTTTCCAACATTTATCATTATCTTTTTCTGTCATCTTAGTCAATCTGAGAGATGTGAAGTGGTACCTCAGAGTTGTCTTAATTTGCATTTCACTGAGCTATCCTTGTATGGTAAGACCAAACAATTGTTAGAGAAAGATCTAGATAAAAATCAAATTAGAAAATAAGACAAAAGATAAAACAGTACAAGTAATAGAAGACATTTATTTAGGTATAAATTCAAAAATCTTGAGGGTTGAAAGGGATTTTATATATTCATCCCATACGTCTACCATAGGTCCTAGAGTTGGAAGGGGGCTTCAGAATATTATCTGGGATAATAATCTACCTTTAGGTAGGTAAAGCATTACTGTTCCTATTTTATAAGTGAGATATCTGAGGTACAAAGAAATTTTAGTACCACAGAACTTTAGAATTGAAAGACATTTCAAGGAAAATTCAATCTAACTCCCTTCTTGAATAAATGAAGAATCCAACACAGAGATGAAAAGAGATTCTAGACTTAATAAGTAGAAGAGCTTAGACTATTAGAATTCAGGTCTCCTTTGCAATCCCCCAGCCTTATATTATTTCCACTGAACTATCTTTGATTACCAAAAAGAATTCTTGGCTTTGGAATGTCAACTCCAAATTCTGACCATCAGGGTAATGTAGAAAAAATAGGTTGACACATTGCTTTTTCTCCAAACATATTCTGGATTACACTCTCTTGGGTGATGGTCAACTCTTACTCCGAAGTTGGGTCTATGCTTCAGTTGAGATGATTACAACTCATGGTCTCATTTTTCAGAATTTCTAATGATGTGTGTGTGTGTGTGTGTGTGTTTTTCATTCAACTGGACATGTTGTTCATATGTTTTATTAAAATTCTTCCATTAGAAAAACAAGTAGAAATAGGTTCAAAGAGTCACCATTCAGTTCT
Source organism: Antechinus flavipes (assembly GCF_016432865.1). Taxonomy (NCBI): domain Eukaryota; kingdom Metazoa; phylum Chordata; class Mammalia; order Dasyuromorphia; family Dasyuridae; genus Antechinus; species Antechinus flavipes. The sequence goes on along the minus strand of NC_067399.1, from coordinate 237,741,410 downwards.
TATTTTTGAGGGTCACACCTGAAAAAAGTTGTAATAAGTCTAATATAATGAATTGGAATTATTAATTATTCTTTAGACATTTCAGTCAAACCCAAGTCATTCCCCACCCCGGAACAAAGATTGTCTTTATTTAATTTTCAGGGCTCTTAACCCTTATTATTAATCTGGTTTTATTTGCTTTCTTTTTAAGAAGAGTCGGTATCTTTGAATGCTAATAGACTAAACAGATGTAATTGCTGAGCTAACAGGAGTAATATTTAAAAGATCATGGAAAACAGGAAAGCTAAGACTGAAGAAGTACAAGTGTCTTTATTTTCATAAAAGTGAAGAGAGACGAGTTTGCAAACTATTCACCAGTGAAGCTAACTTTGATTTCTGGGGAAATTCCCAGTAGAACTCAAACTCTGCCCCTGAAACCCCAACTTCTGAAAGATTTTACTTGATTTTTTTCAGAACCAGGATATCATACTGCTTCCAAACCATGCTGTTTTAAATGCAAGGATATTCTTATTTGGTTATATTTGTATTCAAAAGCCTTGCACAGTGCCCATAGTATACTAAGTATTTATTAAGTATTCTTTCATTCATTCAAGAAATAGTTGGTAAATATTTAACAAGAGAAGCAGTAATTACAAAGAGCCAATATGGCTTCATCAAAAACAGATCATTTCAGATTAAGTTCTTTCCTTTTTTTTTTTTGGACAGGTTTACTAAACTAGTATATAAGGATAATGCTATTTATAGTTTAACCTAGATTTCAGCAGTTTGTGTTAGTCTGTCATACTACTCTTGTGGAGAAGACAAGAACTATAAACAAGATGAGGGCTTCTTAAACTTTTTCTACTCATGACTCCTTTTCCCCCAACAAATTTGTATAAGTATAGATATATAAAATAGATATATAAATCAAACATTTACTGATAACAAATTGTGACCCCCATATTCAGGTATGAGACCCCAAAAGGGGTTGTAAACTACAGTTTAAAAAATTGGGAACTAAATGATCAAATAATTCAGAATTGATTTCATGGACATACTCAAAGGTTAGTTTTTTTTACTGATTCAAGATCAATTTGGCAAGAGCTTTCAGTAGTGTATCCCATGAATCTGTGCTTGGCCCTTTTTACCAATGACTTGGCAAAAGGCAGAATGTTCATTAGAAAATCAGAATTACAAGGGACATTGAATGGGGCAATAAGGATCTGAAAAGATATTGATAGTCTAGAGCGATAGCTAATTGGACAGCATTTAATAAAAGGAACTTCAATGGGGATAAATATAAAGTTTTACATTTGAATGCAAAAAGTGAGTTTCACAAGAATTTTAGTGGTCTGTAAGCTTAATATGAGTCCATTGTATCATGTGGTCTTGAGATTCCACCAATAGGAAACTTGTTTTAATTAAATTTAAATTAAAAATAATTTTAATACTTTTCCCTTTTCAGATCCTATCTGAAAATATTTGATTCTGGGCACTATGATTCAAATAAGATTTTGTCAAATTAGAAACTATTCATAGGAGAATCTTTGATATGGTGAAGGACTTTAAGTTTGTTTCACTCAAGGATGAATCATTTGAAAGACCCAGGGATATGTAACCTAAAGAAGAAAAGAAGTGGGGGAGAGGGACATATTAGTTGTCCTTAATAGAAAAAGGATTTGATTTGTTTTGTATAGCTATGAAAAGCAAAACAAGGAACAATGAATGGATTTTAAATGTAAACATATTTAGTTTGATATGAGGAAAACATTTTAATAACCAGAATCATCCAGAGGTGAAATAGGTCTCTCAAGAGATGGGGGGAGGGAGGGTTGTGAGAGATTTTTCAAGCAGAGATCAGATAATTTGGGAACCCTGGGTTTATGCTTCAGGCCAATTTTCTCAGTTCAGGATTCACAGCAGCTGTGCATCCTGAACATATAAAGATGAGTTCAGGTGTTTAATATAAAGATAGTAGGAATCTTACTTAGGCATGTCTGTTTGGTTTCCTATCCCTGAGATCACATTACTGGTAGGAAAATATCAATATTTTAGGAAAATATAAATTTCTAGCATAGAATAAGCACAGATATTTCCAGATATTAGTAAGGGTGATTAGAAAATGGGCAGAATAGAAGGGAACAATTACTTGGCAGATGGAGTGGTTAGATCAAGCTTAATAAAACAGAGACACATAATCCAGAGATTTGGGGAACTACAACAATGAATAACTATGGCATTATATTTTTTACGTAATAAGAGAGCAAGAAAGGCAGAAATGCTATATGGGATATAAGGGAGAAAATCGTTGTGGACTGAGGGAATTAGGTATGACTTCATGAAGGAAATGACCTTTCAATTAAGCTGTAAAGAATGAGTAGAAATTCAACAATTATAAGGGCATCAGGAATCTAGGAATAACATCAAGAATATAAGACAAAAGTTTCCAATTCTGCTCTGCCTCCTTCAGTTGTGCCAAGTGGGTTAATGAAGCTTTAAGGTAATTTTCACAATTCTGGCACTAGCTGACCCACAAAAGAGCAATAACACTCCCTTTGTAGAAGTAACCCCAACAACAGATGACAGCATCACCAGATGGCAAGAGCGGTTGAGTGGGAGAAGTACTAATGAACAACTTTGGAGACAGAGAAGAAACAGCAGCTGAAGAATTGAAGTAGAACAGCAATGAGGAGCAACCAATTGAGAGGTGGAGTCATAAGAAGATATCCCAGGGTTACCTTTTCATGTGAGACAGAGGTGAAGAAGAAATAGTGGCAGAAGATATCTGGGTGATGTGAAATGAGGAGTAGGAAAGAGGGAGTTCTTGGTGAATGGTTTCAATTTTCTTAGTTCTCATATTCTCATCTGAGAGTTGTAGGGAGATTTGAAGAGAGATGAAAAGGTTTGGAAGAGATATAGTGATGAATGAATAGCTAATTAATTAGAGATGTAAAAGGATAGTCTTGAATTAATGAGGGGCCCATTGAAGTTATATAACAAATTTGTGGTGGACTGAATTAGTTATATAATTTTCTATATCTTATTCAACAGTATCAAAGGCAGTAGATGATGAAAGTTAAACCAAGTAAATCTTGGTAGGATAAGATGGAGATATGATAATGGAGCAAGGGACACAAGAAAACAACGTAGTCTTGATCTGACTCACCAGAGGATCAAAATGGGGAAAAGGATGAGAGTATAACTGTATGTGTTGGCCTGGGAGAATAAAGATTAAAGGATTGGAGAGGTAAGAATAAGGAGAGTTTGGGATTGCAAGGTGGAGGAAAATGTAGAATAACAATAAATTGTGATCAGATAAGGGAATTTGTGTTCACAAACATGGAAGTGGTGCATTTGTGTGTGATGGTAAGAACAAGGGTATGAGCATTTTTGTGTATATCTGAGATAGGGTGGAGGAATATGTCATTAGAAATGATTATGTTGAACTGAGAAGTTAGGGTGTTTAAGAAAATATCAATATGTATGTTGAGGTCCCCTAGTATGAGAATAGGTCCAATTTATAGATAAACCAATGGTGTATTAGTGTGATAGGCTATTATTAGCTCCATTTTATAAAGGAGGACTAATTAAGTTAAATGATTTGTTCATGGTCATATAACTAACATTTATAGAAACAGGAATCAAATAAAATCTTTTGATTCCAAGTTCAATCTTTTTTCTGCTAGTACACCACACTGAAAAATAAATAACACCTTAAAGAGTTTTACATGATAAATTCCAGCCCTGACACATATATTTTTAAAAATAACACCACATATGGTTTTGATCAGTACTCCTGCAGTTTCTCCTGATTTTACCTTAGTCTGTAGGCTCATATGTTATATTATTTAACCAGATTTATTTTTTAAACATGAATCTAGTAATCTGAAGAAAATGCATACAACCATAGAGGTCAGCAGTTGGCAAATGTATGTGTTGGCATGACATGGGGCTTTCCTACAATGAAGAATTCTCTAATATGATTAAACTAAAATATTCTGCTAAAGTCGTGCCTCCTTATGGAATGAAGCTGACATTTCCCCCTTGAAATCAAATCAATTCAATTTAGTTCAAATTAACAGAGATTTATTAAATTCTTAATATGTGCTTTTATTAACTGAATAGCACCATACTAAGTCCTGGGGTTACAAGAATAAAAATAACCAATCTGGCTCTAATTTAGGAACTTACATTTTACTTACTTTGTATTTATTTTCACACAGTGGAACTTTGTACAGAATACAAAGTTGAAACATGAAAACACTTCTATCCTCAAGGAGCTTTTCATCTAATACAATGGATACTAATGAGAAAATATGAGAGAAAGAATAGAGAGTTACGGATGAATTACTACTCATCTTAGGTCAGTCCCCTATTATCTTACTTGAACTACTGCACTAGCCTTACTAATTGTTTTTCTGCTTACAGTCACTGAATCTTTTACATTTGCCAAAGTGATATTCCTAAAGCTCAGTTCTGACCATGTTACTCCCTTATTTGAGAAGCTCTAGTGACTCATTGTCTCTACAATCAGATTAACATCTCTGTCTGGCATTTAAAGACCTTTAAAATCTAACTCCAGTCTATCTTTCCTTAGCTTTCTAGCCTTATTAAATGTTATTCCCCTCATGCATGCTGTAATCCAACCAAACTAGTTTTACTGCTGAACCTCACACCTCGTGTTCTTCTGTCCTCTAACTTTGCATAGGTTTTCTCTCATACCTGAAATTAATTCCTCTCGACTACTACCATTTAGATTTTTTTTTAGCATTCTCCAAAGTGCTGTTCAACCACCACTTCCTCATGAAGTCTTTTCTGACCCCACCACCACCTCTCCATTGATAGTCCCCCTCCCCTAGCTGTTTTCCACCAATAGAATGTAAGCTCCTTGACCTCGGAGACTCTTTCGTTTTTGTCTTTGTACCCCAATAGTCTGAGAGTCTTCTTCTTCTTCCGGATTTATTTATTTAGATTTTTGTTAACTAGGTAAAAAGAGGCCATTCTTGGTCTCAATTGCTACCTAGACTTAATCCCAGAATGGGTACAGCCTCAGTCAAACTGAGACCTGTTGAAGACCTTAGCTTAAAAAGGCCAAGGTCTCCCATTGCATCCAGGGCCATCTCCAGTCATCTTGGTCTGAATCTGGTCATTGGACCCAGATGGCTCAGGAGGGGAAAGTGAGGCAGGTGACCTTGCACAGCCTTCCCTCACTTAAATTCAATTCATCTGAATGTCATGACATCACCTCCCTGTTGTGATAGTCCTCTTTGAAAATGAAGGACAAACACCACCACTTGATACTATGCCTCGCATGTACTAATCACTTAGTAAATGTCTGAGTAAGGAAGAGATTGTTTTTAATTTGAGGAGTCAGGGAAAACTTTATGTAGCAGTTATCTGAACTTGGCCTTGAAGGAATTAAGGGATGTCATAGAATCCCAACTTTAGAAAAAGAAGGTATCTTAGGCACCCTTGAATACAATTCTTAAATTGTAGATGAAGGAATTGAAGTCTGGGTGTGAAAAAAAAATTTAGTAACTTGCTCAGCTTGTGAATGCCTGAGATTGAATTTGAACTTAGGTCTTACACATGTGTATAGAATCATCACATTAAAAAAGAAAAAAATATATATCCTAAAAGAGGTTCAAGCTTTGGACTGAGTTTTCACTGTGTTGTATATCTTTATAACCTTTGAAATAAAATTTATATTGCTTATAATCTCTATAAAATATCTTTAGCAAACAATAAAAACAGGCTAAATATTTCAGTCTAAAAAAAAAAAAAGAAGAAGAAGAAGTCTGGGTGTGTTGAATTACTTGCCCAGAATCAGGTAGGGTAGAAAAGAGTTTTTTTCAGGCAAGTATGGGAGCACTGTCTAAGTACAGTGAGTGGGGAAGTGCAGGGGAAATTAAGTTTTAGAATAGCTAACCATCTAGCATAGATGGAACATATCATATATGAAAAGAAGTAGCTGAAATTAAGCTAGCAATATAGGTCACAATTCAGCTGTGATAGCTTTAATTGCCAGCTAAAGAGTTTGTATTTTATCGTATAAGCAATACAGTGTCCCAGACTAGAAACTCTAGATTCCAGCCTTAACTCTGACATTAACTAGCTGTGTGGCATTGGATAAATCATTTCCTATGCCTGACTTGCAGTTTTCTCTTTGGCAAGTAAAAGGATTGGATCTGATGATCTCTAAGTCTCTCCCAACTCTGACATTCTATGACTGCTTTTTCTGAAGATGATTATAGTAAAACAATTGACAATCTCTAGACTTAGTCATGTCTCTGGATAAGATTCCCTAGTCTGGAGATCATTTTTACTCTGCTCTGTTCTGATTTTATTTGGGGGAAAAGAAAAGTATTTTGATTCATTTTTAGCAAAAGGCAGCCATGGCATTCATAATAATAATCAATAGTTTTGTCTTTTCTCAGTGAATCTAGAGGCTTCCAATGGAACCTAAAGAGAGTTAACATTGCCTTCAGAGTGTCCCTAAATTCATGAAAATGTCAGTTCTCAACACCAGACATATTTAATCTAAGAGCTGGGAACTTGTTAAGATGCTGAAGTATCAACTATGTGAGCTGGATTCTGCTCCAATGTTAAGGCTATGATTTAAACCCACAAGTATGTTTCAACTCATTGCTGAGGCTCTGAGTCCTGAAATCCATATGTCTGTCATGGAAAGACAGAAGAAGAACATTCAGAATGACGATGATGTCAAGGCATGATTGTGTCACATGGGAACTAGTCAAAGAAGTGAACTATGTAGGCAGTTCCATAGGTAAGAAAGGGGTGGAGTTTCTTCCTTCGGATCCTCTCTGCTTATGAGAAGAAAGTTATATTATGACTTTCCCTTGGCCTCAATGGTTAGAATTAAGGTTTTTTGGAACTATTAAGTTGTTTAAAAAAATAAGAAAAATGACAAAATTAGGTGCTTATAGGAAACAGGAAGAGAAACATGTACTCATACAGGGTTAGCAGAACTGAGAATTAATAGACTGTTTAGGATGATAATCTGGAATTAAACAACTAAAATCAAACCTTTTGAAGTAGTAATCCTATGATTGTGTTTATGCTGAAGAATATTATCATAAAGGAATAAAGATAAAATATTTACTAATATATACACACAACATTATTTGCAATGCATGTATACATTGTATATGTGTATACTTACAAGCTACAGTAAGACTATATGATATCATAGAAAAAAGCTATAAACTTAAGACCCAAGAAAGACTTGGGTCTGAGCCACACATCAACTAGTTGTGTAACCTTACTTCCTTTCTTTGGCTGTCAGTTTTGATATGTATAAAATGAAGGGGTTAGATAATCTCTAAGGTCCCTTACAACGCTTAAGTCTTGTGACTATATTACTAGTACTACTAATACCATTTTCCCCCTGGGTCAGGGAGTTGGCAAAGGTCAGGAAGTAATCAACACAAATGGGAAGGTAACATATCAATATGATGGATTCTATACCATATAGAAATTGCATTAGAGTAAATAGGATCTCAGAGATTATCCATCTAGTCAAAAATTCTCATTTTAAGCAGAAGAAATGAAAGCCCAGAGACAAGGAGTGACTTGTCATGGGACATCATAGTGTAGCAAAGGCAGCAGGGCTGGACTTGAGTCAGGAAATGTTGAATTGAAATTCCACCTTCTTTAGATGGTTCTTCCTGTTCCTCCCCACCCTCCAACAGCTATTGCCTTCCCTCTTTGAGATCACCTCCCAGCAAGTCTCTTCTTTTTCTCTCTGTCTGTTTCTGTTTCCCTCCTTCTTTACCTTTCTTCCTCCCTCCTTCCCTTTCTCCTTCTTTCTGTCTCTGACTCTTTGTCTCTTGTGTGTGTATCTTTCTGTCTCTGTCTCTCTGTCTCCATCTCTCTCTGTCCCTTTCTGTCTCTCTCCCTCCCCCCAGTCTCTCTCTCTCCCTCTGTCCCTTTCTCTCTGTGTCTTTATCTGTCTCTCTTTGTCTCTTTCTCTCCCCTCCCTCTCTTCCCTCTTTGTATCCCTCTGTTTCTCCCTCTCTCTCTCTCTCTCTTTCCCTCCCACTCTCTCTACTCTCTGTGTCGCTGTCTGTCTTTCTCTCTGGCTGTCTCTCTCTGTATCTCTGTCTCACTTTGTCTCTGTCTCTGTCTCACTTTCTCGGTGTGTCTTTCTATCTCTCTCTCTCTCTCTGTGTCTGTCTCTCTTCTCTCTACCTTTTTCTCTTTTCCCTCCCTCTTTCCCTTCCATCCTCAATGCCTCTCTATCTCTCTTTCTCCTTCCCTCTCTGTCTTTCTGTCTGTCTCTTCTTTTCCTTCCCTCTCTCTTTCTGTCTTTGTCTCTCTCTCCTTCCCCCCCCATCTGTCTCTCTTTCTCTGTCTCTGTTTCTTTGTCCCTCTCTCTCAGTGACTCTCTCTTTCTCTGTCACTCTGGCTATGTATCTCTGTCTTTCTCTTTCCATATGCATATAACATATATGTATATTATATGTGTGTGTGTGTGTGTGTGTGTGTGTGTGTGTGTGTGTAAAATACCTTGTTATTTATTTATCTCCTTCAGTATACTATAAGCTCCTTAAGGGAAGTCAGGAACTATTGTTGCTTTTCTTTGTATTCCCAGCACTTAGGACAGTGCCTAATACTTAGTAAAAGCTTAGACAATTCTTTATAATCGATCAATTTCTAACTTTGTACTCTATGAGCCTCAATTTCTCTCTCCATAGAATGGGAATAATATCTGTAGTAAGCTACATCATAATGATTATATAAATCATGTAAAACTTTTTGAAAATCTTAAAGTGCTATATAAATATAAATTCACCATTTTAAAATTTTCATTATCATATTGTCCAAGGTTATAAAATGAACAAATAGCAGAGGTGAGCCCATATCTTCTGATGGAGGTCTGCTAAACCCAATCCAAGATTCTAAATATTTTTATTTCATTTGAAATATGCCAAGATTCGATGTATGGGGTATATTCTGAGTAATCAACAATTAGATGAATAAGCATAATGGCCATGTGGATCCCACTATAGCATGTTTTCCAAAGAGAAATCCTTCTTTGGTATCAGGCAGTGTTGAAGAGAGAGCTGTGACCCAGGCAAAATGTCTAGTCCTAAGCTATCGGTGCCAGTAATACAACCTACATATTACCCAGCTCTCAGTGATTCATATGCATTCTTGTGTGAAACCAAGCTTCTCTGAGAAGCCAAGGGAAGTATTGCCAAGTAGGGCTTGGTTACTAATACTTTCTCCTTGGGGTTGGAAAACCCTAGGCTTCATTCTTCTTTTTAAAAACACTTGGCCCCATTAAACATTCAACCTTGTAGGGTCATTCATGGAGATAAACCAGTGGCTGAAATTAGGGAAATTGCCTCAGCCACCAAGTCCTTATTCAATTCAACACATATCAACAAACATTTATTTAGTGCTTAAGTTGGACTAAGCCCTGTCCTTGGTCCTGGAGACACAAAGCTCATGGAGCAAACCCTCTGGAAGCTTACACTCAAGTAAAATGGATGAGATACCAACATATACTTTATAGTTAATACAAAAAAGCTATGGAAAAACATAGATTGAGATATATACAATGTTTGATATATATATATATTATTATACTCATATGTGTGTGTATATACATTCATGTATATCTTTATATGTACATCTATAGCTATCTATCTCTATCAAACATTTATTGTTATTCAATTGACTCTGACTCTTTGTGACCTCATTTGGGCTTTTCTTGGTGAAGATACTGAAGTGGTTAGCTATTTCATTCTCCAGCTTATTTTTGAAGATGAGGAAACCGAGGCAAACATGGTTATGTGATTTGCCCAGAATTATATAAATAGCAAGTGTCTGAGACCAGATTTGAATGGAGCTTTTCTTGACTATAGGCCCAGCACTCTAGCCCCTGGGCCACTTAGTTGCCCATAAAGGGTACTATTAATAACATATATAGACAGAAAAGGATGTGGGTCCGCAATGTAATGATTGTAGGTAATAACAGATGCATGACCCAAGTATGGCACTTATAACCATAGAACATTAAAAGAACAAGAAGGCTTCTAACATATTGGATAGAGATTTTTGGAAAAGATGAGGACAAGCACACAATATGAGAAACCTTTCTCAGGTGTCACCAGTGACTTTTTAATAGCCCAAATCAGTAGTCTTTAAAAAAAATTCTACAGAATTTGACTTTGCTGAATTCAGATCACCCAACCCCTTACCCCATCTTGTTTCCCTTGGATTTCATGATACCACTCCTACCTGGCTTTAATCCTACTTATTTAACTTTTTAATTAAATATAAGGCTTTACTTACTTTTCCCATCCCTACATTGATGGGTAAATAGGTGATATATGATAGATGGATGGATAGGTAGATAGATATAGCAAGAATTTCTTTAAATATTACTATTTGCTAGGCAGTATGCAAAGTGCTGTAGGTGTAAGTACAAAGTCCTTACACTCATGGAGCATACATTCTAATGGAAGAAAACTATAAAAAATGAATTTGGATTTGGAAAAGGCTTTTGGAAGGATACATAAAGCTATATATTAGGGAGATGCCTAAGTATGACATGAAAGCCTGATTTGAGGTAGGTTAAGGTAAAAGCTTGTTTATTAGAACTTGAAATTCCAGTGGTAGAATCCAGATTTCTTTGGGAGTGGGGCTAGGAGAGAAGACAGCAGTGGTTGAAGTACAGGAAACCTCGTATAGAAAAGGCTAAGAAGTAGTATGAAAGTCCAGTTCCAAGAAAGATAATGCAAAAATTCACATATCAGAGCCAGCTTTCAAAGGGAAGAATCTAAAGTTCTGTTGAAAGAAAGAATGGGAATGAGGGAGGTGAGATGGGTAGGTAAAGGTGATAGCTGGAATAAAAGCAGCATATTGTGGAGATGACCTAGAATAATTGTGTGCCAAGTCTCTGTCCTAGTACCTTCTTATCTCTGTTTTCTTTTGATGATTTCATTTGTTCCCTTGTTTTCCATTTTTGCCTCAATCCAATGACTCAAACCCATATTTCAAATCTAATACTCTTCTCCCTTCCTAGCTCTAGTCCTTCATTTCTAAATGTCTATTAAATATCTTAATCTGGATTCTCCATCAAAATCAATATATTCAAAATAGAAGTTAACATCTCTTTCTCCAAAACCTGCCAGTCCTCCCAACTTCCTCATTTCTAATTGTTCCACCTAATTATTCCCACTTGAAGTCTTGAACTTAATGAGAACTTTCTTGTCCTGTCATTCTCTTCTCCATCCTTTTTGCTTTAGAGATGAAGTATAGAAGCCCAGAAAGTTTAAGTGATTTTCCAAGTTGTTCAATAGTCAACAAGCATTTATTAAATGCTTACTGTGTGCTGGATATTTTACTCAACACTGGGGGTACCAAGAAACAGAAAAAAATACACAGAGAATCCCTACTATCAAGGAGTATATAGTCTAATGCATGAGACAACATATCAATATCTAAACATATTAATCAATATCTAACATTAAGATATACACAGAATATATGAAGATAATCTAAAAAGGGGAATATATTAGCAGCTGGGGGTTTCCTCCAGGAAAAGTCTCCTAAAAAAGGTAGGATTAGAACTGAGTCCTGAAAGAAGTCAGGGAAACTGAAAAATAGATATCCCAAAGAGATCATAACAAAGGGAAAATGACTCACATGTATAAAAATTGTTTAGATGCTTTATGTTTATGCCATAAAGCAACTTTTTTTTTGTGGTGAGAAGGAGTTGGAAATTGAGGGTATGCCAATCAGTTGGGTAATGGCTAGCCAAATTGTGATGCATGAATTTAATGGAATACTATAGCTCTATAAGAAATGAAGAGCAGGCAGATTTCCAAAAAGTCTGGGAAGATTTACATGAACTGATGCTGAGTGAAGTGAGCAGAACCAGGAGAACATTAAACATAGTAACAGCAATACTGGGCAATGATCATCTTTAATAGACTTAGTTCTTCTTAGCAATACAATGATCTAAGATAATTCCAAAAAACCATAATGGAAAATGCTATCCACATTCAGAAAAAGAATTTTGCAGTCTGAATACAGATCAAAGTATACTATTTTCACTTTTTTGGGTTTTTTCATGATTTTTCCCTTTTGTTCTGATTCTTCTTTCAGAACATGACTAATGTGAAAATGTGTTTAATATGATTGTACATATATATCAGACTGTTTGCCATTTGGTGGGGGGAGGAGGGAAGGAGACAGAGAAAAATTGGAAATCAAAACCTTATGAAAGTGAATGTTTATGAAAGAATATAGTAAAAAAGAAAAATAGATGTAATAAGGTCAGAGCATGGGAAACAGTCAAGGAAAAAGCTATCTCCAGATGGGAGATAGGATTTTTTTTTCTTTAAGAAATCCCAAGTAGGTTGCTATCAGTGTATTGCATAGTATATAGAGAGGAGTAAGGTATAAGAAGTCTGGAAAGGTAGGAAGGGGCCAGGTTAGTGTAATAAGTCTTCTTTGAGAATGAAGGATGAGCAACAACAAGGAAAGGTTTTAAAAGCCAAATGGAGAAATTTATATTTGATTGTAAATGTAATAGAGAAATACTAGAGATCCTTAAGAAGGACATGGTAGAATTTAAACTCTAGAAAAATTATCTTAGAGACTGAATGAGTAACGGGCAGGAATGGAGATAGACTTGAATCAAATAAGCTAATTAGATGGCTATTATCATAGCATAGGCAAGAAGTGGTGGGATACTTGACAGGGTTGTGGTAATATGAGTGGAAAGAAAGGAAGAAAGGAATATCTATGAGAGAAGTAATGAAGGTAGAAATGTTGTGATTGGCTATATGAGGTAGATAAGGATGAGGAGTTGAAGATGATAACAAGACTGTAAGCCTAGTTTACTTAGAGAAAGGTAGTTAATATAACCCCATATTATATAATTGATAGGAAAATTAAAAAAGGTTTCAAGAAAGGCTAATAATTTCTACTAACTATGTATATTTAGATCTTGGAATGTTCTTCCTAGGGATGATAATTGAACCCATGGGAGCTGATGAGATCACCAAGGGAGAAAACACAGAGAGGGATCCCAGAATAGAGCCTTGAAAAGCACTCACAGTTGAAGACTATGCATACATACTATGTCATAACATGGATGTGGAATCAGTAAAGATTATGAACAAATGGCAGTATCAAGATGGAAACTGAAGCCCTCTGACTCTCCTGATTCCAGCTCCAGAACTTCCCCACTACACCATATTGTCTCTTCAATATACCAGAAGATTGGGGATTTCTTAAGTGTGGAGGCTCTCACTGCTGATGCATATCACAAGCATTATAGGCCTCAGAACACAGTTTCCATTGCTGATTTGAACAACAAAATTGGTCATCTGATGGCCAAACCTCTAGTGATGTGCTTCTGCACTTAGCTAGGCTGGTCCTTAAATGACAGACACATTTTTATTTTGGAGTCTATACTCAAAGCTTTTCCAGCTTGGCAGGGGCTGACAAACGGTTCTTTGGCATGGCCTTTGAGAAGCCAGGGTCATATCCAAACCATGATGAAACATCAGAAGAGAACTTCAGCCAAGCCACGCTATCTGATCATTTCTACCCCATTTATTGGCCATTAGTGACCATTAATAAATGAAGCAATGCTTGGATTTCACAATGGGGGTGTGAGAACATCCCTGAACAAAACAAAACAAAACAAAAAACATGATTTAAACCACTTAGTATTCAACATTGGATTTGAAGTATTGGGTTAGCGGAGAGATAATTCATGAACTTGCTAATTATTCTCTCATGTTTCAGACATCCTGGTCTTTAATCTTAAAATATATCAAGTTCTCAGTGTCCTCCTTATTTGAAAATATTGATACAAATTGATTAAAAAGATCAACACAAAGGCAGAAGACCATTCCAAAGTACATCTAGAAATCATGATTTACTCACTTTGATGTTTGTTTACAACCCCCTCCCGCCTGCCACACAAAATGGGACATAAGTATTTTAAATATCATCAACTCTATTTCTCAGGGATAGAAAGATGAAATGATTTTCTTATGATCATAAATGTAAGGCTAGAAGTGATATTAGTGATCATCTAGTCCAATCCCTTCATTTAAAGTTAAGGAAATAAGGTAGTAAATGATTTGCACAATGTCACACAGATGGTACATGGAGGAACACCTCTCCTAGCTCCAAGTCTAATGCTTCCCTCATTATTGTAGGCTGGTACCAAAACCAAGATTCATGCCCTAAACCAGTGGATCTCAAAGTGTAATCCAGAGCATCTGGGAGGGGGGTCTCTAAAATTCTTTCAGGGAGTCTAGAAATTCAAAATTAGTTTTTTATTTCTAATCTGGTAAATATCTACAAATATAACCCACATAAAAATCTTTGGCCAAATCCTAAATACTTTTTAATAGCATAAAGATACTGAGTGCAAAAATTTGACAACTACTGTCCTTTTTTTTAAAGATACTTTTAAATGGATATTTTATGTTTCTTACATCATTATAGTATTCCATTTATTCATTAGAGCCATTGTATATGTCAAATATCATTTTTAGATTGGGCAACTAGGTGGCATGGCGAAGGGAGTGCCTGGCCTGCAGTCAGGAAGATTCATCTTCTTGGCTAAGATGACAGGAAAAGATAATGATGAATGTTGGAGGAGATGTGGGAAAATTGGGACACTGATACATTGTTGGTGGAGTTGTGAACTGATTTACCCATTCTGGAAAACAATTTGGAACTATGCTCAAAGGGCTATCAAACTGTACACACCCTTTGATGCAGCAGTATTTCTACTGGGCTTGTATCTCAAAGAGATCTTAAAGGAGGGAAAGCGACCCACATGTACCAAAATGTTTGTGGCAGCCCTTTTTGTAGTGGCAATAAACTGGAAGCTGAGTAGATGCTCATCAGTTGGAGAATGACTGAATAAGTTATAGACTTATGAATGTTATGGACTATTATTATTATATAAGAAATGATCATCAGGATGATTTCAGGAAGGCCTGGAGAGATTTACATGAACTAATGCAAAGTGAGGTGAGCAGAACCAGGAGATTTGGCAACACAATTATATGGTGATCAATTCTGATGGGTGTGGGTCTCTTCAACAATGAGATGATTTAGGCTAGTTACAATGGTCTTGTGATGAAGAAAGTCATCAGCACCTAGAGAGAGGACTATGGAAATTGAGTGTGGATCACAATATAGTATTTTCACTCTTTTTGTTGTTGTTTGCTTGCATCCTTTCTCATTTTTTCCCTTTTTGATCTGATTTTTCTTGTACAGCATGATACTTATGGAAAAAAATGTATATCAATTGCACATGTTTAACGTATATTGGCTTATTTGCCATCTAGGAGAGGAGGTAGGGGAAGGGAGGGAAAAATTTTGAATATAAGATTTTGTAAGAGTGAATGTTGAAAATTCTCCATGCATATATTTTTTAAAAAGAGTTTTAATTAAAAAAAGGAAGACTCATCTTCCTGAATTCAATTCCAATCTCACACATTTATTGGCTGGGTGATCCTAGGCAAGCCACTTAACCCTGTTGCCTCATTTTTCTTATTTGTAAAATGAACTGGAGAAGGAAATGGTGAATCATTCCATATCTTTGCCAAGCAAACCCAAATAGGATCATGAAAAGTATAAAACAATTGAATAACATTAACAGCACTAACAAAATCTTTTTAGAAAGGAAAAACATGCATGCAAATAGATTGACAAAGTTTGCAAATATGTGCATGTATACTGTCTGTGGACCTCCTACCTCCAATGAAGGTTAGGTTGGAGATATCCTTTTCATGCAAGTCCTACTTGCTCTTTATGATTTTGTTACATTTATAAGTTTTTGATGTGTCACTGTTCTTTTCATTTACATTGTTGAATTTACTTTGTGTATGGTTTTCTTGGTTTTGCTTAATTCTTTCTGCATAAGTTCATATAGATTTTTCCATGTTTCTCTGTATGCATCCTACTCATGATTTCTTACAACCCAGTAACATTCTATTACATTCATTTATTTAGCCATTCTTCAATTCATGAATATCCACTTTGTTTCCAATTCTTAGTGATCACAAAAAGTGCTACTGTAAATAAATTGGACTATATGGGATTTTAAAAATTATTATTATCCATGATTTTCTTGGGAATAACCCAATAATCAATTCAAAGGATATGGACATTTATGTCATTATTACTTTGTCACAGCTCTAATAAAGTATTAGTGGGTCTACCTTCCTATAATCTTTCCAACAATAACTTTACATTTTTTGGTCATTTTTTGTCAACTTCCAGGGGATGGGAGGAAACTATAGGATTATTTTGATTTGCATTTCTATTTTTATTAGTGATCTGTAGTGTTTGTTGTTGTTGTTGTTGTTTTCATGTGGCTGTGTCTAACTTTTAAAACTGATGTTCTAATTTCAGTCCCAACATCCATTCCTCTCTCCCAGAATTACATTTCTATGAATGACTCCTTAAGAGTCTTGTCAGCTTCAGTGATCACAAACTGAAACTTTATTGGCATCTGTCTTCAAGCTAATAGTGATTTATTGTGTTTAAACTGGAAAGAAGAACAATCAAGAGACCCTTACTACTCCCAGAAACCAATAGATAAGAAGCAACATTCCTGTCCTGGAAGCAGCAAGGTAACATGGTGGATAGAGCATTACACCTAAGCTCATAAAAGACCTGAAGTTAAATTTCTAGTTCTGTGACCCTGGACAAATGACTTAAACTCTGCCTGTCTCAGTTTCCTCAGTAAAATGGAAGCAATAGTAGCAACTGCTTTGGAGGGCAATTGTGAGGATCAAATGAGATAATACTTGTAAAATGCTTAACATAATACTTGGCACATAGTGAGCACTATATGTATATACATTTTTCATATATATATAATAGATATATAGATATACACACACATATATACATATAGATATGTATGTGTGTGTGTTTATTTCCTATCCTTTCAAAAGACATGAAAAAGCCAGAGTTTTTCACTAACTACAGATCTGCAACTCAATTCATGTAGCTAGCTACTATGTGGAAGACATTGTGCTGGCTTCTATGAATAGAAAAACAAAAATCTATGACTTTGTGAGTGCGCAGCATGTAACCAGATAAATAAATACAAATAATTGCAGAAGAGAGAGAGAGAGAGAGAGAGAGAGAGAGAGAGAGAGAGAGAGAGAGAGAGAGACAGACAGGGAGGGAGGAAGGGAGAGAGAGAGAGAGAAAGAGAGAGAGAGAGAGAGAGAGAGGAGAGAGAGAGAGAGAGAGAGAGAGAGAGAGAGAGAGAGAGAGAAGAGAGAGAGAGAGAGACAGGGAGGGAGGAAGGGAGAGAGAGAGAGAAAGAGAGAGAGAGAGAGAGAGAGAGAGAGAGAGAGAGAGAGAGAAAGAGAGAGAGAGAGAGAGAGAGAGAGAGAGAGAAAGAGAGAGAGAGAGAGAGAGACAGGGAGGGAGGAAGGGAGAGAGAGAGAGAGAAAGAGAGAGAGAGAGAGAGAGAGAGAGAGAGCGAGCACATTAACAACTGGGCACATAAGTTAAGGCAATGTGTGACCCATGAACTGAGCCTTGAAGGCAACTAGAGATTCTAAAGAGTGGAAATAAGGAACTATATTCCTATAGGAATAGCAAAGACTAGAAATGAGAGGTGGGAGATGGGAGACAACATGTTAAGGTCAGAAATAGTTACCTGGCCATTTAGGCTGGAATACAAATTTCATGAAAGAGAATTATTAGGAAATTAAGAAAAGGTAGATGGGACCTAGATTATTTTGGGTTTTAACATGTAAACCTAGGAGTCGATATTTTAAAGTCAATAAGGAACCATAGTTGTTGGAATCCTTACTAACTGCTAAGTAATTAGAGTTGATCTAATCTTACAAGAAGTTGTTTTGGCCAGAACCTGAAACAAGGTACTAAGTAGAACTAATCAAGACAAGGCTTGTGTTCCCACCTTTACTCATTGGACTCCACAAGTATGCTAGCTTCAAAAAGTACACTTTCTACGCCACACCTTAAAAGCTCTTTGGGCCAGAGAGCACTATGGGAGAAAACCCATAATCCCATTCTCTCAGAAGGTTCACATATAAGGCGAGGCAGCCATTCCAGAATACACATTTTTTCCTCTTGGCTGGCTGATCGCGCTAGACTCGAGAGAAACGACTCTGCTGCAGAGAACACTTTTGGGATTTCAGTGGAGCTACGCCAGAAGCCCTCTCTCCGCGGCAAGTTGGTGCTGGGCTCCCCAGAAGGAGATAAGAGAGATCTTCCATCTCTGTTGGAGGCAGAAGGCAGAGGCAGAGGCTGAAGGACAGAACCTTTGGATTTGGAGACATCCGAAGGGCTCTAAGCCTCTAAACCGGCTGTCCTCTGAGAACAAACTCCAACATTTGAACTCTAACATTTGGCGCCCAACGTGGGGCCCAAGGACCCTACTTTCACAAGAAGTCTCCAGTGACCAGGAACTGAGTGAGTACAACCTTTTTTGGCTGAAATGGGACAGATCCTAGGTAAAGATTCTCCATCCCCCACCCAGGAGTGGTGCTATAGAAAGCCTGCTTAAGCTGATAGAAGATCAAGGGCTACTTGTAACTTGGGGACAAGCAGCTAGACTTCTGGCTACATTAAAACGCACCTCCCCTTGGCTCTTAGAGGAAGAGAAAATCTCTCTAAAAAACTGGGCATTGGTTGGTCAACAGCTCTCCGCATATTACAATGAAAACGGTCCTCGTTCAGTTTCCATTGAAGTATTCTTTTTATATAATACGATACAGATGGCCTTAAAATACTGTACTTGTTCTAGGAAAAAAGGAAAAAACTCTAGGAATAGCCAAAGGGGGAAGCCTGAGATAAAGGAGGAAGACAAAGAACAGATTAATGGCCATATCCCCACAGGGCAGGGAGACTTAAGTGAGGCTCAAGGGTGGGGTGAATCTGAGGCAGCCTCAGCCCCACCTGAGGAGCAGGTAATTGACTTTCCTTCATCAACTCCACCCTCCTGGATGGAGGGAGGAGGGGTAGTGGGGGGGGGCAGTGACAGCAACAGCACCTCCCCCCCAGTATCCAGCACCTCCTCCCCAGCATCCAGCACCTCCCCCCCGGCATCCAGCACCTCCCCCCCAGCATCCAGCTGCTCCTTTGACTAGATTGCAAAAGGGACTAATTAAGGCCAGAGAAGAAGGGAAAAATGTAGCAGAATTTCAACACCACATTTTTCCTGTAATTCAACAGTTTAATTCTTCAGGTCAAGAAAGTAGAAGATACTCACCTTTTGATATAGAAATCCTCAAAGACCTGAAAAAAGCTTGCACTCTTTATGGGGCTACATCAGCTTATGTTAAGATGCTATTGCAAAATTTGTCTTTTGAAATCTTGACCCCTAATGACTGGAAATCGATAGCAAAAATATGCCTAGAACCTGGACAGAACTACTTGTGGCTTTCTGAATATAGTGAGCTCTGTAGGATACAAGCCCAACAAAATATTCAAAGTGGAGTTCATACTGCAATCACCTGTGACCTACTAACAGGTACAGGTCCTTATGCAGATGTCGCAGCACAAATTGGTTATTCTGTAGCAGCATATCAGCAAATTGCTGATAATGCTATCAAAGCATGGTCTTCTCTTCACAATAAAGACGACAAAGGGGGGGCCTTCACAAAAATAACACAAGGGCCAAATGAACCCTTCGCTGACTTTGTGGGACGCTTGCAGACAGCTATCATAAGAACAAATGGAGAAAATGCAATAACAGACATCTTGATAAGGCAACTTGCTAAGGAAAATGCTAATGAGGTTTGCAGAAGAATTATACTAGGACTGCGCAAGGATGCTCCTTTAGAGGAACTCATAAGACGCTGTGCCACAGTGGGCACAGGTGCCTTTTATAGCCAGGCTATGATGCAGACTTCCCAAAATCCAAACATGAGAAGACAGAATCCCTCTTGGCAAGGGACTTCCAGAGAGACTCGTAGATGCTTTCAGTGTGGAAAAGTAGGACATCTGAAAGCTCAATGTTGGTATAGAGATAGAATAGGAAGACAAGGTGGGAGAACAAGACCCCAAACCCCATGTCCAAAATGCAACAGAGGCTTCCATTGGGCCTCAGAATGCAGACAGATTCAGGGAAACGGGATGAGGGGCCCAGCCCCAGGGCCCAAGGCAAAAAACACTTGGGGCATGATGGCAGCCAATGGTGCACCCAGAGAGTGCCTAGAAGTCCAGTACCCAGACATGACCAATCAGCCAGAAAGCCATATGATGGGAGAAGGGGATTACACAGTCAACCAGCCAGGAAGCAACCTGATGGCAGAAGGGAATTACAATTGGGGAGAATAGAGCTGTATGCAGCTGGGACAACTGAGATACCCCCTGGAGAGGTGAAATCTGTTCCTCTCCAGCCTATGGATCCCTTACCTCCAGGCACAGTAGGCTTGACCATTTCACCTTCTTGTATGTACAAAACAGTGTCCATCCACACACTGATGTGGGAAACTGGGGAATGTGTAGATAATATCCCAGTCACTAATACAGGTAGTCAATGTGTGACTTATCACCCAGGAGACGTAGTAGCATCAGGGTTACTCATACAGAATCCTAATAAGCAGCCTCGTGATAGTCACCCAGGTTCTGACTCCAGACCACAAAAACCAGAAATATACTGGACAGCAGCAGTAACGGCTGACCGACCTATGCTCACTATCTATATAAATGGCCTACCATTGGAAGGATTGGTAGACACAGGTGCGGATCGTACAGTTATTAGAGGTGCCAGTTGGCCCAGTCACTGGCCAAAGATTAAAGCAGATACCTATATGTCTGGAGTAGGAGGATCAATAGCAGCTGAAATTAGTGCTGCCCCTATGAGATGGACTTTTGAAGGCAAAACAGGAGTTTTTACTCCTTTTATAGTTGAAAAAATCCCCATCAATCTGTGGGGAAGAGACGTTTTACAACAATTGGGGTTAAAAATGAGTACTTCGGTTTTTTAAGCAGGGCTGCTGTTGAAGGCCTGCCAACACTTTCACCTATTCCTATCCAATGGAAAACTGATACACCAGTGTGGATAGAACAGTGGCCCTTAAGTAGCGATAAAATTCAGGCCTTATTAGATATAGTACAGGAGCAGCTTGAACAAGGGCATTTACAACCTTCTCTAAGTCCTTGGAATTCACCAGTGTTCGTTGTAAAAAAGAAATCAGGAAAATGGAGGATGCTCACTGATTTAAGAAAAGTGAACGAACAGATGGAAACTATGGGAACTCTTCAGCTTGGACTTCCATCTCCTACTCAGCTTCCTAGAGAATGGCCTCTTTGGGTTATAGACATCAAGGATTGTTTCTATTCCATTCCTCTGGATAAGGAGGATATGAAGAGATTTGCCTTTTCGGTGCCCAGTGTCAATTTAGCTGAGCCTTATAAAAGATATGAATGGACGGTTTTGCCACAGGGTATGAAGAACAGCCCCACTATGTGTCAAATGTATGTTGCTGCTGCTCTTGCTCCAATAAGAAAAGCATTTCCAAAAGTTATGCTATTACATTATATGGATGATATATTGGGATGTGCACCGGAGGAACAAATTCTAGAAGCATGTCTACAAAAAACCATAGAAACACTAAGATACTACAAACTTCATATCGCTACAGAAAAAATTCAAAGACACGCTCCTTTTCAATATTTAGGATATGAAATATATCCTAAGGCACTTACACTACAAAAACTGTCTTTAAGAACAGAGAGGTTGAACACCTTAAATGATTTCCAAAAATTAATAGGAGATATCCAATGGATGCGTCCAGTATTAGGTTTAACTACCAATCAATTGCAACCCCTATATGACATTTTAAGGGGAGACACTGCTTTAAATTCACCACGCCGGCTTACAAAAGAAGCTCAAGAGACCTTGAGAGAAGTTGAACTGGCTTTATCCAATGTAGTTGAGAGAGTAACTCAAAAACCCTTGGAAATATCAGTTTTTGCTACGAAAGAAGCACCCACAGCAGTCCTTCATCAAGGAGACAGTGTGATAGAGTGGGTGAACCTCCCAGCACAGCCAGAACAAAGCCTTACGCCTTACCCAGTGCTTGTGGCTAGAATTCTATTAAAGGCCATTAAGCGAGCAGTACAATTATCTGGGACAAGACCTGACAAGATATATACCTTCTATACAAATGCACAAATTAATGTATGCTGTGAAACCATCCCAGAGTGGCAGATTTTATTGGCCATGGCTCCAAATTTTGCACATGGATCTCCATTAAAGATAACCAGACTACTGCATAATTGGCAATGGATTTTTGAAGAGAAGGTTTCTAAGGTTCCTCTTGAAGGACCAACCATCTTTACAGACGCAGCCAAACAAAATATTTGTGCTGTATACTCTCATGATCTAACCGTAAAAAGAGTAGTCAGAACTCCTTTTCAGTCCACTCAGCAGAACGAATTATATGCGATCATGCTAGCTCTCACTTATTACCCAGGCGACATAAATATAATATCTGATTCAGCCTATTCAGTAGGTGTGGTACAAAGAATTGCCACAGCCCAAATAAAATTTGCAGCTTCTAATATATATCAGCTCTTTAAGGAACTTCAAGAGCAAGTGAGAAAGCATCCAGGAAAGATTTATATCCTGCATGTCCATTCACATAGTGGACTTCCAGGTCCTATTTTTGATGGAAATTCAAAGGCAGATAGCCTTTTAACTATGTTGGCCAGTACGCCTTTATTTCAGGAGGCCCAGGAATCCCATTCTAAATACCATCAGGCTGCTCGAGCTTTGCGTTTACAGTTTGGGATTACAAAAGAAGAAGCTAGGAGCATAGTGAAAAGCTGTACAGCTTGCCTTCCCTTCCAAGCTCCTACACTGCCTCCAGGGAAGAATCCTCGTGGTTTGAGACCCAATGAAATCTGGCAAATGGATGTGACTCATTATAAATCTTTTGGTCGTCTGTCTTTTATCCACGTTGTGGTAGACACCTTTTCAGGATTCACTTTTGCCATACCAGCAGCAAAAGAGACAGCCCGAGTGGTCACTGAATTCCTCATTCAAGCATTTGCAATTATGGGTGTGCCACAAGAAATAAAAACAGATAATGGACCGGCATATACCTCCAAACATTTTGAACACTTTTGTGCACAGTATAAGATTCTACACACTACTGGCATACCCTTTAATCCTCAAGGTCAAGCAATAGTAGAAAGAAGAAACAGAGACATTAAGACACTCCTCCAAAAACAAAAGAAAGGGGGAGCCACGGGTAACCCTAGAGAACTTCTAAATTTAGTTCTCTATACCGTTAATTTTTTAATCTTTGATAAAGATGCACTGGCTCCAGCAGACAGGTTTTATAACCCACCAGAAGAGCAGTGTCCAGTGCGAGCAGCTCCACTATCTTTAGATAATCGCCAGGTGATGTGGAGAGACCCAGAAAGTGGTGAATGGAAGGGACCAGATAGGCTAACTGCTTGGGGGAGAGGATTTGCTTGCATCTCTACAGGTGGAGAAGGAATCAGATGGGTGCCTACGAGCCGCATTCGCCTTGTCCATCGCAGAAAGATGGAGCAGACCCTTGAAACAAAGGAGAAGACCCAAGAAATATCGGGTGGTTCTGTTGCTGATTGTGCTCATAAGAATTATTAGATTCCTGGCACATGAACTAATGGACAATGGAATCCTATTGGACTGTTTCTAGGACTTATGGACATGTGTAAATTTTCAGATTGATTCTTGTTATTTGTTACATTACTACTAGCCTGTGTTATATTGCTATGTGCTCATGTAAATTATGTATAATGCCTCCCATATTGATGGATTTATGTATACCATGTATATCTGTTACAAAGTTCTGGCCCATATTGATGGATTTATGTGTACCCCCTCAGAAACCCCCTATGTTTTAAAACAAAAGAAAGGGGGAGATGTTGGAATCCTTACTAACTGCTAAGTAATTAGAGTTGATCTAATCTTACAAGAAGTTGTTTTGGCCAGAACCTGAAACAAGGTACTAAGTAGAACTAATCAAGACAAGGCTTGTGTTCCCACCTTTACTCATTGGACTCCACAAGTATGCTAGCTTCAAAAAGTACACTTTCTACGCCACACCTTAAAAGCTCTTTGGGCCAGAGAGCACTATGGGAGAAAACCCATAATCCCATTCTCTCAGAAGGTTCACATATAAGGCGAGGCAGCCATTCCAGAATACACATTTTTTCCTCTTGGCTGGCTGATCGCGCTAGACTCGAGAGAAACGACTCTGCTGCAGAGAACACTTTTGGGATTTCAGTGGAGCTACGCCAGAAGCCCTCTCTCCGCGGCAAGTTGGTGCTGGGCTCCCCAGAAGGAGATAAGAGAGATCTTCCATCTCTGTTGGAGGCAGAAGGCAGAGGCAGAGGCTGAAGGACAGAACCTTTGGATTTGGAGACATCCGAAGGGCTCTAAGCCTCTAAACCGGCTGTCCTCTGAGAACAAACTCCAACATTTGAACTCTAACACATAGTGTGTGTGTGTGTGTGTGTGTGTGTGTGTGTGTGTGTGTGTTATTAATACGTGACATGATCAGAATTGTGTTTGGGGATAATTTAATTTAGCAGCTATGTGAAAGATGGACTGGAAAGAAGAGAGATTGAAAGCAGGAAGAACAATTAGGAAAAGTCATTGCTATGGCACAGTAATGAAGCAATAAGGATCTTAACCAGAATAGTAGTTATGGGAGTAGAGCAAAAGGAATCAATTTGAGAGCAGTTACTGAGGGTATTTAAATTTTATCCACAAGATATACTAACTGATGGGATATTTGGGGGAATTGTCAAGGACTGGCCATGATAGAGAAGGAAGTGTCAATTATGACCAAACTAATGAACTTGGAGGGCTAGAAGGATTCTCAGCCGTACATTAGAAAAGTTCTCTCAGATTAGTTCAGAGAAAAGAGGATTAAGCCATCTCCCCTAGGAAACATTCTCTGACTATTTTAACCACAAAAATCTCTTTCTTAATTGAAATCTTTGTATGATATCATAATCAAGTCATTTTTGGTCATGTCTAACTCTTTATGACTCCATTTGAGGGTTTTATTGGTAAAGATGCTAAAGTGATTTGAGCTCTACAGCTCATTTTTAACAAATCAGGAAACTGAGGCAAACAGAGCTAAATGATTTGACCAGGGTCACACAGCTGGTAAGTGTCAGAGGTCAAATTTGAATTTAGGAAGATGGATCTTCTTGACTCCAGACCTGGTATTCTGTCTACTATGTTACCTAGCTGCCTCCTTTTGTAGATTAACATAGCCTTTATAAGGCTTGAGGTTCAATGCCACTTAGCTTCCTCTTTTCACTCCTTTTAAAAAATTATACATGTGATGACTCTTCCACTCCTAATACTTATCTCTGCCACTAATAAAATGTAAGTTGTAACTTCACTAAATTCAGGAACTGTTTGTCAATTTTATTTTATTTTATTGTATTCCAATCACCTAGAATAGTACTAGGTGAAATGAAATGAACTCCCTCTCTTTCTCAAGTTTTATTTAGCCCCATTTTCTCTCATCTCACTCTCTCTCTCTTATATCAAAATATGTTTTTGCTATTAGACTATAAATTTCCTGAGTATGGGGTCTAACTTTGATCCATAATTATGTTCCTAGCTCTAAGCCCCAGGCCTTGAAGATACTAAATGTTTAATGAGTGTTAGCTTGATTAGCTTAAATAGAAATGGTTTTGGGTCTACTCATTGTACCAACCATTCTCTCACCTGATAATGTCCCCCTGAAAATGTTGCCTTCAGAACCAAATACAAACCTCCAGATGTGCCCCAGCAGTCCATTATCTATCACCACCCCTGTTTCAGTCATTATGTTTCTAATAAAGTAGCGAAGATTGAATTAGCTTTTTAGCCCATTACATTGCACTGTTGGCTTAACCTTGGAAATCAACAAAAAAATCCCAAGTAATTTTCACATGAACGCTGCCCCTCTGTGTCTCCCCAAATAACCATTGATTGATTAATCACCCCAAGGAAATAGTGCATTTTTGGAGGAAAAATGTATTGGTCGTCCTGAATAAAAAAGAAAAGAATGAAGAAGCTTAGATTTCATTTCATTTGGAAGAATACAAAGGAGAAATGGGTTTGTGGATTCCCCCAAAAGATAATGGTACTCTGTCTCTAATTCATTCATGCAGACATAAGTTTGTTCATTGCAATAAAAATTTAATTTTGAGGTATGCGATCAGCTGAAGAGACAAATATTTTATATGACATCTATTATGTCAGGTATTGAGCAAAACATTTTTTTAAACAAATATTATTTCATATGATCTTCACAACAAATCTAGAAGGTAAGTGCTATTATTATTCTAGATTTAGAATTAGCAAGACCTGATTCTGCTTCTGATACTTCCATGGAAAGACCACTGGCTTCTCTGATTCTCAGTTTTCATATATAAAAAAATGGGGATAATGTCAGTGATAGTGATGATGATGATGAGGAGGAGGCAAATGAAGATTGTGACTTGCTGGGTTCTTATATTTAGGAAGTATCTGAAATCAGATTTTTGAACTCAGGTCTTTCTGACTCTTCAAGGCCCAGTGTCCTTTCCACCAAGCCACCTGAGCTGTCTCTAGGCAACTCCTATGAGAACCTTTCTTCAGTCAACCTCATCGTTGGTGTTAATAATAAGAATGAAACTGTTAACTTTTAGCATTCTAATTATTCTGAGTGAGCTCTAAAGTCTCTGTGAGAATCTGTTGAAGGAACCAGGGATGCTTAGCTTGAAGAAGAACCTAAAAAAAGAGGAAGGGGAGGTAGAGACACATAATAGTGCTTTTCAAGTATGTAAAAGGCTACTAGAGGGAAAGGAGATTAAATTTGAGTTTTCTGGTCCCAGAGATTACAACTCAGAGCAATGAATGAGCAGAAGCCAGAAGTTCAATGTTAAGCAATACTTCTTAATAATGAGGCCTGTTCTACGTAGAATGACCTGTCTTGGGAGGCTTGAGGTGGAGTTTTGAGGCAAAAGATGAATGGTCACTTTGGGATTCTTTAGAGTCACTGTTGAGAAAATTCTTATTCAGACGCAGACTCAGCTAGAAAGGCTTCTGATTTCCTTTCCAACTCTAATATTCTATGGAACTTTTCCAGCTCTGAGACTCTGGGATTCTATTTACCGAAGGCCTACTATTTAATTCAATTCAACAACCCCCATTAAACACTTACTATTTGCAACGCTCTGTACTTGGCATTGAGAGCACAATAATAGACCCAGACCTATGATTCTGGGAACTTGTTCTCTAATAGAGAAAATGTGCAAATAACGATGGAAGTAAGAGTAAAATAAGTAAGGAGAAAAGGTCAGGCAATGAGCTGTGAGAGCTCTGAGGAGGGAGGGAGGGAGAGAGAAAGATCATTTTTCTCTAACTCTTCTGTCTGATATTTAAAATCCTTCAGGACTTAGGCCTGACCTACCATTCAAGGCTTATCATATATAACTCCCCTTCATGAATTTTACATTTCAATCCAAAGACTTCTTGACATTCCTCTCATACAATATTGTCCAATAGAGCAATCAGGGAAGACTTCCTGGAGAGGGTAGAATTTGAACCAGGTCTTGAAGGATAAATGGGATTTTCATAAATGGCTGGAGATGGAAAAAAAGAAAACATTCCAAGACCAAAAGACAAGGAGGCTAGAAGCTTGAGGAGGACATCATCATTATGGTCATCATCATCATCACCATCATCATCATCATCATCACTG
The DNA here is from genome assembly GCF_016432865.1 of Antechinus flavipes. NCBI lineage: Eukaryota > Metazoa > Chordata > Mammalia > Dasyuromorphia > Dasyuridae > Antechinus > Antechinus flavipes. The sequence continues at coordinate 237,713,673 of NC_067399.1, read as the reverse complement.
ATATTATCCCCATTTTGCAAATAAGAAAACTGAGGATCAGAGAGGTCAATAGTCTTTCCCATTGTAATGCAATCAGTATCAGAGGCAGTCAAGTCTTTCTAACTCCAAGTCCAGAATTCTACTTTTTATAACAATCTATCTTTGGGACCACATTCCTCTATATGAAGGGAGTTTTGACACATTTGGAGGCAAGACTATTTTAAGCAGAGACATTTCTGTGACCTTTCCTATTAACAATAATGATGGTGATAATGATGGCTGACATTTCTATAATGCTTTTCCATTTTAAAAATACTTCATAGTCTTTATCTCATTGAAGGATCACAAAAATGCTTTGAGATGGGTATTATGCTACTCCCATGCTGGAGATGGGGGGCTGGGCAGAATGATACAACAGAAGTTACAATGGGTTGAGAGTCAAAGGACTTTTTTTTAATAACTTTTTATTGACAGAACCCATGCCAGGGTAATTTTTTACAGCATTATCCCTTGCATTCACTTCTGTTCTGATTTTTCCCCTCCCTCCCTCCACCCCCTTCCCCAGATGACAAGCAGTCCTATACATGTTGAATGGGTTGCAGTATATCCTAGATACAATATATGTGTGCAGAACCGAACAGTTTTCTTGTTGCACAGGGAGAATTGGATTCAGAAGGTATAAATAATCCGTGAGGAAAAACAAAAATGCAAGCAGTTTATATTCATTTCCCAGTGTTCTTTCTCTGGGTGTAGTTGCTTCTGTCCATCTTTGATCAATTAAGGCTCTCTTTATCGAAGAGATCCACTTCCATCAGAATACATCCTCATACAGTATCGTTGTTGAGGTATATAATGATCTCCTGGTTCTGCTCATTTCACTTAGCATCAGTTCATGTAAGTCTCGCCAGTCCTCTCTGTATTCATCCTGCTGGTCATTCCTTACAGAACAATAATATTCCATAACATTCATATACCACAATTTACCCAGCCATTCTCCAATTGATGGGCATCCATTCATTTTCCAGCCTGTAGCCACTACAAACAGGGCTGCCACAAACATTTTGGCACATACAGGTTCCTTTCCCTTCTTTAGTATCTCTTTGGGGTATAAGCCCAGTAGAAACACTGCTGGATCAAAGGGTATGCACAGTTTGATAACTTTTTGAGCATAGTTCCAAATGAGAGTCAAAGGACTTGAGTTCAGATCTCATCACTATTATTTACTACCTGCATAACACTGGACAAGTCATTAAACAAAACTGAGTCTTTCTTTACTTGTTTGTAAAAATAATTAAAGTTAGATTAGAATTCCTCTATGATTCCTTCTTGCTCTAAGTCTATGATTCTTTATCCTCATTTTGAATATGGGAAAAGGGAGGCTCAAAATAATCAATTTATCCATGGCCAATAGATACATAATTTAAAAAAAAACTAGGATCCAAATATAGTACTGTTTGTCTCAGTCCATGGCTGTCTACTAAATTTTAAAATATGTATATAAAAGAGGAATCCTTTTAGGGGAATGTACTACAGCCCAGAAATCTGACTCATTTCTTGCTGTGGCACAGGGCGGTCCTCCTGAATTGGTCATCTCTGCTTTCTCCATGGACGCAAAAAGGGAAGGCCCCATCCCTTGCCACCAGGCAGCCACAGATACCTCATCCAGACTTAATCCTGGGGCCAGGCTTAGACTAGGTCAGTGCCAATAATTTTCCTCTCCATCCCACCTACCCCCAACCATTCTGATTCTTAACTCTCTCTTTCAGCAAGAAAACACACCAGGCAAAATTATTCCCATATCCCTTTGAACATACCAGGTTTCATGCTTTTTAAAAAAATTAAATAAAAAGCAAGCAAGAAAGCAAAGCATTTGTCATTTATAAACACTAAGCTCTAAATTGCCTGAGATCACTTACATTCATGAGCAAAACATTCAGCAACCCGGCTGGCGAAACCCCACCAGAGGATTCATTTGATCCATCAGGCTCCAAAAAAATGTTTGTTTTTCATCATCATGGCCGAGACCAATTATTGGTAACTCAATCCCCAGCACAGGAAATTTGACTTTGTAATGACATAGTCACGGAGACACTTTGGGGCAGTGAGGGTGGCCACAGACACATCGAAGGTGACTCAGAGAGCTGGACTAGAGGGTGACATCATCTGAGCTTTTGTCAGAGACTTGTGAAGTCATGGAAGGCTCCCTCTTTGACTGGCTTGATCTCTCACTCATTCACTC